>NC_081411.1:785220995-785549745 GCF_030272615.1 Cryptomeria japonica | reverse complement strand
CCATCAATGCCAAAGGGGGATAATGTTGGCATTGCATGAAGATTGCATTGAAGAAGTATAGTGTTGTCATTGATGTGAATAGAAACCAGTAATGAAGCAGTAAAGAAACTGGTAATGATGCAGTGAAGATCAACCGGTAACCCTAACCAGTTGAGAACCCTAACCCTAACCGATGAAGCTTGGAGATTGGTTGTGATAATTTATGAACAAATGATAATCGGTGATGATGATGCCACATAAGCATGTTGCACATGATGAGTTTCAAAAATGTTTTGGCACATAAAGATAACCATTTATCTTGGGAATGATCAAATGCATAGTATGAAGTGACAAACATGTGATGTGTTACAAGATTCAAAGTCCAGTGATCCAGGAGCAGTTGTAGATACCTAGAAGAATATAAAGTTGATTGCATTCAATCTAACAGTAAAGATTGAACTGATGTGTTTGTAATCTCTATGAGAATTTTAGGGTTTGTGTTGTGTTACCGACCTAATGCATTTGTTTATAAGATCGATGGATTGTTTGAAAGAGTGGTTGGAAAATATGATTAAGTGTGAAAGTGATTGTTGTTGAACCAGGAGGTGTGTGTGCAGAATGATGTGAAGGGAGATAGGATTAGTAAAGGATTTGATTCAACAAGGAAGTGTTATTTCCAGATCGATCACAGAACTTTTTGTTCTCTAACCATTACAGCAGTAAAATCCCTTAACCAGGTAAGCTCTAACAGGCTTGTTGTTGAAATCCTCTAACCAGGTGATCCATCAGCTTGGATTTGAAATTCTTCACTGAGGTTACCTTTAATAGGGTATTACCTTTAATTAGGTATTTATAGTCAATTCCTTAACCAGGTGGTCCTTAAATGGATCTATTCCTAACAAAATATTATTTTATAAGCTTCTAATCGGGCTTGGCTCCTAACAGGGGAAACTTCAGAAGAGTTCAAAATACTTGTGGGTATTCATCCCCACCGTGGTTTTTCCTATTTGGGTTTCCACGTGAAAAATCATTGTGTTGAGTGGTGAAAGATTTTGTGGATATGTTTTTGGTATGGTTGATATGAATGACTAGTAAATCTATATAGATATATTTAAATGATTGGAAATGATCTGAAATATATTTTTACTGGTATTAGTGAAGTGGTTTAAGGTTTTGGTCAAATGGTATTTAAGTTTTAGATCTATTGCATTATATCATTGATGTTTTAGGTCAACCAATAAGGTTTAACAGTGCAACTACAGATTTGTTAAAGTGTCTAAGCCGGTATACTTTGTGAGTTGATTCTTAGATGAAAATAAGTTTGGTGAAAATTTAGTTTACTTTAGAATTACTGATTCACCCCCCCAGTGGTTGACCATATCTTTATAGTTTCATCATATTATCATGATGATGGAAGCTAATCTACCTCATATCTATTGGAGAGAAGCTATGAGCATGGCAATATACACATTCAACAAAGTTGATATCAAAGGAGACACCAATAAGATACCTTATGAGTTATGGTTTAGTCATACACCTTCACTTAAGTATTTCAAAATATCTGGTAGTAAATGTTATATCAAAAGAGATGATTCCATTGGAAAGTTTGATCCTAGATGTGATGAAGGGATATTTCTTGGTTATTCTAATGAAAGCAAAGCATATATAGATGTTATAACAAGAGATTGCAGAGACTTGTGGAGAGCACTAATATCAAGGTGGATGAGTTGTACAAAGGTCAAATGAGAACTTATGAGAGAGAACCGAAAGTGGAGATGATCATAGCTAAACGGGTAGCACCTAGACTAGAACAAATTGTTGAACCAGTTACTTTGATAGTATCAAAAAATTCAATAGTGATTGAAGATCAGAGAAGGGAAACAGAAAGTCAGAAGACTCCTCGCTATGTAAGGTTAATTCATTCAGAAGATCAGATCATTGGAGACAAGAACAAAGGAGTAATGACGAGAAGAAGGTTGGCAAATGATGAGGTATGTTTAATTTCTCAAGTTGAACCGACATCAATTATTGAATCTTGTAAAGATGAATGTTGGATGAAAGCTATGGAAGAGGAATTACATTAGATTGAAAAGAACAACACATGGAATTTAGTTCCCTGGCCTAAAAATAAGAATGTTATAGGAACTAAATGAGTTTTTAGGAACAAATTGAATGAGGATGGACAAGTTGTGAGGAATAAGGCTAGATTGGTATGTAAAGGATATTCTCAGAAGGAAGGAATTGATTATGATGAGACTTTTTCTCCGTTAGCTAGGATTGAATCTCTGAGGTTATTTCTTACTTATGCTGCCCATAAGAAATACAAGGTTTATCAGATGATGTTAAACATGCATTTTAGAATGGAGATATTGAAGAGAAAGTTTATATTGAGCAACTTGATGGTTTTTTACTTTCAGTTGATAAAAACATGGTTTGCAGGTTAAGGAAAGTGTTAAATGGATTGAAACAAGCCCCTAGAGCTTGGTATGCTAGATTGGACAAATACTTTTTGAAGCTTGGTTTCACTAAAGGTAATGCTAACAGTAACTTATATTATAAGATCACTGATGATGATATATTGATTGTTGAAGTATTTGTTGATGATATCATTTTTAGAGGTGAGGATAAATTATGTATGTAATTCTCTAAAAATATGAAGAATGAATTTGAGATGTCTATGATTGGGGAGATGAAATTTTTCGTAGGTTTATAGATTACTGAGAATGATAAAGGTATTTTTATATGTCAAACTAAGTATTTTAGAGAGTTGTTGAAGAAATTTGGTATGGAAAATTCTAAACCGGTTGGTACCCCTATTCTTACAAGTGAGAAATTGACAAAGAAAGATGTATCAACTGCGGTAAATCCTACAAGGTACAAATCTATGATTAGAGGTTTGTTATATCTGACTTAGACTAGATCGGATATAATGAACAATGTTTTTATTGTATCAAGATATCAAAGTGATCCTAGAGAGAATCATGAGTGTGTGGTGAAAAGGATTATAAGGTATTTGCAAGGAACAACTGAGTATGGTTTGTGGTATCCTAAAGATGTTGACTTTACACTATGTGCATATATAGATGTTGATTAGGCTAGAGATGTTGATGACCGGAAGTGCACATCTGGTGGAGCTTTCTTTCTTGGATAGAAACTTGTTTTATGGATCAACAAGAAGCAATCATGTACTTCTTTGTCTATTGCCAAAGAGAAGTATGTTGTTCCTGCTACTAACTGTACACAAGTTTTATGGATGAAGCAAATGTTGAAGGATATAAGTGTTGATTTCAATGAACCAATAGTTATTCACTATGATAACTCTATTGCTATTGATATATCAAAGAATTCGATATTTCATTCTAAGAATAAACACATTTCTATCAAATATAATTTTATTAAGGAGAAGGTGGAAGCAAATGAAGTCAGACTTGTTTATGTGAACACTAAAGATCATATTGCAAATATCTTCACTAAACCTTTGCCTAAGGAATCATTTGAGTAATTCAGAGATAGATTGGGTGTTTCTGCCCCTTCGGTAGAGACTTGAGTGATGTTTATTGGCATCGGTTTGATATACATTTATCAGTGCTATCATTCATTTTGGATTGATGTGTTGATGCTACTACTCAGGGCGAGTAGTCAGCTATGTGATTTAGAGGTTTTAGGATTTTTCTTTGATGTTTATATCAGATTTTTGGCATTGATGTCAAAGGGGGACAAATATATATAAAAAATAGAGCTTTATAGTGATATCATTCATAGGGGGAGTTTGGTTTTTGGCTCAGAACTTCATTGTCATACCATCTTGGAGAGTTTGTTTGATGTCTTCAATTGGGGGAGATTTGTTTGACATTTTCTTGGCACTTGGATGTTTTTCACATCTAGTGTTGCCATCAATGCCAAATGGGGATATTTTTGGAAATTTGGAGGAATTGATTATGTGTTGCATTGATATTTTGTCATTGATGTCAACACTAGCTATTTTTCTATCTATCGGCTATTTTTCTAGCTATGTTTTGTCATTGATGTCATCAGTAAGGGTTTTACCAACAGTGCTTTGATGAAGATCTTTTGGTGAATCTAATAAGTGGTATTAGTGTGGCTTCTAGAAGGTTATCAAGATGCTGATGGTTACCATGTTTGTGTTCCAGTTGATTGGTGGTATATCATTTGGCTTATGGTGACCTATTATAGGTCTAGTCTTATTCTATCAAGTTATGGACCGGTTTGTGTAATGTGTTGGTTTATGCTCCCGATGCATCACCGATTGGATTTATTGTTTGGATTATGTTATTTTTGTCTTAGGCTGACTTGGTTTATCATTGGTTTGTGGGATTATGTAATGGATTTATTCTATTATCTTTTAAGTGGCCAACCTAATTGTTTAGCTACTAGGTTGGTATAAATATGATGTAAGATCTCTTTGTAGATCATGGGTTTATGGGATATATAATTATCTATGTGCGAATAATGTTGTAATCATATGCAGAGGTTTTGGTTGATCATAGGTGATCAAATTGGGTTTGTGAAAGAGGTTTAAGACTTTTGGTATTGACCTTAACTAGAACTATACTCAAGCATAGGAGATGCTATTCTTGCAGTTCACTCATCTTTCTAGATTGTAGTCTGGATTTCTTTGTTGTCAATGAGGCTCCTTTTGTGATGAGCAGTGTGCTCTAGGGAATGTTTATTTTTGCATGTGCAGGCCCCTCTTATTGTAATCACATACTTATTTTAGAAGTATTATCTGACTGTGGATAGGCTTCCCACCGTGGTTTTCCACATACAAATATTGGTGTTATGTGTTATGGATGGTTGTTTAATTATTTTATAATTTATGTTTATGCTTAACTATTACATCTGCTATTCTGGTATCTGGATTATTCATTCTTGTAGAAGGTTTTGTGAGCTTAAAGTTTTATAATCTATTGACAACTGATTTAGGCCCCCCTCTCAGTTATCCACCGGTTATCCTAACATAAAGTATATAAAGTGTCATGATGAACCAGTTTAAGATGTTTGGTGTCGGTTGTGATATTCCTTAAAGGGAATATTTTGTAACAAAATTATGTGTAACCGGTCATTTTTTAATGACAAGTGTCTTCTTTGGTCTGTAGCTTGTTTTCTCCCTTATTTTCTATAAAAGGAAATTCAAGGCCAAGAGACATGGTTCTGAATTTGACCTCTTTACTTAGTTTTTCTAAAATCAGAGTCATAGGTTCCTGTAGAAGGTTTTAGGTGGATATGAGAAAATTGTAAAGATTCTGCAAAGCAATGGATAAGAGTCTTGTGTCAAGTTCTTTGCAGGTTGTTAAAGGAGTTATATGTAAATTGTGTTATGACTGAAATAACAAATTTATTCAATAGAAATACAATTCTAATCTATATCTCCATTGTACAATTCTACCATCTTTTGAATGAAATATAATCAAGGATTTATTTCATTCAATGCATTGTTGTGATGTATGTAATTTGTGTTTATGTTTTGATCTAAGGGATCAATTAAAAGTTAAAACAAAATTACAGAGAGGTAGGGATTTTTAGGGATTTGATAAGTAGTATGGGTTGGGATTGAAGATAAGAAATATTGTATGGCAATATAATCTTAGATCTGAATGCTATTAGATAGAATTATATTATAATTCATTTTATGTCTTTTGAATTCAAGCACCCAATGGAGTAAGGCACTAATATTATCTTGTCTTAAGTCTTTATAGTTAGTTTTATGCTTTGTTCATCTGTATTTGTTACAAATTGTTGATTATCAGAATACATTTCAGTTTGTGTATGTTATTTCATGTTTTATCCATCTCATGCTCCAATAAGGTTGAGGATCACTGCAGAATTTGCCATTCTTGAGCATTCTCCCTATTGTTGAGCCTATATATGAGATTATCTACTTGGTTTAGTTGTAATTTATGAGTATGTTGTAGAGATTATAGATTCACCAAGGGATCACCCTCCTGGGTCTTGTAGAGCCCAAAGTGTAGAAGGATTTACAGAATCCTTGTCATAGTTGGTCCAAGTTATAGAAGATATTGATAGTTTGAGTTGGCTTCTCCATAGATAATCTAAAGAATCAACTTGGTTTCTACCTCTTGCAGTGTAAACCCTTTGAGGAACCAACAATGTGGTTAACAATAAAATCATAATCATGAGACATCTTAGCAAAATTATCTTGATTATCTACTTTGGTATTTCTCTTATCATGTTTAAGGAATGGTTCCTTAAATATCACATGTTCCTCATTGGAAGTGTGACCATCAACTTCTATGTCACCTTTGTCAATAAGATCTTGTATGATGTTCTTCAATCTATTACAATTACTAGTCTTATGCCCTTTAATCTTATGATACTCACAAAACTCATCATCATTCCACCATGCAGGTTTCACTTTTGGTTCATATGGTGGATTGTGTGGTATTATTATAATCTTGTTTGCAACCAATTTCTTAAATGTTGTCTCAATTGGCTCTCCCAATGGAGTGTATTTTCTTGGAGGCTTTGATGGCCTTTAAGCATTCACTTGATTATTCGAATTGGATGAGATTGTACCTGGGAAAGTCATCTTTGGTTTAACCATATTTGCATCTACTACCCCATTATCAATTGTGTTCTTGTTCTTGTTCCAAAAGTGGGTTTTATCTTTCTCATTTGATTCATCTTTATTATCTTTGAATAGATTTATGGTACCTTGTTAAATAAGGACTTTCTCAATGACTTCTTTAAAAGTAGACAAACAAGATTTTCTTAGCTCATATCCAATGTCCTTGTTAACATTTAGACTATTTATTTTTGTGCTATATCATAAGAGGATTGACTAGCTAAGCTTCTCCATCATTGTAAGAATAATGAAAAGGCTTCTCCATTTTTCTACTTGGTATTGTACAAAGTAGTCATTGACACATCTGATTCTATATTGTAGAAGAAATGTTGTATAAAAGCATCTACCAAATCACCCCATGATTTAATTCCTTGTGGGAGTTGTGAAAACTATTCCATAGCTTGTCCACCTAGAATTTGTGGAAATAGTCACTTCAAGTATGTTTCCTCATTGGCTACGTCAATGTATGCTATGAAAAAATCTCTTACATGAGCCTTAAGATATCCCTTGCCTCTATACTTGTCAAATTTTGGTGTCCCAAAATGTGAAGGAAATGGAGGCATCGATATACTTCTATTGAATGGATAAGGATATATGTATTTCATTGTGTAATTTTGTTTTTCTGCTTGCATATCTACCATTTGTTTTTGCAAATCCTTGATTTGTTCTTGCTAGTCATTCTTAGGTCATGTCTTTTCTCTTTGAGTTAGTCTCATGCCTAAGCCACTAGGTAGAGGAAGAATGTAGTGCATGTATGAATGGTACTGATCATATATGTTCTCAGATGAAGGGAGAATACAATTGTAATTGGTGTGGGGACCACTTGGTATGGTATTATAGTGAGGAGCACTAGGCCTAGGTCAATACATTTCATGACCATGAGAATAAGAGGTATCATAAGAATGATCTTGGATATTTCCCCCAAATATGACACGGGGTCTCCTTGTGTCATGATTTTGAATTTACCCTTGAGTATAATTGTATGCATTGGTATGATCATGGGTGCTAGAATGTTGTTGATAATGTGTATTAACATTTCTCCTCCATGCGAGAGGATGAGTATGAGGTTGTTCATGAGAATTATTAGCGAAGTTGCCTTGAGAATGAATGTTGGTGACTTATGGTTTTTGAAATAAGGATGAGGGTGACTCATGCATGAAACATTCTCTCCCATTACCACCATTGTATCCTATAGGATTTGTATTTTCTTGATTTACTTGATTTGGATCCTCTTCTTAGATTTGTGACACGTGAAAATCATGAGGTGTTTTGGTTCCATTTTGTGCCATGACTTGCAAGAAATATTGACGGTCTCTTCTCATAATTTCTTCAACCATTTTATTGAACATTTGATCCATGATAGTCTCTTCAACGTCGACAGAAGTGATAGAATATTTATCATAGTAATTGTTATTGTCGATGTTGTTATCGTTGTTATACTCAATTTTTGGAGGATTACTGCAATTATCAAAATGTTGTGGATTGTAAAATTCATTACCATCAAATTCATAGGTACTCATGTTAAGAGATCCTAGAGCTTCCTTGGCTTCTCTTCTAGAATTTTGTGAACAGATTTCAACCATGGACTAGATATTGACTAGAATGAAAGATGGAAGAAAATATGAAGACTATGGGAGACTAAGAAGGAATATGAGATGGAATGAGAATCTAAGGTTGCTTTACAATGTCCAAGAATATAAGTCCAAGATATGTGATCTAAAGTAAGGTATGGCTTCCAAAGAGATGATAGATCTCTTGATGAGGTAAAGTAACCTTGAATAAAGAGGACCAAATAGGACCCTAAGATGATAGATATGATGTCGGCATCACTTGGTGATATGTTGTAGTATGTTTGGAAGATATGATTGGGACAAAAAAGTAACCTTTGACTCTTGCTTGGAATTTGTGTATGAGGGATTGGAAATGAGTAAAAATGATTGACAAAGCTGTGATAAAGACTGGTTGACTATAAATGAAGCCTTATAGGGAAATGCCTTAGAAGCTCTTTGATCCCAAGACTTGAGCACTTTTTTCCTTGTTGACAACGACAATTTTAGTTTTTGTTGAAACAGAGACACATTACTATCCTAAACATATGTGCTTTCTCTATAGTTGATAATTGTTGATTTCACAAGCGTAGTTTTATGCAACCCAAATGTGGTGATATGTTGCATAGATGCCTTTTCAGAACAAAAACACATTTTAACCAGTTTATGCAATATTCTCTAAGTTTTCTGATGATAAAAAATACAACTCTAACCAACACAGACCCAATTTCATTTGTCATAGTCATGATGAATTTGTTTTGATAGTTTTTACTCTCTAAGACACAAATGCGCTTTTGCCTTGCATAGACTTTCTTTTCTGACACAGACATGATTTTAAATAACGTAGAAACATTTTTGATAAAGTTTTCCTAATTTGTCTAAATTTTGTAGTTGTTGATTATGACTAGATCTTATTGTTGAATGCCTTGTGGAAATAAAACACAACAAATAATAAAGACACAATGTCTGAAGGTGTTTCGTAAAAAATATGAATATTATGTGTATGTGTAATAAGCCGAATCAACCCAATTTCCATGGGTCTAGCACAATCGAAGACACATCAAAAACTTCTTATCTTAAGGCCAATGTTCTCATGGTGGTAAATTCTTCCCAAAACTTGGAATCTCCATCAGCTCAAGTGTAGGGACACCTAAATAGGTGTATTCACTAATTTTACCTTTTTCATGAGAGAATAGCTAGGGGCCTTGAGGACTAGAAGGATGACCCAATCACCCTCTCCTCGATAATCTACAAGTAGCTTATGCTAAGCCGAGGATTTTTGTTTCATCGTAGAGGAGCCTTATGGTGATTATCTTGGTGGAAAAAGAAGCTATCCCATTGCATTGAAATTATCATGATGTTTGGTCAAAAATAGGGTGCATCTCTACTCTAAGGTGTCTAGTGGGGGAACTTTTGTGGTCCTTTGTGTCTACCCATGCAGTGATAGGTCATTTAAGAACCCACTTCCAGTCCTCAAAGAGGAATTTTAACGCATCTCACACAAGTCTGGATACTAGGGGAGAACCATCAATGTAGATACATGTCACCAAGTTATCATGACTTTCACCTAATGTATTAATTTATATAGCGGGCAGAAGAAAGTACTGCTTGGCTCATGCTCTCTCACTTGGCCTTATGGGCTACTCGAGAGATATGCCCTCCTACCTAAAAAGAAACAAGATGATAACAATTTATATTACACCCAAGGTCCTATGGAAAGTAAGGGGAGAGGACAATTTTGTTATCATCTTTATGGTTCTAACCATAAAGAGTGCAAAATGTACCAAACACTTCAAACAAGTTATTTAACCTAAAATGAAAAAAATGTGAGCCCTAATTAGACTAGGAATTTAAATACAAAGACACACATCTAAATTACCCCTAGAACAAAATGATTAGTAGTTTTTGATAAATTACCCCCACCTGCAAGCACACTCGTTAAGTTAATTTTAGGAAATCCAAATCCAAATGTGAAAAAGGGGGCCTTCAACAATACATGTTTCTCTTCTTTTTTTATAATTTTTTTTTTGGATAGCTGCACCACTTTGTTAGTTCAAACAAAAGGGGGTTAATACAGAAAGAAAGTTTATTGACAAAATTAAAAATGAATTAAAATGAAAAAGTGAAATACAAAATTGCCTTCATACCTAACAGAAACACAATTCCACAATTTAGACACGATATGAAGAATCACAGACATGACCAAACCAAAAAAAAACCTACCCAACAAAAATAAAAAAACACAGATGCTCAAATGTGTCATAGACATGGAATCTCAATATAGAAGCAAAAATAAGTGTCGTAGATGCAAAATCTAGACTCTGGACCTGCAAAATAGAAATCAGAAACATGGATACGAAAAAATGTGTCACGGATGCCGAATGTGAACATAGACATAGAAACAAGTGTTGTAGATGTGAAATCTAGAGTTTGGACCTACAAAACAATAATCAAAAACAAAAACACATAAAAATTTGTCGCAAATGCAGAATCTGAATGTAGAAACAAAAACAAGTGCCAAAATGTGAAATTTGGAATCTGGACCTGTAATCGTCGCTGGTTTTACTTGTAACCTAAAAAAAACTGAAACTATAAATAAATGTTAAAATAAGGGACAAGAGCCCCAACAGACATGCCAAAAATGTATGAGGTGAAAAATGATGATGATAGACTATTTCAAAACCACAAATATCTAACCATAAATACTCTTAATTCTACAATAAAACATTCACCATATGCTAATGAAGAAACCTAAGAACATGCAAATTAACATATTGAAACAATAATACAATTCACATGAACAATAGAGTTTCATCTCCATTGTCTCCTATTTCCATTGATCTTGTTTGATATATTTTCTCTCATATTTTGTATTGTGCACAAGAGCTCAACAAAGAACAGATTGTGGTTGTAAAGTCACTTGATTTCTTGATAGATTGGATGAGTTATTAGGATTAGAAGGATAAAAGAATCCTCTTATATAGAAGATAGTTTAGAAAATGGAGGGATAGGATTAAGTGGTGAAAAGATAAATGGTCAGCTAAGATTAAAGAGTAGGTAGAGGAAATAAAAAAATATGAAGAGGGTAGGTAGGTGAAAATTAAAAGATAAATGACCAATTAAATAAATAAAATATTTATTTAATTTAGGGAAAAGATAGTTTAAATGAATAAAAATATTTATTTAAATGAGGAAAGGCTAGAAGAGGATAAATGAATTAATTAAATAAATAAATATCAATTTAATTAATAGAAAACTTAAGATAAAATAATTAAATAAATAAAATATTTGTTTAAGTAAACAAGACAATTTTAGGTGTCTACACTAACATCACTATGTCATTTCCAATATTATCTATGTTACAAGTGTGGTTGTCATTGCACCAAAAGATTGACCTATTAATGTCAGATACAACCACTAGACTTATAGAATCTAAAGGAGGTGATTAAGACATGTCACAAATTTGAGCACTACACTACACAACACAAGGCGACCAAGGGCACACACCTTGCAACAATCCCCCCAGCACAGGAGAGAGTTTTGAGGATGTGACCAAACTCTGATACCACTTGTTGCAAGTTTGGTTGTCGTTGCATCAAAAGATCGCCCTGTTAATGCCCGATACAACCACTAGACTTATATAATCCACAGGTGGTGGTTAAGCCATGTCACAAACTTGAGCGTTGTGTTTCATAGCACAAGGAGACCAAGGGCACACACCTTGCAACAATCTACCAAAATTTTAACCCATTTATTTAATACAATAGAAACCACATAAAAATAAATGCATAATAATATATCCAATCTCATTATTTCCATTAATGAACCAATATCCAAGATAAAAGATGATATATCTTCATGTTCTCTTACAAGAGTCATAACCTCATCCTAATATATCAACTATCATTACATATAAATTTTTGTTAGCATCAAGAAGCATAAATCTAAATTACATAAACAATAATCGCATGAATCCTATAATAACATACACCATATAGATCATATGCATCCATCTGCTACAATATTCATCCACAAGATGAAGAGATAAGAATCCAAATCCTTGCATAAGAACATCTAGTGAAGAACATCCCAATGGAAGAAGGCATCAATCTACTCAACCATGTGGAACCAAAGGAACTACTCCCCATTCTAGGAGATGACACAAGATCCCACACACACTCAAGACCTAGGCTAACACCTAACAACTAAATGATACTACACAAGGGAAACCACATCCAAATACTCATATAATTAATAAGCCACATTACATCACAAGGCTAATCATAAATCATAGAGAAACTCTTAGAGGCATACCAATAAAGCATGGAATAAGGAATGAGGACACATGTAGAGTGGAGTGTCATCACATGCTATCCTCAGATAGAAGGGAATAATTCCACACCTTGATGGTCATTTAGTTGCATGCTATCATCACTTAGAAGGGATAATACCAACCCTGATAGACATGTGGACTTGTCTCAACTTGTGAGAGATTCAATGGAGTTTGGTTTACCATCTCTATGGCCTTTTAAAGCTTATCACAAAATATGCTCCCTAGGACTAAGCCTTGGGGCTCACATCAAACCATTATTATCTTATTTAGATGAATCCTAGCTATCCAACCCATCTAATTGATTATTAATATTATCACTTATTTAAAGAAGGAAAAATTCCAATGTGCTTTGATGGTCTAGACTCTAAGCATCCTTACTAGGAACCTTATAGTAGCCTATCTCTCAGGACCTTGGTCATCACATGAAAAATCAGTCCCCCTAACCATATTCCAAGACCTTAGGGTGGCATAAATAATAACAAGGAGGCTAAAAATAGTACCATAAAAGAATCCACATATCCATATGCAACAAGAAGACTAGCCAAATGCCAAGATACTAACACATAACCAAAAGCCTCAATAATAATCAACAGATCAATAAGAAATTGTAAGGAAACATCCACTTACTCCACCATGAACAATATCAAATCCTCAACAATGGGGCACAACCATCTCACTGGAGCTAACATGGAACCATCCTCAATAACAAGGCTTATCAACTTGTTAGAGCAAACATGATAACCTCAATGACAAGGCACTATGCAACTTGTAGAAGCCATAAACACATCAAATAATCAGATCTGAACTATAAACTGTAGACACCTAAAATTGTCCAGTCTAATTAAATAAATATTTTTATTTATTTAATTATTTTAGCTTAATTCTTCTATTAATTAAATAAATCTTTATTTATTTAATTAATTCATTTATCCTCTTCTAGCCTTATTTCTCATTTAAATAAATACATTTATTTATTTAAATTTTCCTTTTTCTAAATTAAATAAATATCTTATTTATTTAATTGATCCTACTTCCTCTATTAATTAAATAAATATTTATTTATTTAATTAATTCATTAAACTTTTCTACCCATGACACATGTCATTCATCTCTTAATTCATACACTACCTACCCCTTTCATTATTTTATTATTTCTTTTACCTACCCTCTAATCATAGCCGACCTCCTTTTACACCTCTCAATCTTATCCCTCCATTTCATATAGTGTCTTCTATATAAGGAGATGCTTCCTTCATTATCAAACCCCCCGTTGACTACTTGACTACACTACGCTTTTAAACATAGGTGATCCTACTTGCAACCACATTCCATTCTTTATTGAGCTCTTGTGCACATAAAATCTGAGAGCAAATATATCAAGTAAGATCAATGGAGATAGGAAGAATGGAGATCCAAATCCTATTGGACATGTGATGGCATAATCTTTGTGATTTCATTTGATTTGCATTGTCTTAGGTAATCTTCATATGTTATAGTGGATCTTTGTTGTTGTTAGGCTAGGGTTTTGTGGTTGAATTCATTTGGCCTTTCAATATCATTATTATTGTTATTCATTTTCACCATATACATAAACAATACTAGAAAATCTCATAAATCTCAACAATCACTTCTGGTACAAAAGATAGAACTGGGAAAACCGACTCTAAACTATAAAACCATAAAAAATTACCACTTACAAGGTAGTTTAGTGCATCCATAAGAAAGAATAGTGCATAGACCAGTTCTTTTAGCACATTAACCAATTCTTTCAGTGCATAGACCAGTTTTAATAGAGCATAGAATAATTATTTTAGTGCATCCACACAGGAAGACTCAATAAACAAAACTATGACAAACTAAAATATCATAAAGGCTATCTAGTGTACTGAAAATTTAACAAACTGAGATGCAAGGGAAAATAGAAGTCAAAGAACTTAACAAAACATCAAAAATAGAATAAAGACATGAAATTGATCAAAGAGTTACAAAAAAGGACTCCCAACAAAGTCGAATAAATAACTAATCACAGAGAGCGATAACAATGCTCTCCCAATCACTCAGGTAACATATACTCTTTAAATTCATCACAAAATAAAAGTAACTCTCACAAAGACAATGCGGTTAAGGATACCAGTGATATGCACAATGCACAGAGAACAATGTTAGAAATCATATACAATAAACATAGACAATATAAACTACATGAATATATATATTCTCCAAAACCTTGTGTTTAAACCATAATTTCCCCCCTCAGACAATTCCATACACACATGAAGAAAGAAATATTTTCTGAAACAAAGAGCACAGAGGATGGAAACATAACCAACCAAGAATTAGAAGTAATGGTAATGCCACTTCTATGAAGAGCCAAGTCCCAAATCCAAAATCCAACAAGCCAAATCCAAGAAAGCATCAATTAGCCAACCTCTCCAATATCCAGAAAAGTAATTCCAGAAGCTAACTCGACAAAATGCTTAGAGAGCTCAATAATAAAATTGTGTTAAAAAACTATGCAATGAACCGACTAGTCAAAATATTCTAAAATACTATATGTCATATCTACCATGCATAAAATCGAGAGAAGAATTATAAAATAGTATTATTTACTTACCCCCTACTTACAACCAATAAAATAATAGGGTAGGTAAGATTTATAATATTTATTTACCCAATTAGTAAAAAAATAATATAATAATATAATATCCATTAATAAATAAATAATAATTAAATCCCAATTAAATAAATCAAGGCTATATAAATAAATGCCACAAATAATAAAATCATAACCAACATAAGAAATAACATTTAAACAATAAATAAATAATCAATTAAACACTAAATCATTAAATCAATTAAATAAATATAAAAGAAAAAATAAATATAAACTAATAAAACATTAATCAAATAACAATAATAAAGATGGAAACTAAAAGGTAGTGTCGACATCTCGACAATGCCTGGTGGTCTCTTCTTTTTCAAGTTCACTGTAGAGGGAGACCTAATCTTTGTCCTCTTAGGCTCCTAGGTTTATGGGAAGCATTTCCTAACTCTAGCTAAATGGAAGCCTGGGTTTGACCCCTCAGCTGCACTCAACCACATGACCCCTCTTTGGGTTAGACTACCCAACCTACCACTGGAATTCTAGGATGAACAGATCTTCAGCTAGATTGGGAACTTGTTTGGCAGCTATGTTACAACTGACTTGGTCACTCTGGCTAAATCCGGGTTGGTGTATGAATTTTTTTGTGTCAATGTTGTGATTAACAAAGCTCTCCCTAATTTTGTTTCTCTAAACTTGAAGTGGGGAAAATGGTCCCAAGCAATTGTCTATGAAAATGCTACCATTTTTTATCAGAAGTGTGCTAAACATGGGCACACTTATGCTAAGTGTAAAACCCAAGAGTCTATAGAACACAAGCTAAAGGAAAAGGCTATTATTGATGAACCCATTAGCCCAAGTGCTCCCTCTTCATCAGCCCCCTTGGGTCTGCCTAATGCAAACGTTGTCCCTGATGACTACCCTCACACTAACAAGATCCTTGAAATCTAAAAAACCCTAGTTGATCCTGCGAAGAAAATTAGTCCAGTCGTTCCCCTAGAAGAGGGTGAAATCCCTTCGGTGTCTAGGGTTCAGCTATCCTCTGCTCCCTCTCCTTCCCCCTCCATTGTTGTGAGTAATATCTACCTCTCCCCCAAGCCTCTGGCGATTTCTATCCCCTCAACCCCTCAACCTTTCAACCTTGATGGATCCATGACCCCCCCCTAGGTGTGAAAAAGTTGTCAACCATAACCCCCCTTGTTCCCCTAGCAAGGAAGAGATGTGTGTTCAAATAGAAAAATCCCCCATACTGACTCCTCCTATGAAATTATCACCACTTAGATCTCCTCAGGCAGACAATGATGAATGGATGACCATATGAAGAAACCCAAGGCTAAGAAAGCGGATGTAGGGTGTACTGAAAAATAAAGTCGGAAGACCTTTAGAGAAGGTGATGAGACATAAAGTGATGGCAAGGGACATTGCAAGGGGCAGATAGCTGACCCTTGACGGAATCAATAGAAATAATAAATGAAGTTCCTCTCTTGGAACATAAGGGGTCTCAATAGTCCCTAGAAGCAATTCGCTATTAAACAGTATATCTTAGAAATGAAACTTGATATTTGTCCTCTTCAGAAGGTTAAAATTTCTTACCAAACTTTTGCAACCATTGTTGGTAAAGTTTGGCTGGGGGCTGCCTCTTTGTATGTGGATTCTTTGGGGGCTTCTGGTGGAATTTCTACCCTTTGGGACCCTCAAAAAATCCAAGGAAAGATTTATGTTAGTAATCAAAATTTCCTAGTGGTCACCTTTCAACATGATGTGCACCTTTCGCACTTGTTCAATATATATGCCCCCAACTCCAAAGTGGGAAGGCGTCTAGTGTGGGAGGAAATTTTTGAACTCATCCTAGTAGACCAGAAATCTCAATACATGCTGGCTGGAGACTCTAATACCCCTCTCTACCCCTCTAAAAAATGTGTTGGGCTAGTTGATTTTACAGATAGCATGGGGGATCTCACCAAGCTCATTAATGTCACTAGCCTCTTCGATCTTGATCTTTAGGGTGCCCCTTACACTTGGTCAAAAAATAGGAAAGGAAATCACCTAATTCAAGAATAATTGGATAGATTCCTCATCTCTACCAATTGGGATATTGGTCACAACTCCTACCTTAAGACCCTCCCAAGGACTGCTTCTGATCATAAACCCCTCCTCCTCCATTGGAAGGGTAGACCCTACCTGGGTCCCCCCCTTTCTGCTATGAGATTATGTGGGCCTCCCACATTGATTTCAGAAACCTGATCAAGGGTTGGTGGGATACCTAGGTTCAAGGGACTGCTATGTTCAAAATTGCAAAGAAACTGAAACTCATCCACATAGAAGTCAAAGGTTGGAATAAGGCAGCTTTTGGTGACATCATCAAGAAAAAAAGGAGTTATGCTCAAGATTGGAACAATTCCAGAGTAGTATGGTAGCAGGGGACACCCCCCCCCCCCCCATTCTATGCAGGTTGAGGAAGATGGTTGCTATAAGAAGTGGAAAAAAACCCTCTATAAAGAGGAAATCTACTGGAAACAAAAATCCAAGGTTTCGTGGCTAAAAGAGGGTGACATAAACTCATCCTTCCTCCATCACTCGATGAGCATTCATAAAAGGAAAAACTTTTTCAAAAGTCTAAGGGATGAATCAGATCAGAAAATCATTGGTGATTCCCTAATTGGCCAAAATATCACTGAATTCTTCATAAGAATATATATAGAGTCTGGAAGGAACAATGTGTCTCTCCAGGATAGTCTATTGGAGGATAACTATCAGCTACTTGCTCCTATTTCCTTGGAGGAGGTTTATTTGGTAGTCTTTGCGATGGGGGATTTCAAGAACCCGGGGACAGATGGCTTCCCCTTGGCATTTTTCTAGGATTATTGGGACATTGTTAATTTTGATATTACTAAAGAAATGAAAGATTTCTTCAAGATTGGTAAATTAATGAAAAAACTAAACAAAACTTACATTGTTCTTGTCCCTAAGTCATCAAACCCCAATTTCATGAAGGACTTCCAACCCATAAGTCTCTGCAATTATATCTATAAAATAATTTCCAAGGTCCTTATGAATAGAATCAAGCCCCTTCTAGAAAACTTTATTAGTTCTGCCCAGAAAGGCTTTGTCCCTCACCGCCAAATTCTAGATGCTACCATTTCCATTGATGAAATACTCCACTCCATGGATAGGAGCAGAATCCCAAGTATGGATTTCAAGATCAACATTTCAAAATCCTATGATAAGGTAAACTGGTGCTTTTTATTTAAAACTCTATCAAAACTAGCCTTCAACTAGAAAGTGTTTGATATGATTCGAGAATGTGTTACTATGCTTCAGTTCTGAGTCTTAATCAATGGAACCCCTAGGGGCTATTTTAAGGCTGAAAAAGGTATCTGACAAGGAGACCCTCTATCACCTTATCTTTTCATCATGATTGATGAAGTTTTGAGTAGAAATGTGGTTGATATGTTGATCAATGGAAGACTATAGGGATTCAAAGTTACTTCCACGATCCCCCCCTTAGTTATCCAACAATTTGTTGATGATACTTTTCTGTTTGGGATGTCTTTTATTATGGAGGACAAATTATGGAAAAACTTACTGGCAGATTATGCCAAGGCATCTGGGAAATGTATCAATTATGATAAGAGTAATCTCTTCTTCTTCAACACCCCTAATGACCTTCAGCTTAAAATCCTCTCTATATTAGGGTGCAAGAGTGCTTCTCTTCCTAGGACTTAGCTCGGTCTCCCCCTCATGGTTAAAGAGGTCACTCCCACTTTCTGGAATACTATTCTTGAATGGATACAAAAGAAACTTCCTGGTTGGAAAGGGAAATTCTTTAGTAGTGCAGGCAAACTTCAACTCCCAGTTGCTTCCCTCCAGGGCATCTCGGTTTACTTCCTTTTCTTCTTCAAAATATCTATTGCTATGGGGGAAAAACTTGAGAAAATCAAAAGAACCTTCTTGGGGATGGGTTTGGAGGAAAAATGATATCTTGCTCTGGTAAATTAGGACACTATTTGCTTACCCAAATCCATGAGAGGACTTGGTATCAGAAAGATAAATGCCCTGAATAAGGCTTTCATTGCTAAAGTGGGATGGACCCTAGCTAAAGGTGAGGCAGACTGGTGTAACATTATTAGGGCCAAGTATCTAGAAAGGGAAAAATTCTATTATAACTTGAATATGGAAGACCTCCCTCAGGGATCTAAACTATGGAATAACATCTTGAAAATTAGACCTACTATTAGAGAAGGACTGAAATGGCAGATTGCAAATGGTAGAAAGATTAGATTCTGGGAGGACTCTTGGGTGGAAGACAAACCTCTGGCAAACACTTGTTTCCACCAAAATATGTATCACCTAAAGGAGCACTTGGGGGATTACACTACTGATTATATGGAGTCAGGTAGTAGAAGATGGAAAAAAATTGTCCATTTTTTCTCTAATCGGCGCAACATATTGCCCATGGTTTGGGAGCTATAGGATATTATGCTGGAATGTAGAATTCCCCTTGCTCCTTGGGAAGACAAATTCATTTGTAAAGGGATCCAGTCAAGGGATTTCTCGGTCAAGTCTGCTTACAGACAGCTCCTGAGACTTGTTGGCGATGTTGAGTGTTAGAGGAATATATAGAACTCTTAGCTGATCCCCAAAGTCAACTTATTTTGGTGGTCCCTAATGCATGGAAAAATATTAACTAAGGACAGTCTTAAAAGGAGGGGATTCCAAGTTTCCAATAGATGCATTCTCTGTAAAGCCGAAGAGGAAACAATTGACCACCTATTCATCCATTGCCCCTTTGCTAGACACTTGTGGTCTAGGACCCGGGAAAAATGTTGCCTACAATGGGCCTTTCAGATTAGCATTAATCATTTTATTACTAGTTGGACTCCCCCCTTGCACCACCCCTTGATCCACCAACTATGGAGGCAGATCCCACCGCACATCTACTGGGGGATATGGAAGGAAAGAAACAACAAAACTTTCAGAGATGTTGAAGCTCCCCCATATAGTGTCCTCCATAATTGCCTCAAAATGATTTTGTTGATATTTTGGTATGGTTTTGTCATTGATGTCAACACCTACTAAAACTTATCAACTCTGGCACTTTGGAGAATCAGCAACATTCACCGGCAAGCAAGTGACTTATGTACAATCATCGGTATCTAGTACACCGGCAGGATAAAATGATCACCAACACTTGGAATGGCATGGAAAACACTTGGTTATGTCGAAGACATCATGTGGAAACCTTGTCTTGGAGTTTTGTTAATTGGCATATTCGTATTTACATATTTGTTGTTACTGGTAAATAGGTCCAGATTACACTGGCAGGTTTATCTTTTCCAGATCAGCATGGCATGCTATGGAGATGACTTATTATTGTTGCAAATGCATTGAATTGACATATTGAATCGGTTATTGCATCAGATATTGTTTTTTTTATAAAATGATTTTATTGTAATATATCTTGTAGAGCCGACCTACTAAAATTGGTCCTAGGTTATGGTATAAATGTAAAATCTTATTTGTAAGATTATGTGTGGAATGCAAAAAAGGATTGTGTGAAGGTATATGCGAGAATAAGTAGAGCTATACACACATACATCATTTGAATATTGAAGGAGGGCTTTTGTGAAGATAATCAGAACTACACCGATACTGAATCCAGCATATGAAGATGCTATTTTGAGTAGTACATTCTTATTGGATTTAACCATCCAATTGTAGTTAGTGTGACTCCCATTTTTTGTGTTTGAGTAGTGAGCTCTAGGCGCTTGGCCTTTTTGCATGTGCAGACCCCATTTGTATACTCTTACTATCTGGAATAGTATCATCTTATTATGGGTAAGGTTTCCCATTGTGGTTTTTCCCCTTACAAGGTTTCCATGTACAAATATTGGTGTTATGTGTTTTGGATGACTTTGTCTTTTTGTTTCATACATTAATCTTTACCGGTATTGCAATTATCTAATAAAACTGTCCATTGGTATAATAGACTATTTCACCAGTATTAAGCAAAAAGTTATTTAAGTTGTTTTTGCTTTAAATTCATTTGACAACTGATTCACTCCCCCCCCCCCCCTCTCAGTTGTCTCTGGGACCTAACAATTGGTATTAGAGACTATTCCTCTTTTGCATAAGTTTAACAGCTTGAGGAGATCCAATGTCTAATAACTATTTCAGGAAGGACAGTCCTAAACTTGACAGAACTGACTATGGCATATGGAAGATCAGAATGGAGACACATCTAAATTGCATTGGAAAGGACATCTAGGATGTTACAAAGAATGGTTATACTGCTCCTACTCTTGGTCAGCCTAATCCATCTACCTTAGGAAAAGATGAAGAAAATGGAAAATGCAAAATCCTGAATAGAACTAGTTTGGAAATTGCAATCGGTAATAAGACTAGAGGTAATATCTTTCATTTGAATAACAGTGAAAAGACATGCTTAATTCCACATATTGATGAAAGTTGGCTATGGCAGAAGAGACTCTATCATGTAAACTTTGATTGCATGGTAAAAATCAGTCCTACTAAGTCAGTTAGAGATTTACCTAAAATTGTCAAACCTCACAATATAGTATGTAAGGAATGTCAATTTGGAAAACAAGTTAGAGCTAGTTTCAAAAGTATTCCAGAAAAATCCAATAATGCGCTTGACTTAATTCATACTGATTTATGTGGTCCAGCTAGAACTAAAAGCTTACAAGGTGATAGATATTTCATTCTAATCATTGATGACTATTCTAGAATGTGTTGGGTTACTTTTCTCAGAGAAAAATCAGAAGCACTTGGAAAGTTCAAACTGTTCAAAGCTATGGTAGAAAATGAAACCGGTAAGAAAATCAAATGTCTAAGATCAAATCAAGGAGGAGAATTTACATCTAAGGAATTTAATACATTCTGTGAAGTGAATGGAATCAGAAGATGGCTATCAACACCTCGGACACCACAGCAGAATGAAGTTGTTGAAAGGAAAAACAGAACTATCTTGGATGCAACAAGAAGTATGTTATCAGAAGCAAACCTACCACATGTATATTGGAGAGAGGCAGTCAGTACAACGACCTATACATTCAACAAAGTTCACATCAAAGGTGAAACCAATAAGACCCCTCATGAACTATGGTTTGGTATTACTCCTACTCTTAAATATTTCAAAATTTTTGGAAGCAAATGTTATATCAGAAGAGATGATTATATTGGCAAATTTGATCCTAGAAGTGATGAAGGAATATTTCTTGGTTATTCATCTAAGAGCAAGGCATATATATGTTTTGACAAAAGATTTCCCAAAATTGTTGAAAGTACAAATGTAAAGATTGATGAGCAATTCAAAGGAACTTCAAGGTATATAGACTCTGAACCAGCAACATAAATTTTGACAAATGAAGCTACACTAAATCCACTGGTATAGAATGAAGATCCAGTTACACCAGTATCACCTGAAAATTCCACAGTAACTGAAGAACAACATCAAACAAAGACACCCTGGTATGTAAGACTGAATCATTATGAAGATCAGATAATTGGAAACAAGTATAAAGGAGTTATGACAAGAGGAAGATTGGAAAATGAAGAGGTATGTCTTATTTCTAAAATTGAATCATCATCTATTAATGAAGCATGTGAAGATAAATATTGGATTAAGGCTATGGAAGAAGAATTGGAACAAATTGAGAAGAATAACACTTGGACATTAGTTCCCCGGCCTAAAGATAAAAATGTAATTGGAACCAAATGGGTATTCAGAAACAAACTTAATGAAGATGGTAAGGTTATCAAAAATAAAGCAAGACTAGTGTGTAAGGGATATTCTCACAAAGAAGGAATTTATTACAATAAAACCTTTGCACCGGTAGCTAGAATTGAGGCAGTTAGATTATTTTTGGCTTTTGCAGTACATAAGAACTACAAAGTATATCAAATGGATATTAAATGTACATTTTTGAATGGAGATCTTGAAGAAGAAGTTTACATTGAACAACCTAATGGATTTTCTTTGACAGATAACAAAGATATGGTTTGCAGGTTAAGAAAAGCTTTGTATGGATTGAAGCAAGCTCCAAGAGCTTGGTATGCAAGATTGGATAAGTATCTTTTGAAGATTGGTTTTTTTGAAGGTAATGTAGACAACAATCTATATTATAAAGTGACTAATGATGAAATATTGGTTATAGAAGTTTTTGTTGATGATATAATCTTTTGAGGCGAAGATGGATTATGTAAAGAATTTTTTATTAAAATGTAGCAAGAATTTGAAATGTCTATGATTGGAGAAATAAAATTCGTTTTAGGATTACAGATTTCATAGACTGACAAAGGTATATTCTTGAGTCAATCCAAATACTTAAGGGAGTTACTAAAGAAATTTGGGATGGAGAACTCTAAACCGGTAAGCACACCTATGACTACAAATGACAAACTATCACTAAGGGATGAATCTACACCTGTAAATCCAACTAGATACAAATCTATGATAGGAGGTTTAATGTATTTGACACAAACTAGACCTGGTATTATGAATGCAGTATTATTGTTTCAAAATTTCACAGTAATCCTAGAGAAAATCATGAATCAATAGTAAAAAGGATTTTTTGGTACTTACAAGGCACTATAAATCTTGGATTATGGTATCCTAGAGATGAAAACTTTGAATTATGTGCATACATATATGCAAATTGGGCAAGAGATGTGGATGATAGAAAAATCACCACCGATGGAGCATTCTTTCTTGGAAACAGATTAGTTTCTTGGTTGAGTAAGAAACAAAGTTGTACATCTTTATCAACAGCAGAATCTGAATATGTTGCATCAGCAACTAACTGTACACAAGTACTATGGCTTAAGCAAATGTTGAAAAACATAAAGGTATAATGCAAGGAACCTATTACTATCTATTGTGATAACACTATAGCAATTGATATATCTAATAATCCGGTATTACATTCTGAAACCAGACATGTTTCTATCAAACTGAATTTTCTAAGGGTAAATGTTGAAGCAAAGGAAATAAAACTAGTTTATGTGAATACTAAAGAGCAGATTGTAGATATCTTCACTAAACCTCTACCTAAGGAGACTTTTGAATATCTCAGAGATCGGCTTGGGGTCATACCCCCACCGGTAGAGACTTAGGAAGTTGATGTTTGTCATCAATCAGTAGAATTAACAGAGAAATATTTTACTCCGGCTTTGATGAGGAAGCTACTTCTCAGGGGGAGTAGTTGGTACACTAAATTGGTTGGTATTTTGTATATGAACTTGGCTTGGTAATAACTTTGCAACTTGATGTCAAAGGGGGAGAGATTGGTATGGAAAAACACAAGGAAACCACATGTTGCTCCCAAGGGGAGAGATTGTTATTTGGGAGAGATTTTTACTCTCTGTATCTGTATTTTGATTTCTGGTTATGATCCTTTTTTGGAGATTGTTGGTTTTTGGTATTTGGCATTTCTGTTTTGGCACTTTGATGGTTTTTCCATCTTGTGTTGCCATCAATGCCAAAGGGGGAGATTGTTGGTATTTTGGTATGGTTTTGTCATTGATGTCAACACCTACTAAAACTTATCAACTCTAGCACTTTGGAGAATCAACAACATTGACCGGCAAGCGACTTATGCATAGTCACCAATATCTGGTACACCGACAGGATAAAATGATCGCCGACACTTGGAATGTCATGGAAAACACTTGGTTATGTTGAAGACATCGTGTGGACACCTTGTCTTGGAGTTTTGTTAATTGGCATATTTGTATTTACATATTTGTTGTTACTGGCAAATAGGTCTAGATTACACCAATAGGTTTATCTTTTCCAGATCAGCATGGCATGCTATGGAGATGACTTATTATTGTTGTAAATGCATTGAGCCAACATATTGGATCGGTTATTGCATCGAATATTGTTTTGTTTATAAAATAATTTTATTGTAATATATCTTGTAAAGCCGACCTACTAAAATTGGTCCAAGGTTATGGTATAAATGTAAGATCTTATTTGTAAGATCATGTGTGGAATGCGAAAAAGGATTGTGTGAAGGTATATGTGAGAATACGAAGAGCTATACATGTAGACATCATTTGAAGATTGAAGAAGGGTTTTTGTGAAGATAATTAGAACTACACCGATACTGAATCCAGCATATGAAGATGCTATTTTGAGAAGTACATTCTTATTGGATTTAACCATCCAATTGTAGTCAGCGTGACTCCCATTTTTTGTGTTTGAGTAGTGAGCTCTAGGTGCTTGTCCTTTCTGCATGTGTAGACCCCATTTGTATACTCTTACTATCTGCAGTAGTATCATCTTATCGTGGGTAAGGTTTCCCACCATGGTTTTTCCCCTTATAGGGTTTCCACATACAAATATTGGTGTTATGTGTTTTGGATGACTTTGTCTTTTTGTTTCATACATTAATCTTTATCGGTATTGCAATTATCTAATAAAACTATCCACCGGTATAACAGACTGTTTCACTGGTATTAAGCAGAAAGTTGTTTAAGTTTGTTTTTAGTTTAAATTCATTTGAAAACTGATTCACCCCCCCCTCTGGGACCTAACAGATTCTTGATAACATATCGATGACTAAGTGGAAACCCGCCCCCCAATCCTCCTAATTCATTGGAGAAAAAAATTGCTAAAGTCTGGAAGCTCCCCCCAAAGTTTGAAGTCTTCAACAACAGTGCTAAAATCAAAAGGAAAAAGACTAAATGGTTAGCCCCAAAACCTCATTGGCACAAACTGAACATTGATGGGTCTACTCAAAATGTCTGCCAAGCTCGAGTTGAAATCATTCGTGACCACTTGGGGAATACTGTTGAAGCCTACGCGGGCAACCTAAAGAACCATACTATCACCCAAGCAGAGGGAATGGCTCTCCTATGGGGTTTGAGATTTTCCACATCCATTGGCATTAAAAATATGAAAATTGAAGGTAACTCATAGATCATTATGGAAGTAGTAAGTGGAAGATCTACTGCTGGGTGGAAAGTGGATCCCATTTTGAGGGATGCCAGGATGCTTATGGCTAATGTTGAAGGCTTCACCATCCAATATATCTTTAGAGAAGGGAGTGCAGCTACGGATTCCATGGTAGTGGTGGGAAGGCTGCAGAATAGCTTACGATGTTGGAGGAACCCCAATCTATTGCCTATTACTGCCAAGGTGAACTTGGAGACCAAAAAAAACCAAGTCCAATGATGAACCCATATAACCATTTCTAGATGAAGCGTGCCAATTTTCAAATTTTAAATTTAGAAGGGAATCCTGCCCATCATGGGCTTGACTTGCCACATAGTCACGGATGGCCTTGTCATCACTTCCAAAAGGGATTTATTAATGAGGATAGCAATGATATCAGGAAAGGCTATTTTCTAATTATCATCCAGATGGAGTTTATTGACAGTGATAAAGCTGACAGCTGGGATAAGTCTAATCGTAGTGGCTGGATTGAGGGGTCACACGAGTATAGTAAATTTCAAGATTATGATATCTACTTAGGAATAAGTTGCAATAATTACACTAGTTATTGTGTGATTTTATCTCAAGACTGGGTTAGTTTTTTTCACAACTCTACTCTTGCTCTGGTTCGGCTTTGTGTTTTTACTACCCTGTTTCTCCTTTGCTCTATGAAGATGGAGGAAACGAATATGGGGGGTGATAGGATAAGACTGGAACCAAACAAAATTGATGATTTTAAAGCGAAGTTGGCAGTGTGGTTTGTCTATTCTGAAGGCAGGATCGACAAATTTATGGAAAGCATGAAGGGGAATGATGAGAGATTGTCTAAGCAATTCATGACTTCCTAGGAGGATAGAAGGGTTACCGTTGGGGGTATCTCCTTCAAAATAAATGAAGAATTTATTTCTCAAGTGATGAGTCTGTCTATGGAGGGGAGGAAATGGAAGAAACAAAATCACATTTTGAATACCACCAATCTGAACCAGTTCTTTTGTGAAGGCAAAAACCCAGTGAAGAGGGTGGGCAATTTCAACTAGAAGGAGCTTCCACCTCCATGGGACGAGGTCTGCTATATTGTTATGAAATAATTCACTCTAAAGGGAAGGTATGGAATCTTTTACTATTACCACCTCTCATTCCTTAACCACCTTAGAAACAAGGATTTCATCTCCATTCCGTTTTTCCTAATTCATTCATTGGATTCTAATGTTAAGGATATTGCAGAGGCCAAGAAAAAAGGAAAATACTTCCCCATTGTACACCAAGGCCTCATCCTTCACCTCTACAACTTCCACCTAGCCCTTTGCTCGCCCCAAACTATCTTTGTCTAGAATGTGGTTGATAATCGCCCCCTGCTATTGCTATCATTAAACCTGATGCTAGCCCTCCTTGGCTTCCTAAAATTGGTTCCTGCATCAAGAAAAATTAAAAAATGCCCTGCTTAGGATGTTAGAACCTCCAAGAAAGTTAGAATCTAGGAAATTGATTTCGATATGGAAATTACTGATAAGGCCAACACCCCCTGCCATTCAGTGAGACTATCCTCCAAACCCCTTGAAAAATTGCTAAGAGACCCCTCCTCTTCCCATGTAACTGGAAATTCAATCCCTTCTGAGAATGCGGCCCTATTCTAGTCTACCTCGACCCTCCACTATGTCAGCTCCACTCATGCATTTGAAAGCCCTAAAAATTCTATGAGTAAGGAGATCAGCCCCAAATCCCAAACAAATTCTCCCTCCCCAACCCTCAGGTTCGAGAAAATGATGGTGGTGGAGGAGGTGAGAAGCATAAAGGAGGAAGAAGAAAACAACCTATTGGAGTTGGGAAAGAAAGTGGAGATTCTATTTGATAATGTGCAGAAAATCACTAGCAGGATGGAGGTTATGGAAAACAAGCTGCAGGACATCTCCAAGTTTTCTTTGAACACGATGCGTTGCTCGGCGACCACTCCATGTCTCCTGAAGGAAAAGTCTATCAAAGGAAAAAGAAAGGAAGATGAGGACTACAAGGCCCTTTTTAAATTCTTCACTAAGGAATGGGCTAGGAAGATTCTCCCCAATAGGAGCCAAGGAAAAAATAAATAGTTGATTTTTATGTCTCGGAAGGTTGGGTTTTTGTTCAATCCTAGATACCTATGGGTTGATAGTTTTATTTGCTATTTAGATATGAACTTATCCACCTATTTCTCTACATGGCAAAGGTTTATTATGTTTATTATGACTTTTATATATCTGCTGAACCTATGTAGAATGATCATTGTATTTGATAGAGGTAAGTAAGAGGGCTGTAATTTTGCTGATGTTCTGTTGAAAGTTGGCTTGCCACTATTTCCTTGTTCTCTACTAGGTCATACCACTTGTTTTGGCTGCTACTATTATCAAAAACATTAATAAATATTAAACGTCAACAATAAATCACCAATGATAATTAAATATCTAAACTATACCATACATTAATATAATTTAACATTAATAAACTATATGAATAATATATTAATTAATCACATAATCAAATACTCACAACACGAGACTCTAACCACCGACTCAAGCCACGACACTAGCTAACAAAGATGACAACTTAAGCTTAAAGTGTATAGAGGGAACTCATGTCATCTCTAACAACTTGTCATTGGAATAAAGACACACTTAGACTTGTGAGATGAGTGAAGTCAAATTCTAGTACCTGAAATCCTACAACTGCCAATAACCATGACACAACATATAAGACAATATATCATAAACAATTAGTCAAGTGATAGAGAATTGCAATGTCATGTCATGCTCATGATGAGTGGTATGACATCATCCCTATCATGAATACAATAGTAAGATAGTCTCAAACACCATAGCATCATCTCATCCAATGTAATCATAAAGTGGGTTTAGTATAATCAAGATGTTTGTTGGAATCAATGAACATTGAGAGGGGGAGGTGAATCAGTGTTTTGCAATTCTTAATTTTATCAACTTGCTCTGTAAACCACTTAATGCATATGAAAAGTAGTAAACTGCAGAAACACAAAGCGAAGATCAGCAACACCATAACACCAAGACTTTTATGTAGAAACTTGGTTAAGGGAAAAACCATGGTGTGATTGAAACCCACAATATTATTATACTCTGTTAGAAGTATAAAAATATTACATAAAGAGAATGTACATGCATTTAGGCACACTACCTATAGATTACTGCTCAATTAAAACTAAGGGCTACAACCCAAAAGGCTCACTACTTTACAAATGTTTGTAAGAGATTACAATGTGATTTAAACTATGAAATAGCATCAACAAATTCTTGGGTATAGTTCCAGTTAAGCACAAAACACACATTCTTACTCTGCTCTGGAACATTGCTCTATTTAGGTATTCAAGATCACATCAGAGCTCAAATATTCATCTTGTACACATCAAATTGCATATAATCGATCATACATACTTCACACACTTTTATCAATATTAAAAATATCATATAAGCCTATCTTATATATTCACGTCACCTGTTTAGGTCACCACCATGTCGGCTTCAAGAACACATTACAAAAGATGAAATGTGTACAAAAGTAGGCTCAATCCGGCCAATATCAATAATGAGGACCAAAAAAAGATATCCACATGCTTCCCATATGTTGGCTCATCATCCTCAAATACATAATTTTTCACTAAAATCAATCCTCAAGATCCGCATACTGAATTTCCACATGCTACCACTGATATGCACTATTTTTACCAAAAACATGATTACTAGATCTTCCAACTTGCACGAAACTCATCACCAGAGGCCACAATCTTGTAATAAGGTAAATTACATGTCCATGAGCCTTCTCCAAAATCCTCAAATAAAAATTCACAACCAAAATGATCCGCCAACCAAAGCTCTACACATTGTTGGATACCATGTTCTTCTCATTAGGCCTCATCAGATTCAATCAAAGTTCAATCAATCTTCTATAATAAACAAAATATGAACTACAGATGCCAAATATAATATGAGTTTCCATCAATAACAACATCTAAACATACATGTAGCATCTCTTGCCAACAATCTCCCCCTTTGGCATTGATGGGAACACTTAGTGAAAAATGACTAAGTGTTGGACCAAAACCAAAATACATACACTCTAGCCAAAAATCTAATCACTGGATTCCAAAGAATCAAATAATTAAAGAACTCCCTCTAAGATCAATATTTTTCACTCCTATACACTCCCCCTTTGACATTAATGAAAAAGGTAAGATGTTGGAACCCAAAAATGCAAGCCAAAAATGCTATCCACATATCTACACACAAACCTAATTCAAAACTTAAAGACATCAGCATAGGTGTTGTTCAATGTATTTAAATGATTTTCCCAACCCTTCTGTAGATCCTTAAAGACTATTATAAATCAACTGAAGATATATTATTGTGCTTCTACAGTCTTCAAGTCTTCCGGTTCTCCTACAGTTAAAGCATTATGTGTATCTTGGAAGGCATTAAACATTATATCCAATTTAGGAGAAATGAGACTAACAACCTCTCCAATTCTGCCTATTATTCACTCACGGTCATGCCTTAGGCTTCTGATTTTCTCAAGCAGTGATATCACTTGGTTTTCACAACTGGTCAAAAATTTTGATAAAGGATCAATTGACCGAGATATACTTTCCAACTGGTCGTTGTACCCCTGAGACTCCTCAATATCAACAATGAATTTGTTCAATGATAGGCATGATTTATATATGTTCCCACCTTAAGTTATTGCATCATGTACACTCTTCACACAATAAGCCAATTTGGCTCTATCTTTCAAAATTATTTTCTTCAAGATGGGGAGCCTTTTTGTATTGAACTCACTTTGATCTTTCTCCTTTGAAGATTTTTCAAAATATTTAAAATGAGTATTTACAGAATTGTTCAAACTTTTTAAGTTGTCAGATTAAGCATTAGAGGGATCTTTTCAGAATGATGGCATAAGATTCTCTAAAATATTGGATGCCATATCCAATAGAAAACTATCCTCAATGTGAGACTTCAATAGATCATCACTAGCCTTAGCCTGTGTCCTCCTGCATCCTCTGTTTTCTCCTCATCCTTAACCTTATCCTTTTCCAACTCAACTGACTGCACATTAGGTACATCAAATTAAGCTTCCAAAATAAAGGTATCATCCTATGTTTGACCTTCCAGATTGGTGTCATCTTATTCCTTTGCTGGATTCACTTCATATTGGTCTTCTAACAAAATTTTCTTCAAAATTATCTCAGTTTCCTTTACTACCTCATCAACCTTCCTGAACATGATTTTATTCACTCTATGCTTGCTTCTAAACTCATTCTTATCTGTCTTAAGTATTTTGGCTATCTCCTTTTTAGAAACTATAGAGCATAAGTTAACTAATACATACTCTTTCAATCTTTCATCTTCTTTATTTTCCATATATCTTCTAGCATCCAAAATTTCATATAGGCTCTTGGGTATGACCGACATTAATTCAATGAGAGTCTTACTATAAACATTCAAGTATCCTATTGTTGCTTCTTCTAAAGTTATCTTTCCATTTTCATCAAAACTTTCATACCACTTAGATAGTGGTTTCAAATTTCCATCCTTAACAACTGAATTAACAATCTTCTCTAATGTAATAGGAGGCACAGTAGTTTATTTACCTTGAAGTTTTCTTGACTTCAATGCCTCATCAAGCTTGGATTTGGGCTTCTTGTTGGGTCTAGCTTTGTCGAATAGTTTCTCCTTAGTGGCCTTACGATATTTTGCCTTTATTTCTTTAACTTCCTCATCTGATTCAATCTCCTCACCATCAACAACTACAAATTTGACTGATTTCTTCTTCTTTTCTCCACTGAATGGATTAGCTGAGGATTGAGGCTTGATTGTTGGCTTACAAAGATGGGAGATGGGAGCAGTTCTTTTGGTTCTATCCTTAGGACTAGGAGCTAGTGTTGGTTACTTCTTTTATTTTCAGACAACCTCCTTAGATACTCCCATACTCTTTGCAAGAGCTTCAACTTCCTTGCGGACTTTCTTTTAAATGATTGGTTTCTTGAACTGCTTATGTAATGAAAGGATCTTCTCCTGATAGGTGTCAAACCTCTCTTCCCTTGGGTCTACTAGTTGATTGAGTAAATGTTGAGCATATAGTTCCAAAACCTACCCATTAACCTCATAACCCATTGGTAGAATCCATGAATTTTGTGGTTCTACTACTTCCATTAAGCATTGGTCAATGTCAACCATGAAATAGATGGTGTCTACATATTTCTCAATAATACCTTTAGGGATTCTTTCCCTATCATGCATCTCCTTATAAAAATTGTTGAAATAGCCCCATAGGTTTTCATTGCAAGCTTTGGAGTCACCGGAGCTATAAAATACTCCTGGATCTGCACTGCAATTGGCCTATCAAGCGCCCAATGAACTGAACCAACTCCCAAAATCTCATTCTTGAAATAAGAGAAAATGCATAGAAGTAGGGACCCATACTTAAAGGAATTCTTCTTATTCTCCTTAATCTTCTTGAAATTATTAATAAGCTCACTCTGTAGAAATTGGCAAAGATCATACTTTTCATTCTCCTTATGTGTATCATATGTAGCATAGATAGCAGTACCCGAGACAAATTTGATTTTGTTGCAATAGTAAATTTTTTACCCTATCACCATGGAAGAAAATCAAATTTCATCCTCGAAGATGTCATCAATGGTCACCATCTATAAGTCAAATTTTGACCCAGTTGCATTTTGTTACAACATCATTCTTTGCAACTTTCAGAGATGACAACTTACCAGATACACATAACCCTATGAAGGCCTAGATCACACCGTTAGTAATCTTATGTGGCTTGTCTAACCACATGAATTCATCATGAACATGGATTAGGATGTATCAGATCCAGTCCTTCTCATACACCATTAGGAATTTCACAAACTGAGAAAAATGCTTGCTTTCAAGATCCTTAAATTCTAGTTTCAGCATGGAGCTTCCATCAGATAATTGGTTGTTGTAAAGATTTAGCACTTGGGATCTTCCTAGTTCTTCAATAAGACAATGCATATAAACCCTTATATCTTTAATGTGTAACACTTTGTGGGGTACAGACGAAAAGACACTCTTCAAATTATCTTTCGTCGAAATGAATGGGTGATCTTTGAAATTGGGATGAGCACGATTGGTGATATTAACAACCAGAGTGGTTGTGGAACCAGATGCAACCATTTTGTAAATTCAAATTCCAAACTTCAATCAAAAAGAGTTTTTTCACCAATAAATACCTTAGATACTAGAGATTAATTTTACTTACCAAATCGCTTCAAAAAATTAGTACCACTAGATCTCGCCTGATCGCCTTCTTCATAGAGTTCTTTAACCTTCTTTTCTTCAATTCACAAAGTGAGAAATAGAGTGAAAAACTTACCTTTTATTCACCGCAGACCTAACATTTTATTATAATAAATGCACTTTGCCCTAACTCTTTCAGATGCTTTGTGTTTGACAGGAATTCTTTTAGAGATCCATCAAAACATCTTTAGTCACCATATATACCTTCTGCAACTTGCTAGAAATAGGCATAGATCTCAACTAGGGGGTTTGAAATATTTTCATTATAACTCGCCCAAGGTTGGAGCCTGGGTTCAGTTACCAGATGTAGTTATAGCACCAAAATCAGATGTGGACCCACTTCCTACCTTTGAATCAGTTCTCTTAACCCATGTCTTATTCAGTTGATCTCTGATCTCTTAAACTTTAGCTTTACCCTTCTCATTTGGCTTCACATTCTTGTTCTCATCTTCCGGACCTCTCCTATTCATATTTTTGCTTCTGCAATACTTGGCAATATGACCAAATTTGTTGCAAGCATAGCAAACAACATTTTATTGCATAGGCCTGAAATTTATTTAATTTCTTCTTGTTCTAAATTGATTAGAAACATGTCCAAACATACCACATCCATAACACCTGACATTTCTCCTATTCTTAAAGTTATTCATCACACTTCTACACTCATTTGACTTATGACCATATTTGTTGCATTTAAAACATTGACCGGTAAAAGATGAACCATTATTGATCATCCTATTTCTGCATTGACTAGCCATATGGCCAAATTTATAACAAACAAAGTAGTTACCTTTGAATTTATAAGCATTAGGTTGCCTTACTGGAGGCCTTCTTGAGTTCTTCTTTTGTGCTGATTTGGAGCTTTCGACTTTCTCAAAACAAAGACCTTGTGTGTCATTTGGATCCTTTTGATTCACAAGCATCTCATCTAGTCTAGATGAACTGATCCTAAACTTCTCCTTATACTCATTTGCAGCATCAAGATCATATTTCAGAAGTAGGACCTTCTTACTAAGATCTTCCTCATGTTCTCTAGCATCTTGTAGATCATTCTTCAATTGTCCAATTTCATCCTCAAGTCTACAACATTCTTCAAACTTGTCTTTTAGGGACTGAGCAATCTTTTCTTCATTTTTGTTCCTTTCTTCTATTCTATTGGTCAATCTCATCACTGTGGCTTCCATCTCATTCTTCTAGATTGTGTTAGCTCTAGATAGTCTCTCACGTTCTCCAGTGTTTTGTTTCAGGTTTTATTAATCAATGCTTTGTCATTCTTTCACCTTTATCTTATCAACAAGTTCCTTTGTCTTATCCCTTTACTTCTTCAACTAGTCTTTCAATGTCTTAATTTATTCCTTGGCATCTTTAATATTTTCCTTCACTTATCGGTTCCCATCCTATGCATGATCAAGATCTTCAAGAGCAACAATCAACTACTATCTAAGATTACCAGAATCCATTGATTCACCTTCCTGGATCAACTTCAAGGTGGAAGGCTTCTTCTGAGGAACTAAGCTCGGATACCAATTGTTGGAATCAATGAACATTGAGGGGGGTGAATCATTGTTATGTAATTCTTAATTTTATCAACCTATTCTTTAAACTACTTAATGTATATGAAAAGAAGTAAAGTGCAGAAACACAGAGCAAAGATTAGCAACAACATAACACCAAGATTTTTACGTGGAAACATGGTGGGATTCAAACCCACAATATTATTATACTCTGTTAGAAGTATAAAATATTGCATAAAGGGAATGAACATCCATTCAGGCACACTGCTTAGAGCTTACTGCTCAATTACAAGGGCTACAACCCAGAAGCCTAATTGCCTTACAAATGTATGTAAGAGATTACAATGTTATTTGAACTATAAAATAGCATCAACAAATGCCTGAGTATAGTTTCAGTTAAGCACAACACACGCATTCTTACTCTTCTCTGCAACACTGCTCTATTCAGGTATTCTGGATCATAGTAGAGCTCAAATCTTCATCTTGTGCACATGAAACTACGCATAATCGTTCATACATACTTTTCACACTCTAATAAATATAAAAATTGATCATATAAGCCTATCTTATATATTTGCATCGCCTATTTAGGTCACCACCATGTCGGCTTCAAGAACACATTACAAAAGATGAAATATGTACACAAGTCGGCTCAATTTGAGCAATATCAATCATGCAGACCAAAACAAGATGTCCACACACTTCCCATATGTCATCTCATCATCCTCAAACACATCATTGATCACTAAAATTGATCTGCAAGATCCACATATTAAATTTCCACATGCTACCATGGATATGCACTATTTTTACTAAAAACATGATTACCGGATCTTCCAACTTGCACGAAACTCATCACCAGAGGGCAAAATCTTGGAATAAGGTAAAATACATGTCCACATATGAAAGTGAAAAATACATGTTTGCATCAAAGTGAAAAATATTAATTAAAAATAATAATTAAAGCATAAGATATGATAAATATTTATATGATTTTAAATCATAATTAATGGGAAAGTAATATATAAGATAAATACAAATGTAAAAATGAAAAAAATATTTATCATTACAACGTATTGATAATAGATTATTTGCAACACAATTTTTGTAGTAGAAATTATTTTTTTCTATAATTTGTAAGTTATCATTAAAATTGTTGTTTTATATTTTGTACTTATGTCAACCAAGCAAATATTGTGAGTTTCCTAACAAATGAACAAATAAGGGTTCACCCGCTAGCTCAAATGGTTGGAATGGTTGTGCTAAGGCTTTGGGTTTGTCCCATGTAGGTCCAAGGTTCGATTCACTCCGGCTGGGTTTTCCCTGCTACACGCCGCGTTTGAGCCTCAACTTGCAACTCTAGTGGACTAGTCTCGCCTCCACTTGCCCCCTTCGTCCCCCAAAACCTGGCACAAAAAATAAGCCTAGGGCAAGGGTGGTTGAGGTCGCTGGGTAGAGTCGCAAACCATAATGTTGGGGATACCACTGGATTATAAAATAAATAAATAAATGAACAAATAAGAGAGGCTTACTCTCTAATATCATCTATAGTTGTCATGTTAAAGATTAAGCAATTTTATTTTGAAATGTGATGTTTAGAAATGGAATATGAATTTCAATTATGAAATGAAATCTTATTTGAGTGTGCATATAACATAGTTAAGCTATTGGATATTGTTGCTACTAGGATATGTTATTGTCATTGATGTCAACATATTCCTATGTTATGTGAGTTGTTTGATGTTCTAGTGATTGCATTGAGTTGATATGGATGGTTTATTTGTTTGGAATGCTGGAATACTTCATTCCTGATTGGTTTCAGTGATCCGGAAGATTGCTTGATCAAATTATTTGATCCGGTTTATAGTTCAGTCTTTCTGTTTTGTGGGTAGTGGAGTTTGGTGTTTGATCCGGTGCGCTCCGGTATGATCATATATTTGGTTGTGGATTTGGGAGAATGCTTCAGATGTTCATGTGTATCTTCAATTCAGATGGTTTATGATTTGATGCTTTGTAAGCTATCTTTCTAGTTTGAATTGTTGATGTTGAGTGTGAGTTAGCATGCTGATCGATGAAGATTTGCATAAGTGGTGTTTGTGTAGCTATTGAAAATGGTTCTAATGTGATTGTTGGTGTTTCCTGATTGTGTCCTATTTGTCTTGGTGGTCTGCATTGATTTTTGTCCACGTTCTTGGTGATTTTGTTGATCTGGTGATATTCTTTGTGTTATGCGGTGTTCTTGGTGGTGTAGCGTGTTGCGCTTGATCTTGGCGAGATTTGCGGTGGTGATGTGTATTTGGAGATTTTTATTTAGGTCCATGTTATGTCATATATATCATTTTATTGGTCTGGTGGTTCACATATGTATCATGTGATGTAATTTTGTAATTGAGAGTTGAGGGTTTGGATGACCTTGTAGTCAAGGTTGATGAATTGTATAAATAGGTGGTATAATCATGTAATTTGTGTGTCAATTTTATGTTTACATTATCAGAGAGTAGTATATGTGGTGCATAAGAGAATTTATCATTTGATGTGGTGTATTGAGCAAAAATTATTTCAGGGCAGACAAAAGTGCTTAACCGAAACTGTCATCAAACATAAGGAGATGCTATATTTGTAGTTCATGTAATCCAGATTGTAGTCTAAATCTTTTTGTAAGGTAGTGATCCTTCCCTGAGGGTTAGAGCCTTCTGGGTCATCTTATTTTTAGCAGTGATCTCTAGGCAGTGTGCTTGAATGCATGTGCATTCCCCATTATAATATTTACACATACTACTGCACAGTATCATCTTATTGTGGGTAGGTTCCCACTATGGTTTTTCCCTTAACTGGGTTTTGCACATCAAAATCTTGGTGTTATGTGTGTTGGTGCTATTGTGTTTATCTTTTTTCTTGCTACAATTGTTTGGATTTGAGATTGTGCTTAAATTGTTTAACTCGGTGAAAACTTATTCACCCCCCCTCTTAGTTTTCTTTCCTGGTTGTTGCTAACAATTGGTATCGGAGCTAGATCCTCTGGAAGAAGCTTGACCACTTGAGGAGATCCTAGATGGCAAGAGAGTCCTAGATTTGATGGAAGCAATTATACTATTTGGAAGGACCAGATGGAAGTTCACTTGAAATGTCTTGGAGATGAGTATTGGAAGATTACAAAGAATGTTTCTAATGTTCCTTAAAATGGACCAGTTAATACTACTGAGATCGAGGATACTGAATATAATATAAGAGCTAAGGAAGCATTGCTGAGTGCCTTGACTGATTCAGAGACGACTAATGTGATGGGTTTGCATACTGCACATGAGATTTGGAAGAAGCTAGAGACCTTGTATGAAGGAGATGCACAAGTTAAATTTGCTAATTTGCAGAGCTTGAAAGGGAAGTATGAAGCATTAAGGATGGCAGAAGATGAAAATATATCAACCTTTATGGCTAAGGTGAATGATCTTGTCATGAATATCAGATGTGTCAGTGGAACCCTTGAAGAAGATGGGATTGTTGCTAGGGTGTTGAGATCATTGCCTCCTGCTTATAAACACAAAGTAGCTGCTATTGATGAGATCTAAAGTGTGACTCCATTTTAGTTGAGAGAATTTGGAGTGTCACATGAGAAATCAGAGACTCCATTCAGAGCCTCTATATTCGGGAAGTAGAAGAATCATTCGGGTTAAAGTTCTTGTTGGGTATCCAGATTTGAAAGAGAAAAGAGAGAGATGGAAGAGAAAGAAAGAGAATTGGATGAGCTTGAAGCCCGTATTGCTTAAAGATTTCCTAAAAGAGTCGGTCAGTATTATGGAAAGTTACCTTTGAAATGTTTCTCTTCTAATAAGATAGGATATTTTTCTTCTAGGTGTCCTGAGAGAATGTCTAGATATGATAAGCATGATAAATTTGAAAGGAACGATAGATCTGATAAGAATTAAAGATATGAGAAGTATGATAAACCTTATAAGCCCTGTCGGAAGTATAGAAATCAGAAGAGATTGTATTATGTTGACGGTGAAGGTGTAATAGATGAGGAATCATAGAATGGCAATTCAGAAGATGAATTTATATTTATTGCTATCAAGGAATATGATCTGGTATCAGTGAATCCTACAAGCTGCATTGTTGAGGAAAAATCTTTGGCTGCTAAGATTGAAGAGAAAAATGAACAAGTGATTGAAAACTCTTGTTCACATCATATAACAGGTGATAAAAGTAAATTTGTGAATATGGAAAAGTATGATGGTGGTATATTGATATTTGGTGATGACAAAGCTTGTGTGATTCGTGGTAGAGATTCAATTTCTTTCAATGGTAAGAATAATACTGATGATGTCTTATATCTTAAAGGATTGAAGCATAATCTTTTGAGTGTTAGATAGATGGTTGACAAGGCATATAATTTGCAATTCAAGAATGGTAAATGTAAGATCCTAAATGCCTCTAGTATAGAGATTGCATCAAGTACTAAAACTAAAGGTAATGGGTAAGAGTATAAACCTGTGTCACAATTTTACAAAGGAAAGGGCTAACACAACAATAACTATTTTAATTTTGTTGCCATAAAAGTGTCATTTGCATTTTGAATGTGAAGATGATGTAAACTGATGAAATTTGTAAAATTTGTTGAAGTTTAAGTCTACTATTTTATGAAATTTTTTTGTCAATAATTTATATGGTTTTTTAGCTTTAAAGTCCATTTTTTTATTGCTGAAAAATGCTGAAAAACAGGGGGTTTGGTTCCCACCTCAAAAGTAAATGTAAATCAACTTTTTTTTTTTCTCATTTTGATATCAGTTATAGATCACATATTTATATAGTGCATGAAGAAAAGTAAAAATTATTTATGTATATTTTCTTTGTAATAGCATTTGGAAGTTGAATACACCAGAATTTGACAGTTTTTGTCTCCCACCACAGTTTGTCTATTGAATTTATGATTATCCAGAAAATAAAAATACCCTTTTGCAAAAGACTCTCTCTTCTAGTGAAACATATTTTTAAAATTTTTTTTTGAAGTGATTTGATATATATATATTTTTTCAAAGCAAACTCATATCGAACAAAAGAATACCTAGTTGTAGTATTTTTAAGTTTTTATATATTAAATGTAATCAAAACATTAAAAAAATTATATGAGTAAAATCGTGACTTCGATCTCTAAAAAAGGGTATATATATATTTTTTAATAAGTTTAATTTACCTATTGAATTTTATTACAGAAGTGATAAGTTTGAGAAAATCATCATTTTTGTTGATGTGGCTACCACTTGGCATTCCACAACGTTCCGATTGGAACAATTTAAAAATAGTTCCGGTCAGAACTCTTCTGGCCGGAACTGTGAGGGCCGATGTTGTATGACTGTTCGCTTGAACCACATATAAAAAATAATTATTTTTTCCATTTTAAAAACTAGATCAATCAAGTGCGAAAATAATAAGAGTTATTTTTGCAAACAATCTTTTTTTTTTCAAATAAAGTGGCATTTTGGAGCGAGTAGGAAGATTATAAAGGGGCGAAGATTTTGAATTTTTTTTCGAAAGGCATCTACCCTTTCCAAATATGTTATTTGAAATTATATTTTCAATCATGCTTAATTTACAATATTAGATGTTTTTTGAAAATTAAATATTTTTTAGATTAAAAATGTACTCATACCCTCTGAGAGACTTCGTCGACATAGGTCCACATACATTTGAATGTACTAGATCAAGAACACCCTCAGATCTTGTGTCACTTCTTGGAAAAGATGCTTTCACAAACTTCCCCAACACACATCCCTTACATATATCATCATGCTCTGTGCTCACCTCTGGAACACCCGTCACAGTCTCACAAAGCAATTTAAGTGCTCCATGATGTATATGGCCCATTCTCCTATAGCATAGCTCTCTAAGATCTCTAGGATTACTGCTACTCATGAGTGCCTTAGGAGTATCAAACTACAACCTATAAAGTCGACCACTCCTAACTCCAATAGCTATGGGTGATTTCCAATCCTTATGCTTAATCAATACATGTGCTCCTCTAAAGAGTACATTGTACCCTTTGTCCTGAAGGACAGATACATAAATCAAATTCATCTCTAAGCCTGGAACATGCAACACATCATGAAGAGGAATCATCTTACCATTCTCCCTCTGAAATTGAACATTCCCTTTCCCAACTGGGTTAAGTTTGGACAAGTTCCCCATAGAGATCTAGATTCTGGGGTTCTCCTCCTTGTAGCTGGAGAAGTACTCTCTAACTCCTATCATATGAAATGATGCCCCACTGTCTATATACCAGACACTCTGTGAGGTTGAGCTAATCGTACAAGCTATGAGTGCAAACTCATCCTCCAATCTACTAGAGAGCTCCTCTGCACTTGCTGAAGCTGCCACTTGGTTCTTGCCCTTCTTATCTTTCTTCCTGTGTGGGAAATCGCTAACATAGTGGCCAAACTCATGACATCCAAAGCATTTGATCTTAGACAGATCCTTCTTCTTATTCTCACCTTGTGGATTGATCCTTTACTAGATCCCTTCTTTGCTTTCCCTTTACCCGCTAGGGCAACGTTTTCCTATTCCACCTCACTTTTCTGACTCTTATTGTTGGCTCCATTGACAAGGCTTAGTCTAAGCTCCTCCTGAGTGAAATCACTCCAAAGTCGATCTCAACTTGGTAAGGTGTCTCATCCATTAATAACTTGAATAAAGACATCCCATTGCTTAGAAAACCCATTTAGGGCTATTCTTACTAGCTCGTCATCATCTGGTTTGTCTCTAACAACTGCTAACTCATCCTTGACAAGTCTAAGCCTGGTGAGGTAACATGGAACATCTTCTCCCTTGTTCATACGAGTATTCCTCAACTTTTCTCTAAGAATCAGCTTTCGGTTGGTGGTTGCATTCTGGTATAGATTCAAGATAGCATCCCACATTGCTTTCCGTTTATCCAAATCTGATATATGAGGAACTATGTGATCCTTAACACCGTCAAGGATTATCCTCCTCGCTTTGGCATCATCCTTCTTATATGCTGCAAGAAGTGTTGCATCTATAGGTATAGTCACAACAGTGGTAACATATTCCTTGATACCATTCTCTTCTAGCAATAAAGAAATTCTAGCTTTCTAGACACCAAAATTTGAGGCTCCATCTAATCTATCCTGATCTCTTAAACCTGCTGAGGCCATCTCAAGGGATAAAAGAAATAATAATTCTAAAGAAGTCAATCTAGATTTTATAACCCTTCAATTTCTTTCCTTGCCTAGGGTAAACCTTTTCTACCCTCAACTTAGCTCTGATACCATGTAAAAATTCTATTGCAGTTACTGATTATTAACCTCCTATCTTTAATAGATTATTTGATCAACAAATATTGGAAAATAACACAACTACAACTTCACAAATAAAAATAGGCAGAAAGAAATATGTAACACAATAACACGATATTTCTAGAAAATTGTCCCTAGAAAAACCCCGAAGGGAAAACCAGTACTGCAGATCAGAAATATATTAACTTCAACAAATTAAGAGATACAAAATCCTTGCCTCTCACTGGCAGAACTCCGACAATCTCCCAATTTCTCCTGCTGATATTCCTGCACTGCTATCCCCAATGCTATCACTGCGCTCCTTGCTAACACCGCAAGACTATTTGCTAATTCTGCAAATAATTCTCAAACTTCATATCTTCCAAATTACCCATGACCCCTTTTTATACTACTTTGTTGGAAAACCAATGGCCAATATTAATTCAAACCAATGACTGAGATTAAGACAACTCAATAACCAATAACTAATTTTGGCTATGAGGTGTCACCTAAAAAGAGCCACTATTAAATAACAATTGTTATTATCCTAACAATAGGATCTGAAAAAAACAACCATTTTCTAATTTTTGGGTTAGGACGAACAGTTGTCCAAACTACCCATATCTAATGCTGCTATTTCTGGGTCAGGACGAACAGCTATCCAAGCTACCCATAATTAACAAGAAGCCTATGCAGTAAGATTGTAGAAGAGTTGAACTCTCTGATTTAGCATGGGAGTGTGTTATATCATAGTGTTGCTATGATACCATCTATGTGCAAACATCATATCATAAAGCATGGATAAATATATAATTTCATGCATGAATGAAGACTTGTTGTATGGTTCAAAGCATTATCCTTTTCGTTCAATAGGCTGACGCAGATGCTGATATGGTTGGAAAACAGATTTAAATTAATAGAGTTTAAATGTGATAAATTTATAAGTGACGTTAGTGGCGAGGATTATGGCGTAGATGTTGGATGGTGGTTCGACTCACTCTTCACGTTAAATGTCATTGTCAAGCAGGTTGGGCGTAAATGTCATTGTCATATCTACCGTTTGGAAAGAAACTTCTCCTTCGCCTCCTATTTCACTTTCTGTATTATCTCACTAAAAAGTTTGCATCATGTCCATATCTTCATATATCATACGATACTTGCTTTCCTTCTATACATATTTCTCTATCCTTCCTTGTATACAGATTTCTATCGTGATAATGAAAGTTTCAAAGTTGCTACGATCTCTACATATAAAAAGATTTTATTTAGTTTTTTTCAGATCTCCATTGAAAAAGGTTTTACATCACTAAGGTTATTTACTACTACAATGACAGCTCCTATATTACACCTCCTTTAGAAACTAAGGTTGGTTTTGAGTTTCATTATAGTTTAATTTTTTAAACAATTTTTTTTTATTTTTATAAAAATAACTACGAGATCTGTTGTGTCCACTTTTTATTTTTGAAAGGCTGTTTAAGTACTATTTTTTTTATTTTATTTATGTTTTGTTTGAGAGAAAACTGTGAATTAAAAATAATAATTTTAGTGTAGGATAATAGAAAAGGAAAACATTTAAAGATTTGAAAATTCAATTAAGATTAAAGTAAATTATTTAAGATAACTAATTAATTAAAAATTAGAAAAAGGTATACCTTTACAAATTATAATTGATTGTCTTTACAATATAATTTTAATAATAGACTTATAAGTGTGTGTGTATCCACTTCATCAAGCTTCCAATCTTGAAATCAATTGAAATAAAAAATCTAGTTCATATTTAATTTTACTTTTGGATGTGAAAATGAATCTTGTAAACTTATAGCTTTAACTTATATACATATACATATACATATACATATATGTATATACGTTATATATACGTATACGTATATGTAGATATGTGTGTGTGTGCGTGTGTGAGAGAGAGATTAAATTTATAGTTCAATATTTTTTAGCTATCACAAGTAGAAAAATATCATGAGTTTCTCAGTAAGGTATTTAAGAAGAGTTAGTCATATTCTATAGTATTGCTGATGGAAGAAACAAGGTGAGTGAACAACCTATGATAAAATTATCAAGTTAAAGTTTAACAATTTTTATTTGAAAGGTGAGATGGATGACAAATATTGGCGATGAAATGAAATCATATCGAATGCTCATTTTACACTAGATAAATATTTAATTGGTTTGATTAAAACATGAAGTATCCTTGAAGTTGGAAGTCATGCAAGATGAATATCATTTTTCTCATAGTTTGTGAGTGTATGTATTTATATAATTAAACAAATGATTTTTTTGAATAAATATGTTTGAAGTTTGAAATTGTATCTAAAATCATGTTAAGGAAGAAAATTTTGTTTGCATATTTGGTTCATACCTAACTAGTAATTATCTATGTGTGAATTGGTCCTCTAATCATGTTATCAAGGAACTAATATATCAAGAAATTCTAGTGAAACCTTTTGGTGTTTTTATATAGAGTATGTTTTGACTTAAAGTCTTAGTGTATTCTTTTTCTATCCTATAATTAACCTATAGGAACACACTCCTAGGCTTTCAATAGAAAAAAGAGTAAATGAGTTTCTAGTCCTATTCATTTATGCATAACTAGTTGTAGTCTAATAATTAGTCTTGTGTAATGAGCATGAACCAACATAATCCATTTGGTTTAGGTCTTGGATCTATTCTCATAATATTTGGGAGGTGTGTTGATTTGGTTTGATCCTCACACATCTTTTTCCTTCAACATGTAATTTTTTGGGTCGATGATGCATATACATGTTAGATATTCTTCTGGCCAACCTAATAGAGATTATTGTTGATACGGTTAGTATATAATGGACATATCAACTAGGTTAAGAAGCAAGGTAGAAGTGTGTGGTGTAGATGATAGATGGAGATGATAGTATGTATGGTGAAAATATGATGTGAATTTGAAGAAATACATTAGTCCATATATGTTATTGTGCAGATTAAGTCCAATGAGCATTAATTAGTCAACTATTACCTGCATATTGATAAATGTGTTTCTTTTATAGTTCAATCATTTAACTTCATTATTTCTGAACAAGTAATTTGTATTTTGCACTAAAGAAGTGTTCTTCACCTATGCAACTCTTGCTTTTATATCTTCCTCTAAGGATGCAAACCTTAGCCTACAAGTCTAGAGAAATGAGCTTCCTAGCTTATGGAGCAAATTATTGTAAACACTTGTTAAATATACTATGAGCTGTTTTCTCATTGTGTTTTTCCCAATTTTAAATATATTGGTGTTCTTGTGTGGATGCATTTTTTGTTTTAGTTATTTACTTTCATGTACAAATGATGAATGGATGTTATGGATTAATTGTTTTAATCTAATCAAACATATGCCGATTCACCCCATCCCTCTTATAATGTGGTAGTTTTGAATATCATTTAGGTCATTTCAAATTTATTTTTGCCTAAGCTCATCCAAACTATCATACGATCATTAAATAACCTGATCTAATGTCCTGAGCTTGGGCACTTTTCAACCGCCTTGTTTTGGTCCCTTTCTAGCCATAGTATGCTACCTACTAGCATTATATGTAAAAAAATGGGCAGAAAAATTTAATTTTGTAGAGTGTCAGTTCCCACCATTTGTTATCTTATCTCGATATTTTTGTATGATTGCTAAAAGTTGGTCTAAAAGTGAAAATAGCTTGAGAACTCTATATAAAGGAATCATTTCTAATTCATTTTAACAATCCACAAGTTAAAATTCAGTCATTCCCAATTCATTCATGTAACAACCAAAATTTCTAAAAGAGAAAAATAATTAACTTTTCTAAACAAATAAATTTAATTAATATATAAATACATGTTCAACTGAAATTCTTTGAATTTTCATAATGTAAAATAAATAGAAAGAGTTAATAGATAATAGTATTTAATATTTTCCTTGCCAGAAGCATGACACAAAACATATGGGAGAGGAAGAGCATCATCAAGGGGTTTTCCACCCGACCATAGACCTAAGTACCCTACGTTGTTTGCTACTAGAAGGGTCCAACCCTTCACAATAGAAGAAGATAAAAGATGGAACAATTGCCAATGAGCCTCTAAGCTTAGTGTTTAGAATCTACACTTACTAATCGGTCATACACTGAAGCTACCCCCTAACTTGTATGACACCTTAGCTAGTAGTGTATCTAACTCTTATGAACTAATAGGCGCATGAAAACTATTGTGCTACCTTGGCCAAAGTTTTTTATAATTAGCACGATGAGTGTAGCCTATGTTCACCACCACTACTTTGGCTTACTTAAAAATGTTCCATACTTGCAATATCTCAAGGGTCTAATTGACCTTCAAAAGACTTAAACCCAAAGGGTATTGATTAACTCCAATTATACATAGACTATGGTATAATATTAAGCAAGGGTGCATTAAATAACATGCTAGTTAGGATTAACCGTCCAATTATACAATTATTCAAGGGCATTAAACTCTAATTTAAGTTGGCTTTCTACCAAACCTAACAATGGTACAAACAGATTGACCAAGTTTATGGTTAACTAACATATACAAATTGACATTCTAAACAAGATAAATCAAGAACACGGACTGTAACAGTCCAGTATTACTCAAAGAAATAATGTAGCATAGAAAATAGATACATATACGAAATGCAATTTACTCGATAACAGATAGAACATTCAGTTCTACAGTTCACCTTCAGATTAAACATTATGAGACAGACTGAATCAACTCTATCATTGTTCTCTTGGAGTTGGTAGATTTACTTACCAATCATACTATCAATTAGTATGATTGATAAGCTCTTTGTAATTCATTCACTATGCAAAGGCTCTCATAATGTAATGTGTAATAGAAGAGTAGATTAAATAATTATTTCCTATTTACGTAGGTTATCTTGAAAGCTACCATTTCAAATGATTCATTCTTTAAATGATGAAAAGAAAACTTACTTAAAATTTAGCAGAGGCAAAGTAGTATCTGCTTGCCTAAGAAATGATAGAGTAGAGAATGCTACAGAACTTCCTACCAGCTCAATACAGTCAGCTTGGTCCACACAAATAGCAAACTATCCAAACAACCATGTCCACAACAGAAAAGCAGTGAACTGCCCCCTAATGCCTTTGAAATTTCCAATAACACTGATGAAGAGAGCTTACAGATTTTAGCAGATCATAATAATCATTTCCACCAAAGGAAAATGAAACAACAACCCACAAATCATATTCGAATGACCATTAAATAAACATAGAATTTGCTAATGACGGGCTAGCTTCATGAGCGAGCACCGATTGTCTTGAATCATAAAGTCCGATAGTTACAAAAATACTCCACCACCAAGGTGGTGGCCACCACGATCACGATCGGCGGTCTTTACCATGAAGCAAGATAAATAATACAACATTTGCAATAATGTATACATACAAAAATAATGGATATATTAATATCCATACATGTATGGTATCTATGCACGTGTGTGGGTATTAATATATTCATAATTTTATGAATCCAAAATAATGCCCTTGAAAAAACAAAATCAAAAGAGAGACATTAATAAAATAACCACCACATCAAGAAAACAAACTCAAACTAAGGTATCAAACTACCTATTGAAGAATGGTGACAAACTGACTCAAGGTCAACATTGGTTGACAATATGGACCTTACTCTACTAGGTCTGAGGTACTTAGAGTGTATATTTGATTAACCGTACCTAGGTCTCATTGGCAATGCTCATTTCTAATATCTTTGTGACACTCTCCTTGATGATACTCTCCCTCCCTCCTAAGGGTAGTGTGCATCCTGCATTCACTTGTTGCATGAAAGGAAATCAATTAGCTGGATATTAACCAATAATAACTTTTAAAGATGAATATATCAATTATCAAAATTAAGTTTTTAATAAATTCCTACTCATTAAGAGTTTTCATCCATATGGTGAATAAATATATAATTTTACCATGATTATCCAATCATAATAACAAAATAAGCATAATTCCAAAGTCAGGAAAAGGGATGTAACATATTCTCCCCTTGTGAATCATCACCCTCGATGATTATTAAACATAAATTAAAATTCCAAACAATATCAAGTTCATAGTACTCATAGAAAAGTTTAATAGTTTTTCAAAAGATGGGAAAATTTATGATGCATTTCTTCATAATCTTCCAATGTGGGGTTTTCTTCTACATACTGGTCCCACTAGACCTTCCAGAGTGTAACCTTACAGTTAAATAGGTGGAACTTATGGACCTCAAGTATTCTGAGTGGTTCGATCATAACCACTCCTAGATACTACACTTGCAAGGAATTCCAATCAATCACATGCTAAAAATATGCCACATACTTCATAAGATAAGAAGCATAAAAAAGTTATGCAATAAGGTGTGAGTTAGTGGTAGAGAAAGTTTGTAAGCTAAAAGGTTAATGACTTCCGAGATTTTAAATGGTCTGATATATCTCTGGGCTAATTTGAAATCTTTAGAAAACTTGATGGAACTTTTTAGTGGTTTTACCCTAAGGAGAACCTTCTCCCCTACTACAAATTGTCTAGTTGTCCACTTGCCTTTTAGCATAAGTCTTCTTCCAATCATTAGCCTCTGCTAATCTTTGCTTGATCAACTTCACCTAATATTTCATTTCCTTAAGAATTTATAGTCCAAGGGTGATTTTGTCCTCTAACCTATTTCAACTGACGGGGGTTCTATATTTTCTTCCATATAATGCTTCAAAAGGTGCCATCTTCATGGAAGATTGATATGTTGTTATGATACAATTATACTAGAGGAAGGTACTCTTCTCATTTATATTGTTGGTCCATGCAATACATTCTTAAGAGGTCTTCTAAAACTTAGTTTACTCTTTTTGTTTGACCATTTGTTTCTAGATGATATGTTGAGCTAATGTTTATCTTTATTCCCAAAGCTGCAAATAACATTTGCCAAAATATGGATGCCATTTTGGCATCTCTATTTAAGATGATTTTCTTAGGTATTTCATGTAGTCAAAAGATTTCCTAATCAGATTCTAGGCAATAATATGTGCTCCATCAATCCGATTTCAAGTATGAAATATGCTACATTGGTAAGTCTATCAACTATCACAAGAATTTCTTTATGCCTATTTCTCATCATGGGTAAACCTTGCATAAAATACATATTGATAATTTTCCACTTCCAATCTAGTATGACAGGCGGTTGCAATAATCCTATTGGATGTTGATGTTTCATTTTCACAACTGACACTCAAAGCAACCTTTTACAAATATTACTACATCCTTCTTGATTCCTTTCCAGAATTATAAGACTTTAACATCCACTAACATCTTTGTCATACTAGGATGTCCCATGTATGGTACTAAATGTACCTCCTTCCATATCAGTTTCCTTAATTATAGAAGATTGGGTATGTACATTCCTTGATACCTTAACAAACCATCTAGTTCCATATTTTATCCCTCATATTAGGGGTCTTGGGAATGACTTCGTAAGGCCCCTCATACTTGATTGTAGAATTTATCAACTTCCAAGTTCTACAGTACCCAATTTTTTAGAGACGCTTTCATGGTTGTCATAGCTGACAAATGTCTCTGATAAATTAACATGTCAACCACCCTATCTTCCATCCCCTTGATATAATTTATTTCAAAGTCATAGTCAAAGATTAACTCCATCCATCTTCTTTGTCATGTGTTCAAGTTAGATTGAGTAAATATATAATTCAATCCTTGATGGTCAAACCAAAGTTCAAAGGGATTTTGCATAAGGTAATGTTGCCACATTTGTAGAGCACGCACTATCACTACAAATTCTAGGTTGTGTGATGCAAAACATTTCTTGTAATTCTTTAGCTTCTTAAACTCGTATGCAATCATTTGATAATTTTACATGAGGATCCCTCCTAAACCTTCACCCGATATGTCTATAACTACCACAAAATAGCCTTCAGGATCTAGTACCTTCATAATAGGTGTACTATTTAGTTTCTCCTTAAGATATTTGAATGCCTTCTAACACTTTTTTGTCCATTTAAATCTACTTTCCATTTTGTTGGAGGGAAGTGATAGGATGTGCTATCCTAGAAAAATCCATATGTGAACTTGGTGTAATACCTAACTAATCCCATGAAGCTCCTCACCTCTTGTGCATTCTTAGGTACTATCCATTCTACGGTATCTTTTATCTTCGTCGAGTCCACGTCTATTCTTTCTACATAGATTCTATATCCTAAGTATTGTAGCTCCTTTTGGAAAACTGTGCACAAATAGTTTTCCATACAATTTATTCTCGAAGAATTATTTGTAAGTACTACATGTGTTCCTCCTTAGACCTCGAGTAGATTAGAATATCATCCAAGAATACTAAAGAAACTTGTCCAAACAATCTTTAAACGCACTATACATTGAACTCATGAATGCCACAAGAGAATTAGTAAGTTTGCAGGGTAAGACTAAGAACTCGTAGTGTCCATATCTTGTTTTGAATGTTGTCTTATGTATATCTTCCTCCAACAGTAACTAATGATAACCTGACCGTAAATATCTCTTAAAGAACACTACAACACCTCTCATCTAATCAAACAAGTCATGTATTCTAGGTAGTAGATACTTATTCCTGATGGTGAGCTTATTGAGAATCTGATAATCTATGCATAACTGCAGTGTCCTATCTTTCTTCTTAACAAAAAATTATGAGGGATCCCCATGGTTATACACTTGGTCGAATTAACCTCTTCTCTATGAGTTCTCGCAATTGTGCTTTTAACTTGGTCATCTCCACTATCATCATCTAGTAGGGAACTTTTAGACACTAGTTTAGCTCTTGGCACTAGTTCTATAAAGAAGGCAAACGTTCTCTTGGGTGGTAGTCTAGGAAACTCCTTAGGAAAAGCATCCTCAAAATCCTACAAATAAGGGTATACTTTTGTAAAAATCTCTTCATTCTTGACATCTTCTATTGTCCTTCTACTTGTATAACTAGTTGTATCATACTCCATCATATCATCTTGCTATATAGTCTCCCCATGCTCCTAAACCTCTTCCATCTTCACAACAAACAATTAAAAACCTTACCTTTTGCATCAATTCATTTGCATGGCAAATATTTTTCATACATTGACTCCATGTTGGATTCCTTGGAAGCTTATCCAATTTCCTAAATCATCATTGCATTCTACCTTCTTGGCAAAATAGTCCACAACTACCTTATGTTCCCTTAGCCATTTCATTCTTAATATTATGTCATAATACCCTAAGGGAGCCACATAGAGGTTTACTTTTTTTACAAACCCTAGTAACTCAACTCTAGCTTCAAAAAGATATTGTTCTACCCAAGGTCTCGTCTAGTTGGTATATTCTACTATCTAGGTATTAGCGATGTAACTAGTTTTTTTTGGATATATACTAAGAATTTTAGGTGAAATAAGATATTGCATAGAACCTGTTTCTATCAAAACCATGATGGAGTTACCATAGATCCAGTAGCCCAATGCTAAGCCTTGGACCTACAAGTACAAGGTTGGACTATGTGAGTAATAAAATATTGACTTTTGGCATATGTTCGATGCCCATTTTTACAAAACTATCAGATGAAATTAAAACCCATTAGAGATTAGGTTGTGTAGATTCCAAATATTTTAAAAAACTTAATATTTGACTACTTTTTCTATTTTCTAATTATTTTTTACTAGATTTGGTCCATAAACTTTTAATATTAATTTTTCTTATTTATTTAATAACTTTTTTCTAACATTTTTTGAAAAAAAATTATATGTTATTAATCTATAGAGAATTCTTTTCAATATTAAAAAAAATTCAAAAAATGATTATTTAAGGTCAAATTATATTGGCCATACATCAAGGTTTTTTAAAACAACAAATGCGACCAATAGAAAATTGATTAAAAAATTCAAAAAAAATTACAAAAAAATATCCTCACCAATCGTCAATGTGCTACAAATCTTTTCCCAAAAGGTTTTTTTAAAATTATTTGTGTCAAAAAGTGGTGGCCATACACATGCATGGTATGGTATTGAAACATGGATTTTTAAATAGTAGGTTTTAGAAATCCCTTTTAAAATTCAATTTATATTATTTGGAAATTAAAATAAATTACATATTTTGGAAACTAGACTCTGAGTGCTATACTTTTAATACAAACTTTTTTCAATATTCAATCTCTAAGTGCTTCAAATTTTTAGGTTAAATGTGGCAAAAATTGAAAATTAGGGAAAACACTTCCACTTTTTGATCAAAAAGTGGACTCAAATTTGTGCAAACACCCATCAAGAGCTACTAGCTATGTTAGATGTCACATAGAAAGAGACATTGTCCAATTCTAATAAATTGTACAATCATGCCAAGTTTCTTATCTTGAAGAGAGTGCCTCTTTCAAATAGATGCATGCCTATTCACATCTAGATCACACATGCTCTCACCCTAGAATACTGAAATTTTTTTCCCAAAGAGAGATCATGCCATCTAATCTACCTTAAAATAACTATAAACAATTCTTAAAAGATGTAGAATTTGGTTGTTCTTGTGAATAGATTACAAATTAATTTTGTGTCTGGACGAAAAATGTAGAAAGATCATACAAATAGATTAACATGTACAAATATTGCATAATTAATTGACATACTATGTAAACTATGATGTAAACAATTTTTTTTTTTAATATAAACATGAAAAATTACTGTACCATTTTCATCTTACCAGATTTTGCTCTCATACCATAATATATTTTCCAGGTTCTTTTGAAAATAAGATGACACTAGAGAGAAAGTAGACAAATAATGAATATTATGCCATGGAAGAATTAGTTCATTAGACAAATATCCGTCAATCTCCCATATAAAAACTTTCAATGAGATATCTCAATATTTAGTGCATAAAGTGATGAGAAATGTCAAGTAGAATAGCAATTTCTGTCTAGGATGAGGCATGAAACTCTGACCATCTAAGAGTGATTTAGGAAATACACCGAGGAAAGCTTACAATAGAAAATGCAATCTTTCTACGAGTAATAGAATGTAGGTATATATTGTGAATTTATAATGGTATTATTTTGTAGGATTTATTGCCATTTATAAAATATATGATGCATGCTTATCCTTTTTACAAACTTTTTGGGCCTTTTTTACTCTTTTAAAAAAAATAGCTTGAAAATCTTTCTAAAAAGTAATAGGTTATAAATGTTAGGACCAAGTTTATAGACCAAAATAAAATGGAGTATGTGATCTTTGGATATTTTTATTTTATAGTCATTTATTAGTTATTAAACCTAGTTGTATATGTTGGAAGTGGTGGGAAGAGGCTTAGGATAATAACTCTAAACATTGATTATTTATGATGTATTTTTTCTAAGGGTTTGAATAATGTTTTTAAGTAGTGAAGGTTTTATGATCTTGAATACTCTAAATAAATTTGATTTACTTGTTAACTACTGCATTTTATAGATTGTAAAGTCTAGTAACAACTATTTCTTTGGTTGGATTCATAGGTTTCTTATTTTCAAAACTCTACCTCTTCTCCTAATATACTTTATTTGAGTATAGTAATTTTGGATTCTCTCTAGTTTGAATCATTATACTTTAAGGCTTCTCATTTGTTAGGGAATGCAATATTTATTCTTGAAAGTATCCTAGTTGTTGACCTTCGTGAGGATATTTAGAATCTTGAGAAACCCTATATTTTCCTATTGCTAAGTGGTCATGTTTTTTTTTATGAAGTTCACACTCTTTCTTGCAATATGATTCTCAAGGAACTCATTTAATTTCTCATGGGTATCATATTTTACATCAAGAAATTTTGAGTACAAGGAATTCTCCTAATAGAAAAAGATATGGTTTAATTTTCTTTGGCTAAAACATAATTTCATTATTCGGTTACATTTCCAAAATAAATGCCTTACTTAAGAGAACATACAAAAGAGAGGATTACATGACCCTTCCAAATATGTTTTTTTAGTTTTAATGAGGAATACATTACTCAACTCCTTTTGTAATGTTCCTTGTTGGAGGGCCTTTGGAGGTAGTGATGCAATATCTAGAACCAACCTATTATTAATTATATTTCTCTATATAATTTTTGTTCTATTTTTGGATGTCCTCTCGGTTATACTTTTATTCTAAGATTGGTGATTTGGGATATTGTTCGCGTCTTTAATCTTTGGATAAGTTAATTGACTTTTTTTTTATAGGATCTTCCAACCCCATTAGAGTTGTATTGGGTATATTTAGAAAAATATTTTGTAGCCAGTAAAATAAAATTTAAGAGCTAATTGTTTATTATATGAACTCATAGTATATTATGGTAAAAAGAATTAAGGCAATTTGGTTTCCATCATTTGATTGGATGAATAGAACAAGGAACTAGTCTACACCTTCCTTTTTCTTCACTTTTAAATTAACACTAATAGTACTTCTTAGGAAAGTGTAGGTATTGTAGGAAGAGGTGAAATTGGTCAATATATTATTGGCTCTATTAATTACTTTTTTTTACTACTAAAAATATTTACACTAACAATTAGATGAAGGATTCAACTATCATTATGGCTTTTGAGAAAGCTTGTGAGATACATTCTATGATCTTGGTTTCCCTTCTAAGTGATGAATTGTTTTAATATTCTTCTAGAAAATTAGATTATTATGTTTAGTAGATTTTTGTAATGATTTTTTTAATCTATTTAGTATTATTTTTTCTTAGAATATGTTATTTTATAAGTTTGATGGTTTCTTCTAGTTCATAGTCATGGTGGATTTTTCGTAAAACTCCTTGATTTTTTAGCCTTTGATCTTTAGTTGCAATTATTGCTATTTAACATAATATTTGTGTAGTTTTTAATAATTAAGTTTTTATGTGAAAAATGATGTATTTCTGGGAATATTAAAAGCTACAATCTATAATGTCCTTTGGAGTTATACCTACTATGGGAAGGTACAACATCCACTCTTTCTACCTATCTAATTTGGTTTAACCATTGAAGCCCTTTATATTTAAAATCATTGAGTTTAATTTGATGTAGCCTAAAAAACCTTGACCATCAACACGTCATAATATTAGACAATTTGTTTTGTTACAAGACCTTAAGCCGCATTTGATTTTCTACTATACTCTATTATTTATGTCTTAAATGCAAATAAATGATTGACAATCTTAACTTCAAATTGTTTGACTACAACAACATGTATATGTATATGTTAAACTAGTAATATTCATTCCTTTATAAAAAGAAATGTTACAAATCATCTAGCATTCAAATTGCATATTTAAAATCATAAACAAAATTCAATTTACATAAGTTTATGAAAATATAAAATATACTAAGTGATATTAAATTGATAGTTATAGAGAGCTTGTGATTTAAACAGAAAATTGATAACCCTACAAAACATTCAATAATATATTTTAGCTTTATTTTTAACATCAAAATTTGTCACACCAAAATTTGATGTTTCTAAAATGTTACGAGTTACACTTGAAATAGCTTGATATGCATTAATTGTAATGGTCAATAAGGAAACCATCTTGCATAGTAATGTGCTACATATTTCGAGTTAATATTTCTTATTCACAATTTAAATAGAAGATGACAATGGCATGTGTGCTGATGAGCAAATTAAAAGAAATGGACAATCAAATTTTGGAAAAGATAAGTTATAAGTTTCAAAACAAATTATATATAGATGACCTTAATTTAATACTAGACTAGAGCTTTACTACGCTGATGCAGATGTTTGAAAACATTTTCAAGTCCGCCAGAGCTATTATCTGACAATTTTAGCATATTTATCCAATAGTCTTTGTCATCCTCTACATTAGAAATCTGTGAATGTTGGGGATTCTACTATTTCCTGGGATATTTGTGGAAATTGTGTAAACTCGAGGTAAGACTCTTGTGGAATTGATTCTCCATAGCTGCTCATGTCCAGCAGAGGAAAAGAAGAAAAACCTCCTCCATTGTATGTACTTGATAGCAAAGCCGAAATGTAATCCTCAGTGTTATTTTCTGTTGGCAGAAAGTTATTGCCCCCATCATCATTAAGCATTACAGCGTTGAATTGTGTTGAAGAAGGGAATAATTGATCTTCAGCCATAAAATTATTATCTAATCTTTGACAATCATATGATAGTAGTTGATGCTGTTCTTGATGCACAAAATTTAATGCCACAGAACTTTCTACCATCTCATTGGATTGGAAAGCAGACATTAATAGACTATGGCCCAGGTGAACATTTCCATTAGCAGCAAGATTCAAAACGTTTCTGCCTATTCCTGCTTCAACCTCTAAACGGGCAAGAGAGGAAGCTGTTAATGGAGGTGATAAACGTTTGTATGCCATGCTGTTTCTTACTCCTTTCTTCAGACGGTTATACCAGCGATTCTTTATGTCATTGTCTGTCCGCCCTGGCAATTGCTTTGCTATTTCTGACCACCTACATGACATATCAGTCAAAAAAAACTTATCCACAATGCTAATATACGTAATTAATTATATTCTTCTTTTAAGTCGAAATTTACTTGTTTCCAAGCTTGTGATGGTAGTCTAGTATTATTTCATCTTCGTGAGAAGAAAACGGTCCTCGCTTTATGCCAGGTCGCAAATTGTTTGCCCAACGTAGCCTACAATTCTTTCCTCCCCTCAATAACCCTGCACCATCATTACACACCATTTATTCATCTCAAATATATTAACAAACTATAACCCTGGTAATGTGAATTCTTCATTTCTGTCATTAATTACGTTATATACAATTCATTTACATTGGTTATGTAAGAAAATAATTCTTTGCTTCAACACGGCAAGAAAGTACCTACAAGCTTTGGAAGATTACGCCAATTGCCATGGCCATACTTATTTATGTATTCGGTGAGCTTTTGGTCCTCTTCTTGACTCCATGGTCCCTTCTTCACTGCATCCTCTTGGCAACGAGCTTGGCCTCCGACCATGTCTTCTGCTTCCTATCCCAATCAAGAGAAAAATGCAAAAAACATATTCAGATAACAATTGTTTAGAAAACAATTCAATCCTGAAACATCTTAAATCTCTATAAAGTTGTTTTAATCATATAAAACAATTAAAGCAGAGCACGCAATTGTTAAATGGGAGGATAAGTAATTCCCTAAATCCATCTAACTTATGTGTTGAAAAACAGATTTTGATTTTTTGTAACATGTTCGAAATGAAGAATCTATAAAATTTGCATTACTTATTTCGCGATTGTTAAACCTGAAATGGATATATAGTAGCACCAAAACAGGATAGCAAATAAATAATTTTTTTCAATAGGTTTGTTATTTTTCTGGATTCATTGTGTAGATTTTCATGGTGTCAACATTTCGGATCAAACATCATGATCTATCATCAGGGTAAGAGAGTAAGAGAACAGAATATTCTTTTTTCTTGCTCTCTCACTTGTTCTCTCACTTGCTCTCTCACTTGTTCTCTCACTTGCTCTGATGATGGATCATGATGTTTGATCCGAAATGTTGGCACCATCAAAATCTACACAATTGAATCCAGAAGAATAACAAGCATATTATTATGAACTGTGAAAATTTCATGAATGACTTAATTGGAAGCTTTAAACAACATACCATACCCTGATATCCACCAATTTGTTTTGGGAAATTCAAGATAGCTGGGCTCTAAGTGAAATTCTGATTACACTTTAAAAACCTAAATGAGGAAACACATGTTACAAATTTTTTAAGGATACGTTCAGATCCAGTAGTTGGTTTTTTAATATATAAATTTGAACCGTTGGTTGGTAATGCTGATGTAATAATGCAGAATTTTCTTTGGCCGCGCTATCTATACGGGAGACGTGGACATTAAGGTGAGTAGAGGAAGAAAGAAGAAACACTAACCACAAAGTACGGGTCGTTACTTTTCCGCTAAGAAACTTGTGTGTTATACTTGGCAACTTCTAAGAGTTTGTTTGTTTACCGTGTCAACGTGGATGTGAGAGCCTGAATATCATTCGTCTCTTGTCACGTCAATTAAGTTGTAAGATTTGCATTGCCACCAATTCTTGCTAAACGTGCGAAATGTAAATGTGAATGCAGTTTCATTTACTGGGTTTCTTTTTTTTTTTTGGTCCAAAAGAAGAGGATACAAGGACAGGAGAGTGTTCTCTCTACTCCTGGTATTTGACATTTTATAGTTTCTGACCATTTCAGATGTCTGTGCAAATATAGTTGGAGGATTACACTTAAATATTTCTTAACATCACTCTCCGGAAGACAGCCATAATCCTTTTCACACTGAATCCATTTTCAAACTAAATAAATAAACACTCAGTGGATTTGTATCTCATGCATACGTTGCAGTTGCCTTTTTCTCATTTTTTATTTATTTACCAACAAACACATATCATCATTGGGCCTAGAGATTCGAACTATTATAAGAAACTAACCATAAAGAGAAGATTTAGGTTTTGTAATGATTTCAGCAATAACTATTTCAGGCTTGACATGGTTAGAACTAATGTTTTGTGGATTAGATCTCACAAACGTCTTTCCTCTTTTAAGTTGAAGTGGCACGCTGATCTTGAATGTTGTTAGATCATACATTCTTACAATATTTTATTGTTTTACTTGATTACTTGCATCTATATATCTCGAACATTCAAGCTGGAGTGACAATTGATGTTGGTGTCATTTTGTAGTTTGTGTTTTCAAGAAAAGACTCACTTAACATCACGAACATTGTTAATTGCAATTATGATAAGAGTGTAAGAGTTGTCAAGGAAAAATTAATTGATGAGAGGGAGTTAATTATAGATTTGGAGAAAAGCGCGGAACAGTTTTGGGCATATGGGAGTTGTGCATGGATATGTATGACTAAAATAGTTAGTAATTCGCATACATAATGTTAGAAACCATTTATGGTTTGTTATTTTGCTCATGCATATATGTTGAGTGCTCTACTATTAGTTTGAGAATGATTTATTTATAAGTGCATTTATGTGGTTGGACTACTAAATAGGTAAGTATAATGTGTTGGTGTATTTGTTTGTTTGAAAATTAATACAAGCTTGGGTCTTTTTGGTGGTTAAGATTGTAGACATTAATTTTATTTATTTTTAATTATTTTTCTAATTTATCAATTATTAATTTAATTTATCATTTATGAGTCAATTTATCCATTTAATTAAATAATATTTTAATATTTAATTAAATGTGAGTTAATTCGTCTTCTCAAAAGTTCTATTTGCATCATTGATTAGTTAGTTATGAAACTTCAAATATTATGCTTTCATTAGTTAAGTCATTCTCCATTTAGAATCTTATTTGTCCTTTAGTCAAATTAGTCTCCAAGTAGAAACATTGTGTGCACATTTATCACCCAAATAAATGAATAATCTATTATTATCCTCTCATGACTCAAAATTAGTATATTTCTATATCTAGTTGAGTTAAAACTACTAAATATCTAGTTAACACGTATCTTGAATATTATCTCCATCTTAAAAGTCTATAAATTCATCATTTTCCTCATTATATGGGGATTAGTTCATCAATCAGGGAATTCTATTATGTCAACTACATTTATTGTCATTTGATTAGTGTTATGATGTAGAGAATGCATACACATACCTTCAAAGGTAGAACAACATAATTCAATTTATTTCGAGGTTTGCATTAATTGTAATCTATTATTTCAATTGATTTTAGCTTATGCTTTTAAGTTGTTTACATTTATAGCTTTAAATTCTCACTATTGATATTTGGGGAACCTAATGTGAACATGCAATCTTCTAAACTAATTATGGTTGCCTATGAGTGTTCTTATCTCAGAAGATGCATGAGATTTGTGCAAGAAAATGCATTTCGATAAATACATCTAATGATTATGCTTTATGTTTTTGAACATTATGTTTGATTTGCACATAGAATATTTTTCTATGTATAAGCTTTGACTAATCTAACCATTTTCTAGTGCTTGTTAGAATTCTAGTCTATGGTTATCTTTTTATTGAACTCTTTTCTGCTAACCATTTATTTTGAAAACAAACCAACTAGGTAAGAAATTCAAACCACACTATATTCTATTCCTAAATAATTGTTATTATGATTTCAATTCTATATTGTGATAGTCATATTTTAGCAAAAGTTATGTATTAAATAGGAAATAATATCTTTTAGTAGATAAAATCAATTTTAATTTACTAATTTCTTGTTCTATACAATAAAAATGATTATTTAAATAACTAAAATCAAGTTTAAAAGAGGAAAAGGCCATGAACTTAAAAACTTTTTTTAAGTTGAAGTGGCACATCAATCTTGTAGTAAGCCAGCCAACTTAAAGTTGAATGTTGTTGGATCCTTGATTCTTACAATATTTTAATGTTGCAAGAACTTATTTAATTATATGCATCTACATATCCAAAAATTTCATCTTGTAGTAACAATTGATGTCATTTGTAGTTTATGTGTTTGCAAGAACGACGCTCACTTGACGATACTCACTTAGTTTGATAGTGACAAATTTATAAATTTAGTCAATTAACTAAGTTTTATTTGGGGATATGAGAGTTGTGCAAGGATGTGGATGGGTAAATTAGGTAGTGGTTTCTCACAAACTATTCCTGGTTTGTGGTTTCACTCATGCATATGTGTTGAGTGCTCGAGTAGTTTAAAAGTGATATATTTTATAGGTATATTTATTTGTTTGGATTACTAGAGAAAAAAAATTATCGTGGCTATGTACTCCTTTTTTTTTAAACTAATACAATCTTTGGTGTTTAGGTGATTGATCTATTGCATACAACAATTTATCCATATATAGCTCATATTATTGTAAATTATTGTGGCTTACATTTTCTTCATTGCAATTTTATTATTTTCATTTAATGTATGATATATCCAAGTCATGGAATTTGAATGCACTAAGAGACAATATGTTCTAATTGTATTTTCACAATGTCAATATTTAGTATCAAAACCTAGGAGGTTTTTAGTAGAAGGGGATACATTTATTTTGGAGCGTTGTTAACTTTTTACTATAGTGGGTGTTGGCAATTGACACTCATCCGGTTGTTTTTGGTGGTTTTTGATGCCTGAATATTGGTTTAGGGTTGTCATTCATGGAAAATATTCATGGAGATTCGATCCGGTGATCATAATTATTCTTATTCGGAAGTGGGTGTTAACCAGTAGCTGATTAACTGGTATTTCAGGAAGAACAAATATTTTTGGGTTTGGAAGATTTCTGGTGATTGTGGTGCATTGAATCATGTTTGGGATGATTGGGCCAACTTAGACACATCATTTTGTGATACACATGTATCTCTAGTGATCCAATCAAGTTGACATGTGACTACACGTTACACTTGTAGGCCAACATGATGCATGACCTATTTTGTGGTTGCTGGTATATAAGTTTGGTATGGATGATCTTTTTGGTGAAGGATGTGATTATACGCGAGCGATAGGTGATCGAGAATCCATTTTAGCATAGTTTCACATGCATATTCTTGATCTGGTATATGACTGAGACAAAGAATAGGGTAGAATAGAGTAGATCAGTAGAAGGGATTCAGTCAGTATATTTGGCACTCAACCGGAACTCATCTTAGCATTGTAGATACTATTTCAGAGTTCATTCATTATAATTCATCACTATAACTATCTTGTAAGTTAGTGAGACTTCCTTGAGGGTTGTAGCCTTCCAAGTTATTGAAATGAAGTAGTGAGCTCTAGGCAGTGTGCCTGAATGCTTGTGCATTCCCATTTTGTAATATTGTTTTTCTACTAGCCATAGTGGAATAATATTATTGGTTCAAATCCCATCGTGGTTTTTCCCATTTGGCTATCCATGTTAAAATACCAATGTTATGATCTTGTGGTTGTTTTTTATGTTTCTGCATTTCAGTTTCAAGTATTTATTTCTGATGGTTTAAAGTTAAGTTTGAAAATCTGAAAATTGGTAGATCACTGATTCACCTCCCCCTTTAAGTGATCCCTGATTCCAACAATTGGTATCACAGCTTGGTTCCTCTGAGGAAGCTTAACTGCTTGAGGAAGGTCCAAGAGATTGATTCAATGGATTCTAGTTTCCAAAGACAACTCAGTGTGTCACTTAAGGATCTTGATGCAACTAGAAATGAGATCTGTACCTTGAAGAAGAACTTGAATGCTGTTGATAATTTGATTAATGACTTGAAGGATCAAGAAAGCACTTCTAGAGATAAGAGAAAAGCATTGATGGACAAGCTGAAGGAGAAATAAGATCTAATCATGGAATATCAGGGTAGAGCTGATGAAGTTAAAAGAAGTTTGAAAGAGAGAATGCTGCTTTGAAGAATGAGATGCAATCTATTGTGATGAGGCTGACTAAGGAGATTAAGGTCTAGAAGAAGAATGAAGATAATATGGCACAATCAGTGAAGGAAAGAGGTGATGAATGCTTCAGACTTACCTATGAGAATGATTAGTTGTATCTTGAATTGACACCGTCAAGGAATAATGGTCAAGACTTGAAAGACATGTTGCTACCTTAAGGGATGAACTTGCTACTGCTAATGAATACAAAGACAAATTCAAAGCTAGCTCAAAAAGTCTTGATGAGATGTTGGAAAGTCAGAGACATGGAAAGGATATGCAAGGACTTGGATCTAAGAAAGGTGAATCCTTAGGATCTGGACAAGGCAATGCAAAATATGATCAAGAAAAGGAGCAAGAATCCTCCGATAAGACAACCTAATGCTCTTGCAATAAGTTTGGTCATATGGCGAATCAATGCAGAAGTAGGATGAATAATGGAATGAATAACATGAACAATGTTCCTACCTTTACTGGTCAGTGTTCTATATGCAATAATTTGGAACACAAGACAAACATGTGTAGAGCAGTAGTAAATAACTTCCAAAACAAGAGATGCTATGCATGTGGGATGTTTGGACATATCTCTAACTAGGGTACGATGATACAAAATCAGATGAACTTCAGACCTATGTAGGATAATATTATTTGTTGTGCATGCAACAAAACCGGTCACATTACACAGTACTCTAGAAGAAAGAACAGTGTTCCAGTAGAAAAAAGAAAATCAGATGAGAAGGGAAAAGCAAAGGTAGAAGAGATCAGAGACAAGCATGAGAAGATGTGGGTTAGAAAAGATGAATCTAAAGTAGAAAATGGATCTGCACATGCATCTGGTGCAAGAACTTCATCTGGTAGCTAGGGATTTATGCCTTAGGGGGAACTTTTCATGAAGATTATAAGATTCCCCTCTTCGCTGATCTGCAATCATTTCTAGAAGGTTGCAGAAGGCTTAGATTAGATATGTAGATGTTATCTGGAAGTTTCAGAAAGCATTTGATGCTCTAGTATGCAACTTCATGAAACTCATGATAACCGGTTGCATTTATTATAGTAGGAAATTAGGTTTTTGAAGGATAAAAGTGATTTTTAAAGTTTAATTTGTCACAATGCGATCAAGAGAATAGTGCAGAGAAGAAGAGAAAAGAGATTTGGTGGCTTCAATAGTGATTTCAATTATTCCACCATGAATTTCAGCACCTAGTTGTGAATCAAGGTATTCATCTATTTAGGCTTTTAATTTTTTGCAAACCCTAGCATTCAAAATGGCTTCCACTTCTGGTGATGCTACCCCTTTGGTGTTCAAGATCAAGGATAGGGCCTAACCTATTTTCAAGAAACACCCTTTCAAGTCAGTTGAGGATAATTGAAAAGGTGCATTTTCAATTGTGCCCTATGATGTGCTTCATAATGAAGATGTCAAGGCTTACATTCACTATAATATCGAGGAGCTTGGAAATGTGGATATGTTGGACCTATACAACAAACATTTGGCTGGCGGTTTGGGAAATCTGAAACCTAAATACAAGGTGCTTAAGGAAAAGGGTTTCTCATAGTTCATTCCCTTTGTATTGTTCGATGAAGTAGAATGGATTTAGTATATTCTTATCCATGTTCATGATGAGTTTATATGGCTTGACAGGCCACACAAGATCACCAAATAGACGATCTGAGCTGTGACAGGCCTAGATGAAACTGGTGAGGTGCATAGCTTGAGAAAAGTGTTGAATGATATGGTGATAGCCACCACAGGTTCCAAATTTGATAGAAGATCGATGAGCATAAATGATATTCTGGAGAATGATATGAAATTTGCATCAATGGTGGTCGGTTACAAGGTTTACCAGTTAGGCAAGTACAACTCTGTCTCTGGTACTACGATTTACTCTACATACCAAATGCTCAAAGATGACAAAAGGTATGAGCTGTGTTCAGCCCTTTTGAATGAGTTGTTGAGAAATTTGAAGAAGACCAAGCAGGATAATGAGCCTATGATAGACCGGTGGCCATGCAGATTAAAGAGGGATTATGGGGAATTGGTGATGCAACAATGAGAATATCTGCTCTCTAGGGATACTTTAAATCCTTTCAAGCAACAATGAAAAGAAGAAAGAGGATCCCTAAGGAAATTGTGGGAAAGTATGAGAAAACTATATGATTCATGACCGACAAAGATCAATGTCTAATAGAAGCAGTTCAGCCCAGAATAGTGTGGATCATGCCCATGGGGTATGAAGTTGACTCTGCCATACTTGAGGCATATGCCCAACATCTTTGAGTCAACTAGTGGATCCCAAGGAAGGGAGATTAGGAACATTCAAGGAAAAAGACCTTGAACTGCATAATCAATTCACTGCACTTGCTAGAAAAAGGAAAGTTACAAAGATAGCTGAGGAGGTGGTAGTTTAGATGGGTTTCTCCTAGGAGGAGGTGAAGAAATGAAGGGAGAGTCATGCGCAAAAAGAGGCCAAAGAGGAAACCAAGAAACCTAAGGTTAATCCGGTTCCCTCTAAGGTCAAACCAAAAGAGACCGATTTTGTTCGTGCTTTGGTGGCACAATCTGTAGGACCTAGCCCATCCAGGAAAGGTGTGTTAAAGAAAAAGGAGAAGCCTAAGAGGACTTATGTTGCATTATCTATGGTAGCCTATGAAATAGAGTCTAAGGAAGAAGCAGGAAAGGCAAAGAAGAAAGGTGAATTTGTCAGAGTGGTGAGGAAGCCGCAATTCGGTGGAGCCCAATAGAGGAAGAAGGCAAAATCTGATCCTCCTCCTACTAGAATATCCAAAAGAGGTAGACAAGTTAGAAGTCAACTTGACAAAGATCTGGAGTCTGGTAACATACAAGGTAAGTACACAATTGTTCCTCCACTATCAATAGATAAGCTAAAAATGAGATAATAGTTGATGGAAACTTGAAGTATATTGGAGCTTGTTATGAGAATTCAGATGAGGGTGATCAAAGAAATATTGAGGAAGTGGTTGTATTATATTTACACCATTTTAGCAAGACATTAATTGAATTGGAGAAGACCATTCCTAAGGACTTGTACAGTCTTATAGATGGAAGGAGAATGACAAGAAGTAAGATTGATAATGAGATGAAGGAGAGAGAGCTAAAAAATATCTTTACCTGTATCACTCATGATGAAGCCAAGAGGTTGATTGAGGAGGCAAATAAGAAATAATTCCAAAGTAAGAACAAGGTGAGCAGGCTAATGATTGGTAATGTGGAAGAGGTGAGGAAAGAGATAGAAGATATATGGAGAAATATAATTCAACATGATCCCTTGTACAAGGATGCATTTAAGTACTCTCAGCCAAAAGAAACTCAGACTGAGGATCATCTAGAAGATCAAGATAACACCACACTTGATGCTGAGACCATTGATACTCCTTTGGTGGTGGGCAACTCTGTAGCCCCTAAGATCCAACAGGTTGATACTGCACCAAGTGGCAACACCAGTGCAAAAGATAAAGGGGTTGGTGAAAAGGAGAAGGATGCTGAGACTATAGAGGCAAAGGTTGGAGAGTCTGACTAGGGAAAAGGTGTAGCTGATCCATCAATTTTCACTCCTCTAGTTACAGGGACCCCACCTTAGATTCCTATAAATATAGATGGACCATAGAACCTTGGATAGATATCTCCTGCAGAAAAGTTCATGCTTGCAGCTGTTGTGCAAGCTCAGGCTAGCCAGGATTTGGTAAAGTATGAATCTAAAGACAAGAAGCTAATTTTGATGTCAGTAGATTTTTTGCAGAAGGTGGCTCTAGATGTATAGTTGGATGCTAACAATAGCCCCTCCAGTAAATATTTGAAATTAATTCACAGTGTAAATACAATTTTTGATTCTTTAGACAAGTCTGCTACTCATAAAGTTTTGGATAAATTTAAGGATGTGAGGATATAGAAATTCCAGAAGATGATTGAGGATTATAGAGAGAGACTAAATAAGAGATTGCAGATTATTTCTAACACATTGTCAGAAGGCGATAAATTGTACAAATGTTGCCTAATTTTTCCTAAATTCACTGTAGATATAGACAAGTAGATAGGTGTATGTCAAGGAAAGCTTGCTAGTATTTCACACTCCTTTGATCCTAATGTAACTTCAACCAAAAGTTTTGAAGGGTAGGTTATAGCTTTAAATGATCAAATCTCAAGTCTCCAAATGAACAAGGACAAAAAATTGAGAAAAATTGGAGAACTTTAGAACCTAATTGCCCCACGGTTGGACATCATGTTGAGTAACAAGGAAAATTGTATGAAGGAAATGGCCCAACATGTGCCATCTGACCTAAGGGAATTAGAAATTCATGGTACTATATTTAGTGCATTTATCACAATTTTGGATAACTTGAAGAGTGGGTGGGATACTCACCTAGGATTTTTGAAGACTATTTATGCTCACATCTTCAAGTATTTGTAAAATTTTTGGTGAATATCTTTGTATATAAATTTTGGACAACACCCCATCTTTGGCATTGTTGTCAAAGGGGGAGAGAAAAAGTTAAAAATGTATAGGAGAGTGGAGTTATTTCTCTAAGGGAGAGCCTTAGAAATTCTTTTGATTCTTTTGACCCGGTGTATAGTGCTCAACACTTATCCATTTTTCACAAGTATTGCCATCAATGCCAATGGGGAAGATTGTTGGAAATTGACACTCATCTAGTGGTTTCTGATGGAAAATATTCATGGAGAGTCGATCCAGTGATCATAATTCTTCTTTTTTGAAAGTGGGTGTTAACCGGTAGCTGATTAACCGATATTTCAAGAAGAATAGAGCATTTTTAGGTACAAAATCTTTTCAGTGATTTCGGTGCATTGAATCATGTTTGGGATGATTGGGCTGACTTAGACACATTATTTTGTGGTATGAATTTATCTCTATTGATCTGGTCAAGTCGACGTGTGACTACACGTTACACTTGTAGGTCGACATGATGTATGACCTATTTTGTGGTTGTCGATATACAAGTTTGGTGTGGATGATCTTTTTTGTGAAGGATGTGATTGTATGCAAGTGAGAGGTGATTGAGAATCCATTTTGGTGTAGTTTCATGTGCACATTCTTGATCAGGTAGCTGACTAAGACAAAGAATAGGGCATAATAGAGTAGATCAGTAGAAGGGAGTCGGTCAGTATATTTGGCACTCAACTAGAACTCATCCAAGCATTATAGATGCTATTTTAGAGTTCATTCATTGTAATTTGTCATTATAACTATCTTTTAAGTCAGTGAGACTTCCCTTTCGGGTTATTGTAATTGAGCAATGAGCTCTAGGTAGTATGCCTGAATTTTTATGCATTCCCATTTTGTTATACTGTTTTTCTATTGGCCATAGTGGAATAATATTGTGGGTTCAAATCCCATTGTGTTTTTTCCCATTTGGTTTTCCATGTAAAAATACCAGTGATATGATCTTGTGGTTGTTTCTTCTATTTTTCTATATTTTTGTTTCAAGTATTTGTTTCTAGTGGTTTAAAGTTAAGGTTAAAAATCTGAAAACTGGTAGATCACTGATTCACCCCCCCTCTCAATGATCCCTGATTCCAACAATCATGGAATTTGAACACACTAAGAGACAATATGTTCTAATTGTATTTTCACACTAGTGTCAATATTTAGTATCAAAACCTTGGTGGTTTTTAGTAGAAGGGGACACATTTATTTTGGAGTGTTGTTAACTTTTTACTATAGTGGGTACCTTTATCTTAAGGACATTAAATTCTATTGAAAAATATCATGACCAACACATCTCGTACAAAGATTAAGAAGTTAAATAGCATGTGCTACAAAGTTTGGAAGCCAAAACTAAATGATCGCCTGGTAGAAAGAGATCAATATATATCTTTAAAAAATGAAACAAAATCCACAAGTATATAATATGTTCAAAATATAGTAAAAAAAAAAGGAAGATTGATGATTTATAATGTTGTGTTTCTAGTTTTTCTCTTTGACTATTTTAGGGAAACTGCTATGTGCAAGTTTTTGTTTCTAATATATTTGAAGAATACATGTATTGTTGCCCAGAGATGTCACACAACTATGATCAAGAATTATACCATTAAAAGGTTCAAGAGACAACTTGATGGGAATTCTATGTGTGCTATATAATATTATATCACATTCATCAAATAATACATAGAAGATTTCACCTAGAAAAAGTTACTTATAGAATGTGGATCTTAAAGAATAAGTGTATATATGATAGTTAGATCTGTTTCAGATAAAAAGGGGAAAATTAGTTTACAAATTAAGATAACCTTTATATGATCTAAATCAATCAACAAAGATATGTTATCGAAAGCTTGATGCATTTTGTTAGAAGTTGAGTTTGAATATAAGTAAAGATAATTTTCTATGCACTAAATAAATTGATGCTCATTCCAATTATTTTCATGTATGTGAATGGAATGTTGTTTATTTGAATTATGAATATAATGATTGTGTGGATTAAGAGTTGAAATTTTAGTGTTGTTGATACAAAGGGTCTAGAGGTAAAAAATTATTCTACCAATAGGATTTAATGTGAATTAATATTATGAAAACATGTCTTAATTAAAAATAAATATTTACACTATTTTATGGTAATGTGATATGCACAATATGGAAGTAGTGAGTATTAATCTAGTTATATGCAGTAAGACATTTTTGAATATATGTCCTAGGTCAAGTAATCTTGTAGTATATGCATAATGTATCATATGCTAGTGTTGTATGTACCTTGACGTATGCAATAGTATGTATTAGATATGATATTAGCAAAAGAAGGGTAGTTATTAACTCATTTATGTCTACCCTTGGCAGAAATAATTTGACTTCAGAGAGGATGAAATTTTGATATTTGTAAAGATTTTTTTATCTATTTATTATGTTACCATATTTCTAATGAGATGGGCAAGATATTGATCATACAAGTGTTTGATGATGCATACTAGGTAGGTAGCCTAAATTATGAAATCTCAATTAGTGGTTCTTTATTTTAGTTATTTGGTGATATTAATCCTTGAGTGAGAAATAGGTATCTCACAATTACTATTTCTACTAATTATATTTATTCTATAAATGGGTATAGAAAGATATCTTAGTTATAAAGATTATGCTCTAGAGTTGGTTCTAATTATAGGATGGTTCAACTTGAATTTTAAGAATATGATTGCTATTCATTTAGCTAGAAATCCAATGTTCTATGATCTTAAATAGTACATTTTGGTGTATAGTATCACTTTATTTATGAGGAAAAAGTGAATGACAAAAATACCCTAGATAAATAAAGCTAACTAACATACATATGGAGATAAAAAAATTTAATCATCATGGTACACATTTAACCAATACTCATATGCATATAACATCTATAAAAATGATATACACACATCTATCATGAACATATTCATAAGAGCATAGCCATATGACTTCATAACACAAGTAGTAATAGACATAACAACTCATGATAAAACATCCCCTAGGGTCTCTCAATACCATTACTTAACAATATAATATACCACATCACATTCACTTATCATATACTTCCTTTAATGCATAGAGACTAATCATTTACTAAACCACCATGAATGCAACCTATCACATTCTATGACCCATTTATCCTTTTAAGATTCATTTTAAGAGCACCAATTCCAATTTTTCCTAATCCCAATTACTTAATCATTATTTAATTGTGTGAGGTGAAAAATGATGATGATAAACTATTGCAAAACCACAAAGATCCAACCACAAACAATCTTAATTCTACAATAAAATATTCAACATACACCAATGAAGAAGCCTAAGAGCATGAAAATTAATAAATTGAAACAATAATACCATTCACATGCCAAATAAGGTTTGATCTCCATTGCCTCCTATCTCCATTGTTCTTGTTTGATATATTTGCTCTTACATTTTGTATTGTGCATAAGAGCTCAACAGAGAATAGATTGTGGTGTTAAAGTCACTTGATCTATTGATACATTAGATGAATTATTAGGATTCAAAGATACAAGAATCCTATTATATAGAAGTCACTTTAGAAAATGGAGGGATAGGATTAAGAGGTGAAAAGATAAATGGTCGGCTAGGATTAAATAGTACGTAGAGGAAATAATAAAATATGAAGGAGGTAGGTAGAGGAAAATTAAAAGATAAATGGCATGTGTCATAGAAGGGATTAAGCTAATGAATTAATTAAATAAATAAAGATTTATTTAATTAATAGAGGAAGTGGGACCAATTAAATAAATAAAATATTTATTTAATTTAGGAAAAAGATAATTTAAATAAATAAAAAATATTTGTTTAAATGAGGAAAGGCTAGAAGAGGATAAATAAATTATTTAAATAAATAAAAATTTGTTTAATTAATAGAAGACAGGATAAAATGATTATGTAAATAAAATATTTATTTAATTCAACAGGATAATTTTAGGTGTCTACATTTTGCCCCCCATTGAGACAGTACAGCTTGTCACATTGGCTCAAAGAAGATGAGATAAAATGATACAAAGTTTCCATAAGATGGGAATGATATGCCCCCTTGAGAGATCATAAACAATCTCTTGATAAGAAAGAAAGGCTAGAAAGGACTGATAAGATAGGGTGACAAGGTCATGCAGGAGAAAGACTGACTCAAGAGGAATCAACAAAATCATATCTATGTCTTAAAAGGCCAAAATTGACAATTTTGTGATGAACATACACTAACAATTGGATAAGTTGATAAGAGGATTCACTCAAACAAGTGCCCTAGCGAAGACAAACTGAAAACAAATCTAGAATTATTGGCAATTTCAAGGAATTGATTATGTATTGCATTGATGTTTGTCATTGATGTCAACGCTAGCTTATTTGGTTGTCTACCGTATTTCAGTAGAGTGGTTGGACTTTGATGATGATCAGGAGATTCATCTCCAGTATATTCTGATTGGTGGAATTAGTTTGGTTTGGTTATTCATGTGATTCAGATGCGTGTCACATTCAGTTGGTTCAAGATATGGTGATCCGAAAGCTATCATATGTTCTAGTAAGCCTTTTGGTTATCAGTAAGGGTTCTATCGATAGAGCTTTGTTGAAGATCTTTTGATGAATTTGATAAGTGGTGTTAGAGCCACTTCTAGAAGGTTATCAAGATGCTGATGGTTATCATGTTCATGTTCCAGTTGATTGGTGATATTTCATTTGGCTTATGGCGACCTATTTTAGGTCCGGTCTTATTCTACTAGGTTATGGACCCATTTATGTAACATGTTGGTGGATGCTCCAGATGCATTACCAGTTTAATTTATTGTTTGGTTAATTTTGTTTCGGTCTTAGGCTGACTTGTTTTATCATTGGTTTGTGGGTTTATGTAATGGATTTATTGTATTATCTTTTACGTGGTTGACCTAATTGTTTAGGTCTCGGGATGGTATAAATATGATGTAATATCTCTTTGTAGATTGTAGGTCAAGGTTATGGGATTATCTGTGTGCGAATAAAGTTGTAATCATATGCAGAACATGTGGTCAATCATAGGTGATCAAATTGGGTTTGTGTAAGAGGTTTAAGACCTCCAGTATTGAGCTTAACTAGAATCATACTCAAGAATAGGAGATGCTATTCTTACAGTTCATTCTTATTTTTGGATTGTAGTCTGGATTTCTTTTGTAGTCAATGAGGCTCCTTTGTGATGAGTAGTGTGCTCTAGGTTGTTGGCCTTCCTGCATGTGCATGCCCCTTATTGTAATCACATACTTACTACAGAAGTATTATCTAACTGTGGGTAGGCTTCCAACCATGATTTTTCCCTTTACTGGGTTTTCCATGTACAAATCTTGGTGTTATGTGTTGTGGATGCATGGTAATTGGTTTTGTTAGGAATAATGATAGTCCCAAAGATACTAAGAGAGGGGGTGAATTAGTATCTAATCAGTTAGCAGAATATTTAACCTTATTAAGAACTTTGCATCCCAAAACAGTGTATTGGTAAATAAGAATTAATGCAGTAAACAAGAAAAATAAAGACAGCATAGAAAACACACCATAACACACTATGTTTAATGAGGAAACTAGGTGTGGTAAAAACCTCGATGTGATTTGTGACCCACAATATTCACTCACTGGCCAATGAATAAATATTACTTACAATGAGGGGCCTGCACATGCAGGAAGGCCAACTGCCTAGAGCTCACTACTCAATAAGAGTCTCACTAACTACAAAAGTGGATTATGAAATCCAACACAATGTACTGTGTCAAATCAGCATCAAATATGCCAGGTTTAGTACCGGTTTAAGCTCATTCTACAACCAAAACCTTTGTTGTCAACTATATCTCCTTATATAAAATATCATCCATATATTCTCTCCATGCATATTACCTTAATACTCTCTTTTTCACAAAATGACCTATAAGATATCATACATATATATGAGTCTTTTACAATATGCCATGTCAACTTTACAAAAGATAATTACATTTAAGTACAATAAATAAAAGTTTATTCCCTATCGGCTAGGGTGCCGGTATGCATTGTTGTCGCTGTCGGTGAAGTGCTTGCTGGTGTATGTAGATGTCTATGCTGGTGTCAGTGCCTATCGGTGGCTTACCAGATGAATGCTAGAATTTTTCCAGATGGTTGCCATAAATGACAACACCAACTATTCTCATAAGAGTGTAGAATGCCAACAATATCCCCCTTTGGAATGGATGGCAACACTCATGAGAAAAATCCAAAAACTGAAGTCCAAAAAGTTTCCAAAAAGATGTGCTCCCCCTGAGCAGATGATCTCCTCTAAATAATCATTTTTGTCTTTCCACTACCCCACCTTTGACATCAATTACAAAGGTTGTCAAACATTCTCAAACGAGTGCAAAAATTTCACCTCAAAGTTTGTAACCAGTTGGTTACAATCTGAAATATGTCTACCAAAACCAAATTTAGACTCTACATGAATTTGTTGTTGTCATTCAGGGTTGCCTCAATCTGTTGGATCGTGCCAGTGAGATGATGCATGTTCTCTTCTGGTGATCTTTCTCCTTGAAGTAATGCCTTATAGATTTCATTTCTCAGAGAGATAAGGTTTTCCAATTTGGGACCAAGTTTGTACTTAAGTTCTCTAGCATTAGCCTTAATCCTTGCCTTCTCTTTCTCAAATTTCTCCAATTTCTCCTCAAAACCTTCTATTTCCTCCTCAATAACTAATATAGGTTTGGATGAACCAATTATGTTATCAGCTATGTCATCTATTTCTTTCTGTACTCTACTTATTTCTTTTTCTATGTCCTTTGTCAAAAGATGTGGTTTGCATGTTTCTCTGTACAACTCTTTATATTCCAAAATTGTAGTGTTCAATGCTGGTAAAAGTGTATTCATGTGTTCTGTGCACTTCTTTATTGTATCCTCAAATAATTTATCCTTTTCCTTTTCAACTTTCTCTTTGAAGGTGTCCTCATTCACCTTATCAACTGTTATTACATTGTCAGTAATGAATTTGGACAATGTGTCCAATTTACCTAAAAAATTCTTTACATGGTCTATGTTACATTTCAGTGCAATCAATTTAAGAATTAGTATGGTGTCATCAATTGCTTTATAAGCCAATGCATTACAGTTAGTTATCTTCTTGATAGAGACTAGGAGTACCTCTGTTACATTAGTAGGCCTGAATTCACTTGATAAAGTACCGAATGTTTGACCAACTACCTTAATTACCTTTGTGCTACCAACATTTGTAACCATTTTGCTTCCATTAACCTCTGGTGGATCAGTCTGAGTTTGCATTTCAACCAGTAAAGGTTTGTCTGATTGTTTAGGTTTCTTAGTGATTACCGGTTTCACTACCTCAATATGTACCTTTGCCTCGATAGGTTTCTCTATGTGCTCAACTATCAGTTTCTCAGTAGATTTCTTTGTGCTAGCATCTATACTTTCAGTATTCTTCCTAGTGTCCAATGGTTGCTCTATTTGTAATGTTTGCTCAGTTTGGATCTCAAGATCAACAGTCTCTACCAATTTTTCAGCAATGTTGCCACTTTCAACATTATCATCCTTAACCTTTGTACCGTCCTTATCCACAACAATATTTACTTCTTGAGTGTCTACATTCATGGTGAATAGTATTTTCAATTTAGGATTAGTGTTATCATGTGTGACACCTTCAGTTTCAGTAACCGGTGGAACATCAGTATGTACCGGTGCAGTATCCAAAGGTGGTGGCAAATTGTTAGTTATCTTGATGTTCGGTATTCCACCAACTTTACTTTCCTTTTGTCTTTATCCTTCTGATAAACTTTGAATGTTTTCTTTGGCCTGTTCATTTCCTCTTGTTTTTCCTTTTCCACAAAAAAGATATCCCATTTATCAGCAGTCTTCTCTACAATCTCATTTACTCTAACTACCGTCAAACTTACTTGTTAATCACCACTAGAAAAAATGGATCTATTAGCCTCAAAAATCAGGTCATCAATCTCCTCTTTTGAGTTAACCAGATGTAAGCTAGAAGTTTTTCAACTTTAAGTTTCTTGTCCAATTCCATCACTGCAATCCTCTTTGCATCTAACCTTCTATATAGTTCATTAGACAAGTCATCCACAACTTTAATTAAAACTTTCTTGTATATATCCAGATGTAAAATTATACTGTTTTCAATGCTTTCCTTGTCTGAATCATTGAATGTGTTATACAATTTACTCACATTGGCCAAATTACCATCATCAGTTATTTCATTTAACAAATTATCTAATGAAGGTATAACCGGTTTATGTTTCTTCTTGGGAGTTAGTTTCTTAGTCGATTGCCTTACTGCCTGTTGTTTCTTCCTTAAGGTCCTTGTTCTTTTGGGTGGAGGAGAGGCTACCAATGAAGGTTTTCTCTTCCTTTCAACTCTTTTGAATTCAGTTGGTATCTCATTGTCTGGAGATGTGCCAACCGGTGAAATGTGTTCCTCTGGTTGCAGTCCTTCCAGCTCACTAGCTGTTATACCAAGAATGTTCATAACATTTTCTTTGATTTCCTTTACCTGCTTTGATGCATCTCTTATATATTTCTGTCTTTTCTTCCTTTGCTTCATTGTTTTCACATTACTTTCAATAGTTTTTGCACTACCAAAAACTTCTTCTGTTGGTTCTCTTGGTGAATATAACAAAGCTTTTGCATATGTCTCAATTATGTTGAGATCTACCTCATAGCCCATTTCAGTTACCCAGATAGTTTGAGGAAGTACAACTTCCATCCATGTTTCATCCTTCTTGATGACAAAACAGATTTCTTTGTCATATTTATCCACTACACTCTGTGGTAGTCTTTCTCTGGTTTTCATTTTAGCTTGAAAAACTCTAAAGTATTCAGTTATGTTGTTGTCCTTTGTAGTTCCCATGCCGGTAAAAGCTTCCTGTAATTTTTTTCCTACCGATATGTCATATCCAAAGTCTTATGTCCTATTCCAGGGATTTCCTTTGTGAAATACAACATTAAGCATACTAAAAGATTGCCAAAACGAAATGTCACTTTCTTGTCTCCTTTAATCTTTTTCAAATTATCTATGAGTTCATCTTTCATCCATTCACACACATCAATTTTTGCATTGTTGTTCACCATTTCATAAGCACTATTAATGCAAAGACTAGAAATTGAATTAAGTCTGTTTGCATGTGTAGCCTTGTAACCAAGTATCATACTTATGAATCTCACATTGATGTCTTTGATGTCATTCACTCTTAGTGATCTACTATCAAATGTTGCTCTAGTTATAGTCATTACTTTGTTGTTAGGAACTTTCTTTCTTTTGTCTCTTCTGCTACCAGTTGAGGGTAGACCAATTACTGCCCTAATTGCTTGTCGGGTGAATTTACAGACAAATTCTAACCATAGAAATTCTCCATGTGCCCTACTTAGGACAATTCTTACTACTTCTTTCAAAAATTTAGGGATATTCAATATTTCAACAAAACCTAAAGTCTCCACAATCTTGTGCTCGGGTTTAACAATGCAATTTTCATCACTAATTACGGTTCTAAACATTTTCAACAATTCTTCAGAACCTAATTCTTTAATGTTGTAATGTATATATATCCTAGGGTTTTGAGCATAAGCTACACCTTTAGGAATTTTTGAAAATGCTCCTATGGAATCATCTTGCTTAGCTACTTCGGGAATAATTTTAAACACGGGCCTAGGGCGTTTTACAGTTTCCACAATAGTAGGGTTCACAATAAATTCAGGAGCAAAAGAAGAAGCCATTTGAAAAATACCTTTAGCTGCCTGATAATGTCGAAACGCTTGAAAGATATCACTTCACACCTTCGCCTTGAATGCCTTCACTCAGATTTTGCGCTCTTTGCTAATTTGAATGCTTGGTGAATAAAAAATGAGGGAAATTCGATGATTTATAATGACTTTTCTCTCAAAATCTACCGGTAAAGAAGAAATCTATCTTCTCACCATCGACCGAGGGTAATCTGCGTGATATTCAATTTGCTGCAATACCCCCAAATGGTTACTTCTCAGTTGGATGAAGAATCTCTTGTCGATGGAGTAATACTTTGTTCTACAGGTGAAGAAATAGTCTCATCAACATTCTGATGTCTTTCTAATCCATTGTTTTGAAAATTCTTGCTTTACCTCATCTATTGTTTATTTGCCTTTCAAACTGGATCCTTTATTATTTGTTGATGAAGTCTTGCTTTTGCAAAATTTTGCAATATGTCCAATTTTGTTACAAGCATAGCAAGTCACATTATTCTTCTGAATAGCCTTTCCATATCCTATGCCGGTTTGTATTTTGCATTGATTAGATAAGTGCTCAAATCTTCCACAAACATAACATCTCACATTCATTCTGCAGTTTTTTGAATTATGACCAAATTTGTTGCATTTGGAACATTGACCGGTGGGTGCATTAATGTTCTGATTGTTTCTAAATCTACACTGAATTTTTCTATGACCATACTTGTTACAGTTAAAGCATTTCCCATTAAATTTATAAGCACTAGGTTGTCTTACCAATTTACTATGATCATGATTATTTGCAGTACCGGAACTTTCTCCAACTTCAAATCCAAGTCCATTAGTATCTCCAGTAGGTTTCTGACTTTTCAGCATATCATCAAGTTCCTCTGAACTTTTCTTGAATTTATCTTTGTGTTGATTTGCAGTAGCCAACTCATTTTCTAGAATTCTTGTTTGTCTCATAAGTTCAATTTTATCATGTTGCATGTGAATCAGATCTATCTTCAACATATCATTTTCATGACTAAGTCTTAGATTTTCATTTCTAGCATCATTGAGTCTCCTAGTCAAGTCATCTTCATTCCTCTTCCTATCTTCAATGTATTTACAAAATATCATTGTCATATCTTGCATTTCATTCTTCATAGTACAGTTTTCTTGTCTCAACTTGTTCACAAGTTCATTAAGAGTTTCCTTTTCATCATTATCATTATGCATCTTCTCATGAAGTTCTTTTATTTTATTTTGAGCTATAGTAAGATTCTCCTGAAGTCCTTGAATGAATTCATGTGCAGTACTCAGATCATCTTCAATTTCTCTGCATCATAGTCTATAAGAGCTCCTTCCAATTGTTTTCTTAAGTTCTCCATCTGTACCAGTGTCAGAATCTTCTTCAAGCTGTTAGGCTTTTAAAAATAGAGGACCAGGCTCTGATACCAATTGTTAGGATTAATGACAGTCCCAAAGATATTGAGAGGGGGGGTGAATCAATATCTAACTAGTTAGTAGAATATTTAACCTTATTAAGAACTTTGCATCCCAAAACATTGTACCGGTAAATAAGAATTGATGCAATAAACAAGAATAATTAAGATAGCATAGAAAATAAACCATAACACAATATGTTTAACGGGGAAACCGCGTGTGGGAAAAACCTCGGTGGGATTTGTGACCGACAATATTCACTCACTGGATAATGAATAAATATTACTTACAATGAGGGGCTTGTAGATGCAGGAAGGCCAACAGCCTAGAGCTCACTACTCAATAAGAGTTTCACTGACTACAAAAGTGGATTATGAAATCCAATACAATGTACTGCTTCAAATAGGCATCAACTATGCCACGTTCAGTACCATTTTAAGCTCATTCAATAACCAAAACCTTTGTTGTCAACTATATTTCCTTATATAAAATATCATCCATATATTCACTCCATTCATAGTACCTTAAACTCTCCTTTTCACAAAATGACCTATAAGATCTCATACATATATATGAGTCTTACAATATGCCATGTCGGCTTTACAAAAGATAATTACATTTAAATACAATAAACAAAAGTTTATTCCATGTTGGCTTGGGTGTCGGTGTGCATTGTTTCCATTGTCGGTGAAGTGTCTGGTGGTGTATGTAGATGTCTATGTCAATGTTGGTGCCTGCTAGTGGCTTACCTGATGAATTCCAGAAGGTTGCCAAATGGTTGCCATCAATGACAACACCAACTATTCTCATAAGAGTGTAGAATGCCAACAGGTTTATGATTTGTGTTTTTGCTTAATTGATATATCTACTATTCTAATATCTGGTTTATGCATTCCAGTAAAAGGTTTTGTGTGCTTAAAGTTTCATAACCTGTTAACAACTGATTCATCCCTCCCCTCTCAGTTGTTCACTAGTTATCCTATGAATTTGTATTAGAGCTTGGTTCTCTCTGCAAAAGCTTAACCTCTTGAGGAAGATCCTATGGCGAGTAATCATTGAACTTCAATTTCTTACCAGAAGGACAACCCTAGGTTTGAAGGAAGAAATTACAGATTACGGAAGCTTAGGATGGAGACTCATATGAGATGTCTTAGCAAAGATAGTTGGGAGATCACTGAGAAAGGATATACACCTTATGATCCAACATCTTGCAATACTCCTCCAAAAGAATTGGATAAGAACATTGAAAATTACTATAGAGCTAGAGAAGCCCTCTTGAGCACCCTTTCAGATCAACAGGTAATGGGATTAACGGAAAAATCATCTGCAAAATATATATGGGATAAGTTGGAGACTCTGAATGAAGGTGACCCTACTATTAAAATTGCTAAACTTGATGCTTACCGGGTAAGGTATGAGAACCTAAGAATGGAAGAAGATGAAAGGATTACAAATTTTATGGAAAGAGTTAATGAAATTGTTTTGGGAATTCAATGTTGTGTGGATCTCTAAGTGAAAATGAGATTTTTTCTAAAGTATTGACATCTTTACCATCTGCTTACAAGATGAAGGCTACTACAATTAATGAGTTGAGAACTATGTCTAACACTTCTTTTAATAGGGATACTTTGGTTGGAAAGCGATCTTCTTTTGAGCTTGAAGGATTTGGTCCTCAAGAAGCTACAAAGACATATTCTGCATTCAAGGTATCTACATCATCAACCTGCAAGAGTGATTGGAGAGCATTATATGTGAAGGAACTGGAGGATATGAGGAAAGAGGATGACAGGTTTGAAGAACTTGAAGCCCTATTTGCTAAAAAGAGTACCTAAAGGTCCAACATGAAGTAAGTATGAAGGAAAATCACCTTTCAAATGTATTGCATGTAATAAGATAGGTCATTTTGCATCTACATGTCATGAGAGGACATCAATATTTGAGGAGAAAGCTAGAAGATCAAAACAAGCATAAGTATAGGAGGAACAAAGATAAATCATGCTACTATGCTGATGAGGAAGGTGTAACTGATGATTCTGATGATGAATCGACAAAAGATTTAGCTAGTGGATCCGACAATGGAAAGGAATGGGTATTCTTGACTAACAAGGAAGATACTCGAGAACCTATCATTCATAATAAAGAGAAGGCCCTTTTTGCTAAAGTTGAAGACAAGGATGAATGGGTGATAGATAGTGGATGTTCATATCATATGATTGGAGATAAAAGGAAGATTTTATCGTTGCAAGAATTTGATGGTGATCTTGTCATATTTGGAGATGACAAATCATGTATGATCAGAGGAAGAGGAACTATATCATTGGATGGTAAGAATAACATGGATAATGTTTATTATGTTGAAGGTTTAAGGAATAATCTTTGAGTGTAGGAAAGTTGGCAGATAAGGGATTTCAATTACAGTTCAAGGATGGAAAATGCAAAATCATTAACAAATCTAGTTTGGAGATTGCAATCGGAACTTAGACTAAAGGTAACATCTTTCATTTGAACTCTGGTGAGAATACATGATTTATTTCACATATTAATGAGATTTGGCTATGGAATAAGAAGTTGTGTCATGTAAATTTTGATTACATTGTAAAAATCAGTTCAACTAAGGCAGATAGAGATATACCCAAGATTGTGAAGCCTCATAATCTAGTATGTAAGGAATTTCAAATGGGAAAGAAAGTCACAACTTGTTTTAAGAGTATTCAAGATAAATCTAATGATGTTATTTATCTTATTCATACTGATTTGTGTGGTCCTGGTAGAGTAAAAGGTTTTCAGGGTGATAGATATTTAATGCTAAACATTGATGACTATTTTAGAATGATGTGGGTTACTTTTCTAAGGGAGAAATGTGAAGCCTTTGAAAAGTTCAAGATAATTAAAGCTATGGTTGAGACAAAGATATGATTGAAAATCAAATGCTTAAGATCCGATCAGGGTGGTGAATTCACATCCCGTGAATTTAACAGTTATTGTGAGAAATATGGAATAAGGAGACAGTTGTCTACACAATGGTGTTGTGGAAAGAAAGAACAAAACTATCCTAGATGTGGCTAGATCTATGAAGATGGAAGCTAATTCACCACATATCTATTGGAGAGAAGTTGTGAGCATGACAGTGTACACATTCAATAGAGTTCATATCAAAGGAGACACCGGTAAGACACCTTATGAGTTATGGTTTGGTCAAATACCTATAGTTAAGTATTTCAGAATCTTTGGTAGTAAATGATATATCAAAAGAGATGATTCCATTGGAAAGTTTGATCCTAGATGTGATGAAGGAATATTTCTTGGTTATTCTAATCAAAGAAAAGCATATAGATGTTATAACAAAATATTGTAGAGAATTGTGGAAAGTGGTAATGTGAAGGTGGATGAGTAGAACAAAGGTCAAATCATAACTAATGAGAGAGACTTGGAAGTGGAAATGGTTATAAATGAACCGATAGCACCTATACCAGAATATAATTTTGAACTAGTTATCCTAGTAGTATCAAAAAATTCAACACTAACTGAAGATCAGAACAAAGAATCAAAAATTCAGAAGACTCCTTGGTATGTAAGGTTGAATCATTCAAAAAATTAGATCATTAGAGATAAGAGAAAATGAGTAATGACAAGAAGAAGGTTGGCAGTTGAAGAGGTATGTTTAATTTCTCAAATTGAACCGGCATCAGTAGATGAAGCATGCAAAGATGAACGTTGGATAAAAGATATGGAAGAGGAATTGGATAAGATAGAAAAGAACAACACATGGACTTTAGTTCCCTAACCTAAAAATAAGAATGTTATTGGAACCAAATGGGTTTTTAGGAATAAATTGAATGAAGATGGACAAGTTGTGAGGAACAAGGCTAGATAGGTTTGCAAAGGATATTCTCAGAAGGATGGAATTCATTATGATGGAACTTTTGCTTTGGTAGCTAGGATTGAAGCTGTGAGATTATTTCTTGCTTATGCTACACATAAGAATTACAAGGTTTATCAAAAGAATGTTAAGTGTTCATTTTTTAATGGAGATCTTGAAGAGGAAGCTTCTATTGAGCAACACAATGGTTTTTCACTTTTAGATGACAAAAACATGGTTTGCAGGCTAAGGAAAGATTTATATGGTTTGAAGCAAGCACCTAGAGCTTGGTATGCTAGATTGGACAAATATATTTTAAAGATTGGTTTCAATAAAGGTAATAATAACAATAACTTGTATTATAAGATCACTGATGATGGCATATTGATCGTTGAGGTCTTTTTTGGTGATATCATTTTCGGAGGTGAGGATAAGCTATGTATGGAATTCTCTGATAATATGAAGAATGAATTTAAGATGTCTATGATTGGAGAAATAAGATTTTTCTTAGGTTTGCAGATTACTTAGACTGATAAAGGTATTTTCATCTATTAAACTAAGTATGCTAGAGAGTTGTTGAAGAAATTTGGTATGCAAAATTCTAAATCGATTGGTACCCCCTATGGTTACTAGTGAGAAATTGACAAAGAAATATGAATCAAATCTGATAAATCCTACAAGGTATAAATCTATGATTGGAGGTTTGTTATATTTGACAAAGACTAGACCGGATATAATGAATTTTGTTTGTATTGTATCAAGATATCAGAGTGATCCTAGAGAGAATCATGATAGTGCAATGAAAAGGATTTTCAGATAATTATAGGGAACAACTAAATATGGTTTATGGTATCCTAAAAATTATGACTTTACACTATGTGCATATATAGATGCAGATTGGGCTGGAGATGTTGATGACCGAAAGAGCACATTCGGTGGAGCTTTCTTTCTTGGAAAGAAAATTGTTTCATGGATTAGCAAGAAGCAGTCATATACTTCTTTATCTACTATTGAAGCTGAGTATGTTGTTGTTGCAAGTAACTGTACACAAGTTCTATGGATGAAGAAAATGTTGAAGGATAAAAGAGTAGATTGCAATGAACAGGTAGTTATTCACTGTAATAACTCTTCTTCTATTGACATATCAAAGAATATGGCATTTCATTCTAAAACAAAGAACATATCAATCATGTATAAATTTTTGAAGGAGAAAGTGGAATCAAATGAAATCAGATTGGTTTATGGGAACACTAAAGAGAAGATTGCAAATATCTTCACTAAACCTTTGCCTAAGGAATCATTTGAGTATTTTAGAGATAGAATGGGGGTCTCTACCCCTCTGGTAAAGACTTGAGTGATGTGGATTGGCATTAGTTTGGTATGCATTTATCAAAAATTTTATTCATTTCGGATTGATGAGATGGTACTACTACTCAGGGGGAGTAGTTTGATGTATGGTTCAGAGGTTTTATGATTTTTCTTCAATGTTTATGTCAGATTTTCAGAATCGATGTCAAAGGGGGAGAGGTATTCATGTAAAAAAACCAAGCTGAATAGAGATATCAGTCACATGGGAAATTTGGTCTTTGGTTCAGAACTTCATTGTTATATCATCTTGGGGAGATTGTTGGTCACCTTCCATTGGGGGATAATTGTTTGGCACTTCTTGGCACTAGGATGTTTTTCACATCTAGTGTTTCCATCAATGCCAAAGGGGGAGATTGTTGGCAATTTGGAGGAATTGATTATGTGTTGCATTCATATTTTTCATTGATGTCAACACTAGCTTATTTGGTTGTCTATCAGATTCTGGTAGAGTGGTTGGACTTTAATGATGATCAGGAGATTTGTCTCCAGTGTATTTTGATTGGTGGAATTGGTTTGGTTTGGTTATTTATGTGGTTTAGGTGCTTGTCACATTCAGCTTGTTTGAGATATGGTGATCCAGAAGCTATCATATGTTCTCGTAAGCCTTTTGGTTATTGATAAGGGTTCTATCAGTAGAGCTTTGTTGAAGATCTTTTGATGAATTCAATAAGTGGTGTTGGTGTGGCTTCTAGAAGGTTATCAGGATGTTGATGGTTATCGTGTTTGTGCCCTAGTTTATTGGTGATATTCTATTTGGCTTATGGAAACCTATCTTAGGTTCAGTCTTATTCTGCTAGGTTATGGACTAGTTTATGTAATGTGTTGGTGGATGCTCCTGATGCATTACCAGTTGGATTTATTGTTTGGTTAATGTTGTTTCGGTCTTAGGCTAACTTTTTTTATCATTGGTTTGTGGGTTTATGTAATGGATTTATTGTATTATCTTTTAGGTGCCCGACCTAATTATTTAGGTCCCGAGTTGGTATTAATATGATGTAAGATCTCTTTGTAGATCATAGGTTAAGGTTATGGGATTATCTGTGTGCGAATAAAGTTGTAATCATATGCAAAAGGTTTGGTCAATCATAGGTGATTGAATTGGGTTCATGTAAGAGGTTTAAGACCTCTGGTATTGAGCTTAACCGAAATTGTACTCAGGCATAGGAGATGTTATTCTTGCAGTTCATTCTTATTTATGGATTGTAGTCTAGATTTCTTTTGTAGTTAGCGAGGCTCCTTTGTGATGAGAAGTGCACTCTAGGTTGTTGGACTTCCTACATGTGCATGCCCCTTATTGTAATCACATACTTACTACAAAAGTATTATCTAATTGTGGGTGGGCTTGCACCAAGGTTTTTCCCTTTACCGAGTTTTCCACGTACAAATCTTGGTGTTATGTGTTGCGGATGCATGGTAATTGGTTTATGATTTATGTTTGTGCTTAATTGATATATCTTCTATTACATTATTTTATTTATGCATTCTGGTAAAAGGTTTTGTATGCTTAAAATTTCATAATCTATTAATAAATGATTCTTCCCCCCTCTTAGTTGTTCACCGGTTATCCTAACTAGAATCAATAACCATATGATAAACATACATCACCAATTGGATAAATTGTTGAGAGGACTCACTCAATAGGTGCCCTAAAATAAGTAGGTTTGCTAAGCTGAGTATAGGACAAGCCGTTGAATTGATAAAATCTAGTGAGTGCTCTAGCAAGAATAGGATTATGTGTATTGCGACAAACATATACACTAGGATGCACTGTCATGTGAGAAATATAAGCATTGGGATAGAGCTTGGTGAGTAGCACCATTTGATAAACATAGGTACCACTAGATGTAGGAGTATCTACCACAACTAGAGTCTAGAGAGAGATTCCCTCTAACACAGTGGGTACAGTCGAATCTTACTACTAAGGATCTCACAATGATTGATGCCATGGGATTGAGACATGTTATGTACATTCCTAAGAATTAGATGAACACAAGATTGTTGGTTGCTCTTGCAGAGAGATGGCATTATGAAAAGTGCAAATTTCATTTACTGAGTGGCGAGATGTCATTCACTTTAAAGGATGTATACTGGATACTAAGGATACCGATCCATGGAGATATGGTGGTATATGACCAAATGGGGGATGCAAATGCACTTTGATGAGTCTTTGGAGACCCAGAGCTAGAGCTGAGACCAAGACACTTGAGCTGGGAGGTGATGTACACCAATAGGCATACATTGGAGGCAGTGGTAGAGGGAGTGATCAGTGGGTTTTATGTTCTGATAGAGTGACACATAGTTTGGCTATAGGATGGGGCAAGGAATTGGAGATCCTACTCATAGAGAGGAGTATATTTCCTTGGGGGCCATGCATATTAGCACATATATGTCATGAACTCCATCAATTTGTATACCTCGATGGCTGCAGCATAGGGTGTGGGGTGACACTGCTATAAGTATTGGCCTATGAGCACATTGCAGTGATGAGGCTAATCTATTTTAGATTCAGAGGGTATGGTTAGGCCTATGTACATTTATAAAACTCAATTAATTCCCAACCATGGATTGGATAGCTAGAGTATTAGCAGTGAGTGATTGATGATATTGACAGTGTGACCTAGTGGCCATATCTAGACTGTGAGGCCTAGGAGGAAGATGATAAGGAGTTACCATTTTATTTTCACAGCATGTATCTCATTAGAATGACTCCCTACATTTTGGATTGGCACTTGATTGATAGGGTTACTAAGAAGTTTGGTAGGAGACAAAATATGCCATAAGGATGAGGTGAGTTTGCAAGCACTGTCAGAGAGTAGGTCCACTAGGAGCCTATTTTGTCATAAGAAGCAGCTCTCACATAATTTCAGGAGATGGTGCCTATGCCATGGGATATGTTACCAGATGTAATCTATGACTCCATTACTAATGAGTATGTGACATATTTTGCAACACATCCTTTTCCTTGGTTGACAGGTCCAAGGGAGCCTATACCACCATTAGATGATGATGATGATGATGATGATGATGATGATGATGATGATGATGATGAGGATGAGGATGGAAAAGGATGATGGAGGCAATAGAGGAGAGGAGGGGGTAGGAGGGTTGTCTAAGGGATGGGAGGATAGAGAGATGGAGGATGAGGGGAGGGATCCTAGGGAGGTGTGTTGGAAACCAAGAACATTGAGAGAGGGGGTAAATAAGTGTTCTACTAGTATAATCAATTTTAACCTTATTAGCAATGCAGTTTAGTAACCAGTAACCATAAAAGAATACAACAACAAATAGAAATGAAGAAACCACAAGAGCATACACCATAACACAAAGATTTATACGTGGAAAACCTCAAAGAGGAAAAACCACGGTGGGATTGGAGACCCACAATATCTATCCACTAACCAAAGTGCACATGCAAGAAGGCCAACAACCTAGAGGACACTACTCATCACAAAAGGATCCTCACTTACTACAAACACCAAATATGAAGTTACAAACAAAATTTTGAACTCTAAAAGTGCATCTACTATGATGGATGAGTTTTGATTAAAGTACAGTTTGTACTAGTTCAGACTGTGTCCTTCCTCACCGATATCTTTCTTTTCTTCCCAAACCTCTAAACAATATCCAATATCGACTATAGAACATTACATTCACATTTTGTCGATCAATATTTCTCACACAATATCACATCACTATATCCCATTACATTCTACCTTCTCAAAATAACCTAACTAGACTAGCTTAAATACCCTTCTCAAATACAAACATAAATGCCTTATGTCAGCTTATAATGATATTACAATTTATTTACATGTCGGCCTAAGAAAAAATAAATTCATTAAACTTCAAGACCAATGCCTTTGATCATTTCCATGTAGACTTGCCAGATCAATCTCCCATGTTGGCCTCATATACCGGTTCCTAGTTTGTTGGTTTCCCTTGTCTACCAGTGCGGGTTCCTTGAGTGTCAGATGACTTGAATGTCAGTTGCCAAACAATGTATATCGGTGAGTACAGGTTAAGTGACCAACTCAAAATAGTGTGTGTTGCCATCAATGAAAACACAACTAAGCCAGATGAGTGTCAATTGCCAACAATCTCCCTCTTTGGCATTGATGGCAACACTCATGTGAAAAATGATCTCAAAAATTGTTGGAAGACTGCTCCCCTTGAGCTATACATTACTTCTTATGTCCCAATAATTTTTCACATCAACCTCTCCCCCTTTGACATCAATGACAAAGTTGGGGTAGATGAATGAAAAAAATGAGAGCAAAATTGTGATTATCAGACCTAGATGAACTTGAAAATATTCGGGTAAGCATTCTTCAAAAATACTAAGTATGCATCCCAACCTATCTTTAGTATGCTCAAAATGGATACAAAATCATTAAGAATATATGCATGAAGCTCTTCTTCTGATAGATCTGTTGGAGTAGGTTTATCGATTAACTATATGCTTTCCCTCTTGTGAAGTAACTGAGTGTTCAAATAGGGACTCACCAAACCTCTTCATTCCCTTGCACACCCGGTTAGCCTATCCATGTCCTTCTCTAATGTAGAAATTTCACTCTATTATCAAAATCTGTCAATCAATGGTACCGGTCAATGTCTGAGTACCATCAAAACTGTTAGCCAAATATTCCAACTGGGCCTTTGCAACCTTCAATTTCACCTCAAGGTCCACTGTTAGTTTTCCAGTGTTAGTACAGGACCTATATATAGTGCTACACTCATTGAGAGCCTCATCAATCTTTGTTATCTCATCTATCATCTTAGCCTTGTCAAATGAAATCATGTTGTCACAAGTGACCTTTTGGGCTGCATTATACTGCTCAACTAACTACCAGTTTGATACCTATTGAAGAGTTTTAAACTCATTGGAAATATGCTCTGTCAAACCTTTCAGTTTTCCAAATGGGCTTCCAATCTGATCTACCTTATATTTTGGTGTAAGCTGCTGCCAAACTGGAATGGCCTACTTAATAACCTGCTTATCTTCAGTCCCTTCCTTCCTTAACTTCTAAGCTACAACATACATCAATTCAAAACTACTCAGTTTCTCAATATTCATTTGTGCAAAATCAACCTGACTGAATGAGTCAAGTGCTAACAATGAATGAATATCCAAAATCTTCACAAAGGATTCAACCTCATGAGTTGCACCGGTGGCTTCGCCACTTAGTGCAGTAACCTTTTCAACCTTAACCTCCTCAGTATGTACATTTGGTACCAAAGGTTCAATATCCTTAATGTGCTTATTTTTTGTATCCACATCAATAACCTCTATATCTAGAATGTTTTGTTTCGGTGTATCCTTCTTATATCCTATATAGTTTCAATGTTACTGGTATCTCTACATTTGGTGCAAGTGGTTCTATTGAAGGAATATCCTATGATAGTTTCTGATCAAAAACTGATGTATCCATTCCCAATATACCTTTCCCCTTATCTTCTACTGGGATGTTTGGAGTGTTATATTTTTTAGGGATATTTGGTGATGTAAAGAATCCAGATTTATCTACATCGAATTTTACCCACTTAATGAGTCTCCTTAACTATCTCATTTACTCTACCTACCATGAGACTCACATGTCAGTGTTTGCTCCAAAAAATTAAATTATTTGCAAACTCTAAACACTATTGCATCTCTTCATTAGTTATAGCACCACAAACAGTTAACAATTCTTGTACCTTTATGTGTCTATCCTCTTCAACCACAAATAACCTTCTAGCATCTAGTTTACTATACAAATCTGTTGGTATTTATTTTTCAATCTCTAAAAGTGCTTTCTTATATATATCTAAGTACAACAAAATTGGTTCCTCTATCTCCATTTTCTCCTTGTCATCCATATGTACATAGCAATGTTGTATATTACTCAAAATTCCATCTTTAGTTATTTGATCAATCAACTCAGCAACTGAAAGAGGAGGAATGAATTCAATACTCTTACCAGATTTGAGAGCTATATCTACATATGATTTCTTCTTCTTGTCAGGAGTAGAAGTAGACTCCTTAACCAATTTCCACTTCTCTATGGGCTTCCTCTCCTTCAAAATTTTCTTTGGTGTTGCTGGAGGGTTAACCTTCACTCTCTGCTTCTTTACTTCCTCAGCTTTTTTCCTTGGTTTCATGATGACAATTTTGGGAATTTGTGAGGGCACAACATCGGTATCATAACTGAATGTAACAAGGGCAATATAATTCTTCCTCTTTACTACACACTCACTAGTTGCAATTGTTGGTGTCACCTGCACTGTTGCCGGAGATGACCCTTCAACTAGTCCAATAATCTGCTTTATCTCAGAGGACATCTTCTCTATAATTTCCCAACCTTCTTGATATTTCCTTCCCTTTTCTTCTTTCTGAATCCAATTTCAACTTTCAGTTTCTTTTTTCTTTGCAGTCCCAAAGGCTTTCTCTGCTTCATCAACTGGGGCATCAATAAGAGTCTTGGCATATAAGTCCAAGATCTCAGCATCTACCTCATAGCCCATCTCTATGATCTAGGTCTTCCTTTGTTGCATTGCCTCCATTAGTTTTTCATCCTTCTTTACCATATAACTGATTTCAGTTAAATATTTATCTACAATATGCTTTGGAACCCTTTCTCTCTTCTTCATTGCTTTCTAGAATGATTTGAAATAACCCCAAAGAATGGAGTCCCTATCCTGTCCCATATTCCTTATAGCATCTTTAATTTTTTTTTCTACCAGTATATCAAATGCCCATTGGGTCTTACTAGTTCTGGGTAACTCATTTAGAAAGAAAAGCTTTAAATAGACAACAAGGTTGCCATACCGGAAAATACCCTTTTTCTCACCCTTAATCTTCCCTATGTTTATTATCAATTAATCACACATCCATTGACATAGATCTAGCTTTTCATTCTCCTTAGACATTTTGTGAGGACAGTAAATGCATGAATTGGAAATAGAGTTCAACCGATTTGATTGGGTTACCTTGTAACCGATGATCATGCTTGCAAATTGAATTGCTTTGTCTCTGATAGTGCTAATTCTCATTGACTAATTGCTAGATGTTGCACTAGTTAACTTTTCCACCTCATTGTTAGATATCTTCTTCCTTCCAGGGGTTGGACTGGTCTGGGGTAAATTGGTGATCACACGAATAGCCTCCTTTGTGATTTTGTGGGGCCAGTCTAGCCATATGAATTCACCGTGGACATAGCTCAGTGCATACTGGATCAATTCATCTTCAAATTTAGGCATCTCCAAAACATCGATAAAATCCTGATCCTTTAGAATTTGAAATTCCAATTTCATCAACCCATCCTAGTTCAACAAAGTGCCAATATACATGTTCTTGATCTCAACAGAACCCAAATCCTCCAAAGCACAGTGAATATATGCACAAACATCCTCGACATACAAAACTCCTTTAGGAACCCTAGAAAATATGCCAACTGAATCATTGACCTTCGCAATTTGGGGGCATTTCTTTAAAATAGTGCATGGACGGTCCTTGTTGTCGACAAAAATATGGGTGCCCATACCTACTAGAGCGGAAGATGATCCAAAATCCACTAAAAATAAAAGATAGCTCAAAAAAATGATAAAATATCTCACAACCTTCATAGGTGAAAGCTCTTGAAAATCCGCTCTAAATGCACTAGAATTTGCTTGCAATGATTTTACTCACCTTGAATCGCCTTGAACTCACTTTGAATTCTATGTGATCAAAATTAAACCAACATTTCCTTTTTATTTTGTGAAAACCCTAATTTTTGATTGTCATTAATGCATGCCGACATATGATACCGGATACAAAATGCATTATCTCAGCACCGGTGAATCTCCAGACTATCTTCACCAAGATCTGTAACAAGCTTTCAGACCTCTACCAAGGGTAATGTAAGATTCATCATTAATTTTCCTCCCCCTAAGGCTAATGCCTTAGTTACTGGATAAGTTTCCTATCAGTGCAAGAACATTTTGCTCAATTGGCTGAGTAATATACCTTTTGTTTTCCTTTCTCATCATTTCCTACCAGATTGTTCTTTCTTTTGCAATATTTGGCAATATGTCCTATTTTGTTACATGCATAGCAAGTGACATTATTGTTCTGAATTGCCTTGTTGAGTCCCTAACCATTATTTGACCTACATTGATTAGCCATATGTCCAAAAATTCATTCTATAATCTTCTCTCCTATGACCATACTTATTACATTTTGAACACTGATCGGGAACATTATTATTCTGATTTGCTCTATTTCTACATTGACTTTCTCTATGACCAAACTTATTACAAACAAAGAATCTACCATTAAATTTATGTGAATTTGGTTTCCTTATAGGTGATTTTTGATTCCAGTTGTCAGGTGGATTCTTTTGATTTGTAGTACCGAAGCTTTCTCCATGTTCAAATCCAAGACCTCTAGTGTCTCCAGTGTCTCTTTGATCCTTCAATAATTCATCAAGCCTTGCAAAACTGACCCTGAACTATTCTTTTTATTCATTTGCAGCAATCGGTTCACTTCTTAGGATTGACATCATTCTTTCTAACTCTTGCTCATTGTTCTATGATTGCACCAACTCAGTTCTTAGCACATCATTCTCATGTGCCAACCTATTGCATTCCTCAAATCTATCTTTCAGAGATCTGCCAAAATTTTCTTCATTCTTCTTCTGACATTCAATCTCCTTGGACATCCTCATAGTCATGTCTTGCATTTCATTCTTCATGACACCATTCTCCTAACTCATCTTTTGACATTGTTCCTTAAGGGCATCCTTCTCTTCATCATCTGAATTTTACAAAAGTTCCTTCCTTTTAGCTTGAACAGATGACAGCCTCTCCTACATGGTAAGAATGAATTCCTTAGCAGAGTTCAATTCATCTTGCAACTTCAAGTTCTTCATCCTTTCAGCATCATAGTCCTCAAGTGCTACTTCAAGTTGTTTTTGTAGACTCATCTCCATGGATTCCGGATTTAGGTTCTTCCTTAAGCTGTTAAACTTACTCCAAGGCACCAAGCTCTGATATCAATTGTTGGAATCCAAGAACACTAAGAGGGGAGGAGGGGGTGAATCAGTATTTTGTCGGTATAATCAATTGTAACCTTATTAACAATGCATTTCAGTAACCCATAACTATAAAATAATACAACAACAAATATAAATGAAGCAACCACAAGAGAATACACCATAACACGAAGATTTATATGTGGAAAAACTCAAAGAGGAAAAACCACAGTAGGATTGGAGACCCAGAATATCTATCCACAAGCCAAATAAATAAATATTACAATAGGGGACTGCACATGCAGGAAGGCCAACAACCTAGAGCGCACTGCTCATCACAAAAGGAGCCTCACTGACTACAAACATCAAATATGGAGTTACAAACAAAATTCTGAACTCTGAAAGTGCATTTGCTATGCTGGATGTGTTCTAGTTAAAGCACAACCTATATTGGTTTACACTGTGTCCTTCCTTACCAGTATCTTGCTTTGACTCCCAAACCTCTAAATCAATATCCAAGACCGACTACAAAATATTACATTCGCATTCTGTTGATCAAGATTGCTCACACAATATCACATACCAATATCCCATTACATTCTACCTTCTCAAAATAATCTAACTGGAATAACTTAAATACCCTTCCCAAACACAAACATAAATACATTATGTCGGCTTACAATGATATTACAATTTATTTACATGTCGGCCTAAGAAAAAATAAATTCATTAAACTTCAAGACCAATGCCTTTGATCGTTGCTATGTAGACTCGTCGGATCAATCTCCCATGTCAGCCTCATATACCGATTCCTAATTTTCTAGTTTCCATTGTCTGTTGGTGTTGGTTCCTTGAGTGATGGATGACTTGAATATAAGTTGCCAAATAATGTATACCAATGAGTACCGATTAAGTGACGAACCCAAAATGGTGTGTGTTGCCATCAATGACAACATAACTAATTTGGATGAGTGTCAATTACCAACAAGGCAGACAATTGAGGCCACACAAAGGGAGAGCGACACAACCATTACAGGTACCCACTTAGATACATGCATAGGGGTGGGGATAGGGACAAAGAGTACACATGTAGAATGCTCCAGGTCAAGATAGATAGGAGGAGGTAGGGGATGAGGAGGAGGATGAGCTACTCATACTCTAAGAGCTCACTTAGGGACATGCCAATGAGATCGATGATCTTGAGAGAGAGGTGACTCGATTATGGTGATAGCTTAGAGAGATGCAGGATGAGAGAGATCAAGCCATCCAGCAATACACTACTATAGAGGAGGAACTTAGGGTAGCATGAGCCACTGTATGAGGAGATACCAGTTCAAGATTCTCCTATTGTATCCAAGCCAGACATAAAATATAGTATTGGAGGAACCTATATCATGCAATGGTTCCTCCTCACTTCTGAGTAGGCAGCTTCCAACAAGCCTCCCACTCAGGATGGAAGATATAGATGACATCTAGCAGTGGGTTTATGGATCCACCACCACTACCAATAGGGTTAGTAGGAGGAGGTAGGTGAGATTATCCAGGGGTGGGGCCATTAGGAGCTTAGATTCCTTTGAGGCCTACTAGCTCTGAGGGAGGATCTTCATCATAGCTCTATCAAGACCACTTTGTATCAATTTTTGTATTATGATGTAGACAGCTTCGGGTGATTTTGTAGCCATGAGACTTTAACATCATTGTATCATGACACAATATTTTTTTTTATATTTCTTGCAGAAGTTTTATGCATGTGTTCCCATGTGACATGATGTTCTATATGCCTTATGGTGAGATTATGATTTATAAAATGTATCTATCATGCATGATACTTATGAAATATGTTCATGTGATGTAATATGATTATGTAATGATCTATGCTATGGATGCATTTATGATTTTATGATACTTATATTCAATGATTATGATGATTATGAGATCCAATCTTTCATGCAATACAATCTATGTGGATGATGTGATGCCTTATATTTTTTTTACTTTTTATGTTAATTTTATGTATAATGTAAATGTATATGCACTAATTGTTGGCAACAACAATGAAGGAAAATTGAGATGGGGGGTGAATTAGTTTTCACCAGATTTAAAAATTTAATCACAATCTCAAATATGATCAACTGTAGCAAGAATAACGATAAAGACAATAACAAAAACACACACAACACCAAGATTGTTGACATAGAAATCCTAAATAAGGGAAAAACCATGGCAGGAACCTACCCACAATGAGATAATACTCTGTAGTAGTATGTGTAAATATTATAATGGGGAATACACATGCATTCGGACACACTGCCTAGAGCTCACTGCTCAAAATATAATGACCCAAAAGGCTCCAACACTCAAGGAAGGTTCACTACCTTACAATAATATTTAGTCTACAATCCAGATTACATGAACAACAAAGATAGCATCCGCTAATGCTTGATGATAGTTCTGGTTAAGCTCATTTGTCTTCTCTACAACAATCTTTGCTCAATACACCATGTCAAAAGATAAATTCACTTATGTGCACATACACCACTCTCTGATAATGCAGACACAACCACCATACCAGAATTACATGAATCTAACACCTATTTATACAACTCATCAACCTTGACTACAAGGTCAGCCAAACCCTTAACACCAACATATAAAATTACATTACACAGTATATAGATATACCACTGGACCAATACAATGCCATATATGACATAGTATGGACCTAAATAGACTCCTCAAATGCGCATTACCATCGGAGATCTTGCCAAGATCAACTGCAACATGCTACATCACGAAAAAATACTGCATAACGTGAAGAATATCACTGGACCCAAAATATCATCAAGAACACACACAAGGATCAATTCAAACCACAAAAACAAATAGAACACAATTAGGAAACACCAACAAGCATGTTCGAACCATCCGCAATAATTGCACAAACACCAGTTAATTAAATCTTCATCGATCAACACACTAATACTCAAGAACACTTATCAGTAGCAATTCGGACTAGAAAGATATCTTGTGGAGCACCAAATCATGAACCATCTAAAATGTAGATACACATGAATATCTAAAACAATATCCCAAATCGGCAACCAAATATATAATCATATCAAAGCACAACGTATCAATTACCAAACTCTACCAATCACAAAACAGAAGAACAATCTTTATACTAGAATCCACAACTCAACCAAATCACCACATAGCATCATGTAATCAATAAAGAATGAAGTATCTCTAGTTGATTCAGCAGCCCAAACAAATAAACAAACCAGATCAACTCACTACAAACACTGGATTACCAAACAACTCTTTGCAACACCAAAACACAGGAATAAGTTGACATCAATGCCAACAACATATCCTAGTAGCATCAATATCCAAAAATGTCTCCCTTTGGAATTGATGGCAACATATGAATGTGAAAATAATCAATGCAAAGGAATGAATCAACACCAACAACCTCCAACAAAGTCCCCCTAAGATCATACACAGAAAGCTCCAAAGATAAAGCAATTTTTCACATGCTTCTCTCCCCCTTTGACAACAATTCCAAAGACAAAATACAAATCATGCTTCTCTCCCCCTTAGGATAAACTCACAACTAATCATCTAAATTATTGCCTTACTGCAGCACCAACTCATCAACCCAAATAAAAAAATAAGACTCTAAAGTCCACTAGATTGATGCATCTCAATGCATCTAGTTCTCATCGGGAGGGGCAGAGACCCATAACTTGTCTTTCAATTAGACAAATGTATCTATAGGGAAATTTTTAGTGAAAATATCTATAATCTAATCCTTTGTAGATACAAATTCCAACCTGACTTCTTCATCACTGACTTTCCCCCTCAAGAAATGATAATTTATTGATACATGCTTTGTTTTAAAATGCAGTACCAAATTCTTGGAAATATTTATAGCACTTGAATTATGACAATATATAATAGTAGACTCATCATAAAAACTCTAATATCCTTTAATGTCTACTTCATCCAAATTACCTGGGTATAGTTGCTAGTAGTAGCAATGTATTCAGCTTCAGCATTAGATAGAGATACAACATCTTACTTCTTACTGGACCATGAAACCAACTTCTTTACCAAAAAGAAAGCTCCATGGGTAGTGTTTTTCTAGTCATCAACATCACCTACCCAATCAACATCAGTATAGGTAAATAGCAGGAAATCATCATTATTTGGATACCACAAACCATATTCAACAGTCCCCTTCAAGTATCTAAAAATCCTCTTCACAGTAGCAACATGAGTCCCTTTAGGATCATCTTGAAATCTATCACAAAGACAAACAACATGCATAATATTTGGTATAGATTGAGTTAAGTACAACAATCCACCAACCATAGATCTATACAAAGTTTGATTAACTTTATGAGATTCATCATTTTTAGACAACTTGCATCTAGTCACCATAGGAGTTCCAACAAGTTTGGAATCATCTAACCCAGACTTCTTCAATAATTCCTTCACATACTTAGATTGAGAAATGAAAATTCCTTTGTCAATTTGTGTAATATTCAATCCTAAGAATAATTTCATCTCGTCTATCATACACATCTCAAATTCCTTTTGTATATCATTAGCAAACTTCATACTCAAATCATAATCTCCTCCAAAAATGATATCGTCAACAAAGACTTCAAGAATTAAAATGTTATCATTCTCAACCTTAAAGTATAAATTACTATCAGTAGTACCTTTATAGAATCCCAACTTCATCAAATACTTATCCAATCTAGCATACCAAGCTTTAGGGGCTTACTTAAGTCCATACAATGCTTTCTTTAGTTTGCATACCATATCTTCTTCATCTGATAATGAAAATCCATCTGGTTTCTCAATATAGTGTTCCTCTTCCAAATCACCATTCAAAAAGGCTAACTTGACATCCATCTAATACACCTTGAAATTATTGTAAGTAGCATATATGCAAGCAACAATCTAACAGATTCAATTCTATCTATCGGAGCAAAATTCTCCTCATAATCAATTCTTTCCATTTGAGAACACCCTTTACATACCAATCTCACTTTGTTTGTAACCACTTCAAGGACCTCATTCAGTTTATTCTTGAACACCCATTTAGTACCAATTGGATTCTTGTCTTTAGGTCTCAGAACAAGCACCCAAATGTTACTCTTCTCAATCTATTTTAGTTCTTCTTCCATAGCCTTTATTCAATTCTCATCTTTACATGCTTCTACAACATCTTTAGGTTCAATCTTTGAAATCAAGCATATCTCTTTAGCAGCAATAATTCTCCTAGTCATCACAACTTTATTCTTATCACCATTAATCTGATTTTCTCAATGATTCGTTCTTACATACCTCGAAGCCTTCTATTTGTTTTGATTGTTAGGCTCTAGAACTTCTTCAGTGGCAGTAGCAATATCCATATTACCTGACTCTATCGGATCATTACACTTTAAGATCTCAGTCTACATAGGCTTTGGAACAACATCTTGATCATTAGACTCATATCCACATGCTCTAATATTCTTACCAAGACATTCATCAACCTTCACATTTTCACTTTATAATATATTTCTCAATCTCTTGTTGTAACATCTGTAGGCCTTTCTCTTAGTAGAATAACCCAAGAAGATTCCTTCATCACATCTTTTATCAAACTTTCCTATATCCTCATATCTTTTGATATAACATTTACTTCCTAAAACTTTGAAATATCTAATTGTAGGAACATGACCAAACCATAGCTCATAAGGAGTCTTATCAGAATCACATTTTATATGCACCCGGTTGAATGTCTAAACAGCAGTGCTAACCACTTCTCTCCAAAATATTTGTGCAACATTTCCTTCAATTAGCATAGTCCTAGTAGCATCCAAAATGGTTTTGTTCTTCCTTTGAACAACTCCATTCTACTGAGGGGTTCTAGGAGAAGATAACTATCTTTTGATTCCATTCCTCTTATAGAATTTATCAAACTCTCCTGATGTGAATTATCCTCCCCTATCAGATCTTCGGCATTTTAGCTTCAACCCTATCTCAGTCTCCACCTTTTCTTTGAATATCTTGAATTTCTCTAGTGCTTCTGATTTCTCCCTTAGAAAGGTAACCCACATCATCCTAGAATAGTCATCAATCAACAACATGAAACATATGTCACTTTGCATACTTCTCACTCTTGTAGGACCACATAAGTAAGTATGCACAAGATCTAATAATCCATTAGATGAATACAACTTACTCTTAAATGTAGTTCTTGTTATCTTGCACAACTGACATTACTTATATATCGAATTAGCAGGATTCATAATCTTAGGAAAATATCTAATAGCTTTAGTAGAACTTATCCTTATCATGAAGTCAAAATTAACATGACACATCCTTCTATGCCACAACCAACTCTCATCAATCTGAGCAATCAAACAACTTTTCTCACTAACATTCAAGTGAAAGATATTACCTTTAGTCTTAGTCCCTGATGCAATCTCTATACTAGAGGCATTAAGGATCTTGCATTTACCATTATTGAATTGGAAATCATATCCCTTGTTAACCATCTATCCAACACTCAAATGATTATTCTTCAAACCTTCAACATACAAGACATCACTAGTATTATGCTTACCATTAAAAGATATAGAACCTCTACCATGAATCACACAAGCTTTATCATCTCCAAATCTTACTGTACCACCATCATACCTCTCGATATTCACAAATTTCCTTTTATCACCTATCATATGTTGTGAACAACCATTGTCAATCACTAATTCATCTTTCGCTTCATTCTTAGCAACTAAATCTTTCTCCTCAACAATGTAGCTTGTAGAATTCTAATAAACTTATAAAGCATTGAGAGGAGGGGGGTTGAATTAGTGAAAGCACAAACAGTAACACTTTAATTACAGACCGGTAAAAACATTTCACCAATTTACAAATGACTTTGCATATAATCCAAAGTGTTATAAAAGCATTCACCATAACAAAAACATTCACCATAACAAAAACATTTATATGTGTCAGAAAACCCAACTGAGAAAAACCACAGTGAGATGGAACTCACAAGTTAACTATATGTATAAATAGATAATTGATCGGTTAAGGTTTACAAATGATCTATTAGGAGAAGATCCTGTTAGAGATATCAAGCCCTGTTAGGAGCTACACCTAGTTAAAGGTAAACTCAGTGGATGATTTAGATCCAAATTAATGAATCACCTTGTTAGAGGATTTATACAATGAAGCTTGTTAGAGATTACCTGGTTAAGGGATTTTACTATTGTAGTTGTTAGAGAACAATAGTGGGAATGATCTAAGAATAGAAACTTTTGCTAGTTTAGATTCTTTTTTGTGCATATATTATTGTATCGTTGACATACTCCACAATTCCTTCACCAAATCGCATCCACTCCAACTCATATCATAACTTGTATCTTCTATATAAAATATCTCATCACAATGTCTTTTTATAGATATTAGATTTTATGTCGGCTCCTAAACCTTGACACAATTTCCTAGGTTCAATGAATCAAGACAATCTTCCTTAACATGACACAAATCACTGTCATAGTGTTGGTCAATGGTAACACATCACAATCGGTGATAACTCATCATACAAACTGGGAAACCCGTTAGAACACCGATACCAGTTAAGTGTTGACCGCATCAAACTCGCAGACCGATTCACTTGAATTCATACTGGGTGATTGTCTCCACGCTCCTTCTTGACTTTATCTGCTACATCTCAAAACTGGTAACTCTGGAACTAACCAAAACCGATTGACTTATCTACATATACTAGTTTAGACATCTTCATACCAATTAGACTTCCACTATACATATGATACCGATTAAAAATACAATGACTCAATAGTATTAGTTTATGTTAACTAGTATACTAAGATGAATATGACAATTAGAACATATGTGCCATTAATGAGAACACATGAAGTCCTCAAATACAAACATCATCATCAAGCCAACATTCTCCCCCTTTGGCATTGATTGCAACACTTTGGAAAAAAAGTTGTCAACTAAGTGTGCAAAACAAAAATTGACTTCATGACATACCCTCACTTCATGACATGCACTCTCCCTTAGAATTTGCATGCCAAAATTAAATAATTAGTCCCCCTTAATAGTACATACCAAATTTTGACTCACTTAAACTAATTCTAATCCCCCTTTGACAACAATGCCAAATAAAGAAGTAAAATACATACATTACATCAAATTTTGTCATAAAAAACTGCATGTATATAGAGATAAAACTTTTATGGTCTTTACAATGCAATTATTAAGAAAATATCACTGAAATGAAACATTAACTACTTAAGGTCATTGTCCCATGTTTCTATTAGTGTCTCAGTGATTTCAACATGTGTCAAAATCTGTGCAGCAAATTCTTCCATAGCATCAACAATGCTCATCTCTAGGGTAGCCAAAATTGCGTTAGACTCCTTATAAGCTCTCTATAAGATTTCAACTTTCAGAATTAACCGATTCTTCAGATCCTTCAACGACCTTATCCGCTTCACCTATTCAAAATCATAAACTTCTAATATGTGTGGTAAGGCACCAACAGATTTACCAAAACTCAAAGAGGAATCCTATACCAGTATGTATGCATCACTTATCCTATCTATTTCCTTCTCTATATCTTCTCTCTTTTTATTTAAGTTGGAATAAAATAGTGAAACTTTAGATATAGTGGCCAAAATTTTACCGCCAGTTTCTATTCTGGGTTTCAAAATATCTTTGTTCACTATTAAAACAACCTTACCTTTGTCAATTTTTGAAATCAATTGTTCTCCCCTTCTCTTCCTGTAATCTTTTTCTTCTAAAGCATGAGCTACCTCTTCAAGTGATTTTATTTGTTCACTAGCATCAACAACTAATTGTTGAAGCTTAACAATAGGGGTGGTTAGATTATCTATATCAATCTCCAGTAGGAGACTTGATAAAATTTTGACAACAGTTTGAATGTTCTTTGCTTCTCATTTCTTCTCTTTCAACCTCTTATTTTTTTGTTCTAGATTGCATAGCAGTAGAAATCTCCATTAGTTCAAAGGAACTCAAATTGTCCACATCTATAAGACCTTTAATACTTACGAAGTCCTCATCATCACCATCATCATTGATCAAGGTTTTCTTCTTCTCCTTTGTTTTCTTCTCTTCATCCTATTTCTCTTCTAACTTATTCTTCAGTTTCTCTTTCCCTATCTTTGTCTATTCCTTCTATGTTGGTGTAATGACAGGTGGTATGTGACTTTCAACATTGTGTTCCTTTGTCGGTGGTTGTTGCATGTTCACACTTTGTTCAATAGTCGGTGTTTCCTCTGCTTTTTGTTCCTCAACCATATCTGGTTCTTGTTCTTTTTCCTTAACTGGTTCATTATTGGTACCTATTGTATTAACAGTATCCTCAGTATCTTCAGTTTCATCAACAAAGAATATGGCAGGTGGTGAAATAGTGTAGCCCTTATTCTTGTCAGTTTAGATTTTATTTGGTGCAACTATTTGGTAGCTCGATGAGTATCATCTTCTACTGCTTGAATCTTTCCTTCCAATAGTCTCAGTCTCCTTGTTCTTGTATGAAATTATCCTTTGTGTTTAGCAACCATTGCTAATATTTCGTAATTAGACAATTCAAGAAAGTATTGAACAAAAATTCTATCTATAATCTCTTGATCTTTATCAATGATCAACTTCCATTTATTTTCCAAAATTAAATTTAAAGAATCAGACATTTCCTTTTGAATTTCATGTGGTAACTAGTTATATTGGCATAGGTAGTTAATTACCTCTTGTACCACTGCTTGTTTCTGAATCTCATCAAAGGAATCAAAATAATCCTTTACATCATCAAATTGCTTTCTTTTTAATGTTTTCAGAGTCCTCTCAAAATGACTCATTGGCTTGAAAGATGCAATATCAATAGGAATATTTTGTTTAGGGATTCCCTTACTGATTTAGATTTCTTACCATTTCCCTTCAACTTCTTCTTGTCTTCCTCAAACTCTGTTTCCTTAGATTCTTCTTGTAAGATAAGATGTTTGCCTCTATTCCTAATGGCAGTTGACTTCTTTGCATACACTTTAGGTTCTGGTTCCTTCTTGGATTGAGCACTCCTTGTTACCCTTGAACTAGTTGACACTGAATCTACTTGATCATCTTTCTTCTTTTTCTCCTTCACAATACTGGGCTATGTTTGTGCAATTATTTCTTGATATGTACCCATTCTCTTCTTCATGGTGTCCTTAGGTGATGTTAGAAGGTTGTTGGCATAACCGATCAATAAGTCATAGTTGACTTCATAGAGCATTTTCTCCATCTCTTCTTATTTGGGTTCTACAGCCTCTATTAAGCAAAAATCGGTGGTCACTATGAAACAAATGTCATTCTCAAAATGTTTGACCACTTCATTCAATAACCTCATTCTCATACTTATCTTATTCTGAAATTCATTAAAATACCTATTCATAGCAATTGGAAATGTGTTCCTAAGATCCTTTATACTATTCTTAATCTAGGATGAAACAAGTGTATCTTTTGACCATTGTATGTCTCCAATAATACGAATAAAGTTCTGAAAATAGAAAAGCAAACTAATCAAAAGTTGCCCAAACTTGAACTTCCAATTGTTTTCCCTCTTGATTGATTATAGATTCAACATTAACGACTCCACATTGCCTCACACAGATCATAATCTGCATCTTCCTTTATCATCCGATAGGCAGCATGTACGGCAGCCGATGGCACACTATTCATTTGGCTAGAATGAAATATTCTATAAATGATAACCATTGTAGCATATTTGACTGCTTCAAATTCAATGTTACTGATAGACATAGCATGAATATCACAAGTGGTCTTTGTCAGTTCAATAACAGTATTCTGCAAAATTTTCCTCAACTTGGGAACTTCACCGGTTTGATAGAATCTGATCACAACATGAATAGCCTCCTTGGTGATAGTATGTGAACTATCTAAATACATGTTCCCTCCATGGACACAACTTAGGATGATTCTAATTTTCTCTTCCTCAAATTCCTCAAGAAAATAAACTGCATTGTGAAAAGCTCTCATAAACCCTAATGTACTCGGTTTTAATCTTCTTGTTCTTGTCACACAAAGATTTCAGCTCGGAATATATTGCCAATGAACCTAAATCTTCTATCTTGTCCAGCCCCATTGATTCAATGGCTTCAATTGTGATAAAAGACTCTTTGATGGTGTAGATAATGATGCCATTCCTAATAACTTTGATTCAAGAGAGGAGATAGACCAAATACCTTGTTTCCTTCGCACTTCTAGGGGTTTTAGTTGCTCTCTTGCTTGCACACTCAATTCATTTTTCTTTGATTCAAATCCTATCCAGCTTCTCAATCTGTTGTACAAATTCATTCACAATTTACTAGGAAAGCTCTGTTCCACTTTGCAAGTGCTCACAAAATGCTTTTCAAATGCAATAGGGTAAAAATGACTTAGCGAAATTGCTTTTTATTAACTTTACCCACTACATTTATTGCACTACTGATAGGTTGAAAATCCCTAATTACTACTTGACATATATGCCTTTACCGGTAGGTATATCAACCAATTGAAATTCTTTAGAAAATCGATTGATAGCAATATCAAAATTCTTATATTTCAACTCAAAATGTAAAATTTACTTACCATACTTTCTTCAAGTGGTCCAAAATGGATTTACCGATATTCTCCCCCTATGCTTGTTGAGAAGCTCAGTTTTACGATGTGGGATTCTCCACACTAGGTAAAGTATTAGCATCCTATGATGCTTTGTCATCACTTTTCTTCTTCTAGATCCTATTCATCTCAGCCCTGGTTTCTTCAATATCAACCTTTTACTTTCCTTTCTGGTCTATAGGATGATTCATCGATTGGTTCCTCTTTATTCTGTGAAACTTGGCAATGTGTCCTAGCTTATGACAATGATAGTAGGCCATTCCAGATGCTCTCCAAGGTCCTGCATTTCCTCATCTTGTTCTTCTTCTGTAGGTCATAGCCACATGTCCTAAGTTGTTGTAGATTGAACAAGTCACATTTACTCTCTTTTCCATCTCATAAGGACTAGACCGGTTAACATAGGGTCTTTGCCAATTTGTGTTCCTCCGATCAGTGATATTCCTTCTCCAATCACCAATAGGTCTTGGATTCATGTGAGGTGCAGGATTGTTTGCTCCATATTTGCATTCAACTGATCTATGCCCATACATATTCCATGTATAACAATAACCTTCAAATCCTCTAGGCACATACCTAGTATTAGGTCTATAACCAATATTAGCATTAGATCTGCTTCTACAAACATTAGCAGTATGTCCCAATTTATAACAGTTAAAGCAAACAGGTTTGTAAGCTTTCTTACCAGTAGACTTCTGAGCCTTAGGAGCAGTTTTACCTTCATGCATGTCACTCTTGGTACCAAAAGGTTCACCTTTCTCAAATTTATTGTATCCTAATCCAGATGTATCATCTTTCATCCTTTGAGATTGGATCTATTCATCTAGCATAGAGAATCTATTGTTCATTTAGCATAGAGAAGAGTCTCTCTAAGAGACATTTCTATTTCAAGATCTGACTCTAATGCTTCTTTTTCTTCTTTCTCCCCATGCCAATGTTCATACAGAGTTGCATTCTCCTGCTTGATCTTAAAGATTTCATGCTCTTTCTCTTTGATCTAGTCTTCAGTTTCCCTCCTAGCTTCAAGTTCTTGACTCATATGGATTGTAAGGGCTTCAAGTTCTCTCCTTAGGTTAAGTTTCTCACCATTCATTTTCTCCACTTCCTGAGCTAGGGCATCCACATTAGCTTCATTCGATGAACTATTTTCAAATATTTCCATTAGCTGCTCTGCCAATTCTCTTCTCTTTGCTTGTGAAGCCTTGTATTTCACCTTGAGCTCATCAAAGCCCTGTTCAGTCTCTGCAAGTTCTCTAGCCATCTCTCTATAGGTCATTCCTTCACCCATTTTTTCTTTAGGATTAGAGATCCCTTCCAAGTGGTTAAGCCTTAAGGAAGTTAGGCTCTAGCACCATTTGATAAACTTATAAAGCACTAAGAGGGGGTGGTGAATCAGTGAAAGCAAAAACAATAACACTTTAATTGCAGACCGGTAAAAAAATTTAACCAATTTACCAATAACTTTGCATATAATTCAAAGTGTTATAAAAGCATTCACTTCAAGTAAAACATTCACCATAACACAAATATTTATATGTGGGAAACCCAACTGGGAAAAACCACGGTGAGATGGAACTCACAAGTTAACTATCTACAGAAATAGATAACTTACCAGTTAAGGTATACAAATGCTCTATTAGGACCAAATCCTGTTAGGAGATATACCTAGTTAAAGGTAACCTCAGTGGAGGATTTAGATCCATAATTAATGAATCACCTTGTTAGAGGATTTATACAATGAAGCTTGTTAGAGCTTACCCAATTAAGGGATTTTACTGATGTAGTTGTTAGACAACAACAATGGGAATGATCTAAGAATAGCACCTTATATTGGTTTAAATCCTTTTCTGCACATTCAGTATTGTATCATGGACATACTCTACAATTCCTTCAACAAATCACATCCACTCCAGCTCATATCATAACTTGTATCTTCTATATAAAATATCTCATTACAATGTCTATTTATAGATATTAGATTTCAATTCGGCTCCTAAACCTTGACACAATTTACTAGGTTCAATGAATCAAGACAATCTTCCTTAACATGACATAAATCGCCACCATAGTGTTGGTCAATGGTAACACATCACAATCAGTGATAACACATCACACAAATTGGGAAATCAGTTAGAAAACTGATACCAGTTAAGTGTTGACAGCATCAAACTCATAGACTGATTCACTTGAAATCATACTGGGTGATTGTCTCCATGCTCCTTCTTGACTTTATCTGTTGCATCTCAAAACTGGTAACTCTGAAACTAATCAAAACAGATTGACTTATCTATATATACCAATTATCTACATATATTAATTTAGACACCTTCATACTAGTTTGACTTACACTATACATATGATACCAGTTAAAAATACAATGACTCAATAGTACCGGTTTACCTTAACTGGTATGCTAAGATGACTATGACAATTAGAACATATGTGCCATCAATGACAACACATGAAGTCCTCAAATACAAACATCATCATCAAGCCAACAAATTCTTCATCTGTCACACCTTCATCAACAGGATATTAACACCTCTTTTGATATCTAAACTTCTGGTTAGGCTTATAGGGCTTATCATTCTTATCATACCTCTCATATCTATCATACTTATCAGATCTATCTTGCCTTTCATGCTTATCATATCTAGACATTCTCTCAAGGCAACTAGAAGCAAAATGTCCTATCTTATTACAAGAGAAACATCTAAAAGGTAACTTTCCATCATACTTACTAGCTCCCTTAGGCAATCTTCGAGCAATAAGTGCTTCAAAATCATCCAATTATCTTTCTTTCTCTTCCATCTCTCTCTTTTCTCTTTCATATCTGGATACCCAACATGAACTTTATCCTGGATCATACTTCTGCTTCCTAGATACAGAGGCTTTGAATGTAGTCTCATATTTTCCATGTTATTCTCCAAATTCTCTCAACTTAAATGCAGCAAGTTTTCTAGCCAACATGTCTCTTGTCATAGTAGTCACACTCTAGATTTGATCAATAGAAGATACTTTATGTTTGTAAGTAGGAAGTAATGATGTTAGAACCTTAGCAACAATCTCATCTTCTTCAAGAGTTCCACCGGCACATCTAACGTTCATGATAAACTCATTCACCTTAGCCATAAAGGATTTTATTTTTTCATCTTCTCCCATCTTCAATGCCTCATACTTCCCTTTCAAACTCTACAACTTAGCTACTTTGACTTGAGCATCTCCTTCATACAATGTGTTTATTTTTTTCTAGATCTCATGTGCAGTCTTCAAACCAATCATATTAGTCATCTCTAAATTAGTCAAGGCACTCATCAATGATTCCTTAGCTCTTATGTTATGTTCAACATCCTTGGTCTCAGTAGGAGTAACCAGTCCATTCTAAGGAACATTGTAGACATTCTTTGTAATCTTCCAATACTCATCTCCAAGACACTTTAGGTGAACTTCCATCCAGTCCTTCCATACAATGTAATTGCTTCCATCAAATCTCAGACTCTTCTTCTTGAACACATAATTTTCCATCGTGGATCTCCTCAATTGGTCAAGCTTCTTCTGGAGGATCTAGCTTTGATACCAATTGTTGGAAACAATAATGAAGGAGAACTAAGAGGGGGGGGGGTGATTCAGTTTTCACTGGATTAAACAATTTAAGCACAATCTCAGGTCTAATCAACTGCAGTAAGAATAAAGATAAAGACAATAACAACAACACACACAACACCAATATTTTTTATGTGGAAAACCTGATTAAGGGAAAAACCACGTTGGGAACCTACCCACAATGGGATAGTACCCTACATTAGTATGTGTAAATATTACAATGGGGAATGCACATACATTAAAGCACACTGTCTAGAGCTCTTTGCTCAAAATATAATGACCTAGAAGGCTCCAACCATCAGGGAAGCTTCACTACCTTACAATAATATTAGGAATACAATCTGGATTACATGAACTACAAAGATAGCATCTGCCAATGCCTGATGACAATTTCGGTTAATCTCATTTGATTGCTTTGCAAAAATCTCTACTCAATGCACCATGCCAAAATATAAATTCACTCATGCACACATAAACCACTCTCTAATAATGTAGACACAACCACCATATGCACATTACATGAATCTAACACATATTTAGACAATTTATCAACCTTGACTACAAGGTCCACAAAACCCTTAACACCTAATTACAAAATTACATCACATGCTATATATATATATACCAAAAAAACAATACAATACCATAGAAGACATATCATGGACCTAAATCAAGTCCTCAAATACGCACCACCACTAGAGATCTTGCCAAGATCAACCGCAACATGCTACATCACCAAAAATACCGCATAACATGAAGAATATCACTGGACCCAAAAGATCATCAAGAAAAGACACAAGGAACAATGTAGACCACCAAAAAAAATAGAACACAGTTGGGAAACACCAACAAGAATGTTAGAACCATCTGCAATAGCTGCACCAACACAACTTAATTAAATTTTCATTGATCAACACGCTAACACTCAAGAACACTTATCAATAGCAATTCAGGCTAGAAAGATAACTTTTTGAGAACCAAATCATGAACCATTTGAAACATAGATACACATGAAAATCCAAAACACTCTCCCAAATCCACAACCAAAATATAATCATACTGGAGCACAATAGGTCAATTACCAAATTCTGCCAGTCACATAACAGAAGAATAGTCTTCATACTAGAGTCCACAACTCAACCAAATCACCACATAGCATCATGGATTCAATAAAGAATGAAGTATCTATAGTTGATTCAGCATCCCAAATAAATAAACCAACCAAATCAACTCACTGCAAACACTAGATCACCAAAACAGTCTCTGCAATACCAAAACATAGGAATATGTTGACATCAATGACAACAACATATCCTAGAAGCAACAATATCCAACACTAATGCCAATGGATACATGAATATAATTCTTATATTATGTACTAACAAGTAGTGTGTGCAGGATGTGATATTATTATGATTTCTATATTCTTATAATGAGACAAACTAACATATTTAAATGTAGATATTTTTGGCATGTCATTATACTCAGTCATGTGATACCAGACTAAACAGGACTCAAGGTGGAAAAATGAGGACAAATAAGAAAAGAGGGAATGGAAGGTAAAAGATATGGAGGTGAAAGAGATTCTTGTGCTATTATCATCATTGAGCATTATTATAGAAAATAGGTTATGACCATCTAGGTATAGGTTCAACCTAGAAAATCATTGTACCCATTTGCATGGAGATCAGGCAATCACAAATAAGGAATGCCCTAGTTCACACTAGACTCATAGTGTCCTCATATCCTTGGACAATCCATAGTATTACTAGGAGATAATCCACAAATAGAAAAATAGGTGAACATACTCCATCCTCGCCTTTCTAGTTAAAGACATCTTGGAGATATAATCTCTAGTCAGAGACATCCCAAAAAAACTAAAAGACATGTCACCATAAAAGATAAAATCAAGAGAAAAAAAGACTTAACAACAACATCCAATGAAATCCTCAAGTTATTTGTGGTTCTTGCCACATGTGATAACATGTTTGATTTGGTCACAATGTTGTTATCTCGATAAAGGATAGATTATGCTAAAAAACATGTTGTTGCCAAAGTCTGCTGAAAGATTTGATTTGTTGAAAGCCCACTGCTGCTTGTGTTCTCATCTGAAAATGACTGATTTTATGAAACTAATACTTTATTGTGGAGAAAAATGAAACTTTATTGTGGATCGATGATGCAAGTGACCTTTTATTGTGTCTTGTGTGTGAAAAGGAGGAAAAAAAAGACAATGCTCCTCAGAATATGCGATGCTCAGGATTTCACTTCCATCACTAGTTTTAGGGTATGCCCCAAGTTACCAATTGGAGCTGATTTATTATAAAAGGAAAATGTGGAAAGGTATGGAAAGGAGGTTTATTATGAATGGTGAATTAATCTTAGGTAGATCAATAACAAGTCATGATGGGAATGGATTAATTTATTATAAAATGAAATATTGTGAGTGTGTGAAAAGTGAAAGGGCGAATTGAATCTTGAAGGAGGAAGGAGAAAATTCTCTACACATGGCATCGATTACCCAGTTTTCCCCATGGTACTTTCTAAGGGTGCCACTAAATTAGTTTTCACCATTGGATGAATTTATTTCTCTTCACTAATTTTGATTTTTTTTTTGAAATAATGCCTAGTAAACTTTTTAACGTGACCGGCGACATTGGCATGACATGCCCTCCAACTCCATGTGAAATGCTTTTGACCCAAAGCTATGAACCGATGAGGCCACAACTGGGGGACCTCATCCCTATACTTCACTTGTTCAAACCTTAGCATAACGACCCAGTGAAGACACAAGGCCTATGTGCACAATGGCCCAGCAAGGGTTTGAACCTTGGTGGTTGCTTCACTAACAAAGTGTTCTAACCGCGACACTACATGTTTGAAGACACTATTTTTGATTTTTCAATTTTATTTTATTTTTTATTTATTTTGTGTCACAAGGAACCTATTTTCTAGGTTTTCACCATAGTGACAATTTTTTTTATTTTTCTGATTTTTTTTGTATTTTTTATTGAGATACTCTAAAAAATTATGTGTAAAACCTGCAAAGGTGGATACTGTTGATAGGATCTTCCAAAGGTTCTCCTTTTGGTGTTGAGATCTGATATGAACCTAATCCATATGTTGATGTGATGACATAAGGGGCAAGCCAATTTGATTCAAACTTACCCTTCTTTTCTCTATCTTGCTGATTCTTAGGATTGTTTCTGAATACTAAGCCACCCACCTCAAATATGTGAGGCTTTATCTTGTGGTTATGGATGCGACTCCTATGTTGTTGATATGCCTTGATATGATTAAAATTAGTTTGTCTATGCTCATCCAATAGTTCCAAATCTTGTAAGCAAGTGATCTTGTAGTCTTTGTCACTGATGATTTACACAAAGAAACCCATAGAGAAGGTAACTTGACATCGATAGGCAAGGTAGCTTTAGCACCATAGACAAGTGAGTAAGGAGTGGCTCTACTTGGGGTACTGACACTTGTGTAATAAGCCCAAAGTGTGGGATAATGTAGGATATTCTAGTTACAACCAACGTCATTGACTATCTTCTTAAGGATTTTTAGGAGTTTTATTAGACACCTCAGCTTGGCCATTACCATGGTGGTAATCTAGAGTGGAGAAATGATGATAGTTATGAAATTGATCATAAAGCTCATGAACGTCCTAATTATTGAAAGGATGCATGTTGTCTATGACAATGGAAAGGGGAACGCCATACTGACAGATGATGTAGTTTAGAATGAAAGTTGCGATCTATTTTTTGGTGACATGCATGAGAGGAATGGCCTCAATCCACTCTGTGAAATACTCTATGGCTGTAATGATGAATTTATGGCCATTGAAAGAGGGAGGATGAATCTTTCCTATGATATTGATTCCCCATGAAAAAAAGTGTCATGAAGTGGCAATCGTCTAAATTTGCTACACTGGTGCATGAATGAGGTCTCCATGAATTTGACATTGCTTACATTTCTAACAAATTGATATGTCTTTTTCCATAGTGGGCCAATAGTATCTAGTCCTCATGAGTTTGTTGGCTAAGGTTGGACCACTAGAGTGAGCACCACATATACCTTTGTAAACCTCTCGTAACACAATTTGAGCTTCATCACTTTATAAACATCTAATGGGATTACCATATAGACCTCGATGATAAAGGGTATTGGCTAATTTGACATAGTGTGAGGATTAGCGAATAAAATTATGATGTTCGTTGTTGGAAAGATCAGCTAGAAGAGTATCATGGTGAAGGTATGTGAAAATGGTATCGTACCAAGGGGAATAAAGACCAATGACACATCATTTTCATAGGAGTGATAGCATATGTGAGGACCAAAATATTAGCCACCAAGAACTCGTAGCTAGTCTCATTCTACGACATATCAATCAAAGAAGCAATGGTAGCCATGGCATCTGCAACTCGATTATTATCCCTTGGAAATTGTTCAAAGACTATCTGTGTGAAGTATTTCTTGAAATAATCCACCATTTTCTTATATGGCATTAGCTTTTCATATTTAGTCTAATAATCATCATTTTCTTAGTGAATCACAAGTTGAGAGTCCCCAATAACATGAAGTTCTTAGATCTTCCATTGAACTGCATTTCATAGACCTATTGTTAATTCTTCATATTCTGCTATGTTGTTTGTGCAAGGGAATGATAATCAATATGAATTAGGAATGGAATCCCCTTGAGGTGTGATAAAGAGGATGACGTCTCCTATGCCATGCTGCATGTATGAACCATCAAAATATAGTTGCCAAGTCTTTAAATTTTTCATCACAAGGATAGATTTGTCCAGTAATTCTGAGATATTGGGTGTATCATCAAGCATAGGTGCATCTACTAGTTGGTCTGCAATGGCTTGTCCCTTAATTTATTTATTTTTGACATATTTGATATCAAACTCGCTCAACATATAACCCATTTAGCCAATATTCCTATGAGATTTTCTTTGTTGAGAAGGTACTTGAGTGGATCTATTCTTGCCACGAGCTTCATTTTGTGAGTTAGCATGTAATGATGCAATTTATATGAATCAAAACCCATGACAAGACATGCATGCTCAATTGAAATATAATTATGCTCATATCCAACCAATGTTTGATTGATGTAGTATATAGCTCTTTCCTTTCCTTCAAGATCTTTTTGTGATAAGAGTGCCCCTAGTGTTGTTTGTGTAGCTGATATGTAGAGTAATAGGGGTTTTCCTTGAATAGGTGGCATCAATACTCATGGATTTAAGAGATATTCCTTGAGTATCTGAAAGGCCTATTAATATTTATCATCCCATTTGAACTTGACACTCTTGTGTGGTAGATGTCAAAAAGGGTGACATTTCTTTGCAAGTTGTGAGATAAATCTACGTATTGATTGAAGTATTCCTTGTAGAGACCAAAGTTGTCTAATGTTCTTTGGTGGTGGTATCTCTAATATAGATCTGACTTTCACTAGCTCTACTTCAATTCCCCTTTGTGAGATAATGTATCTATGATGTATGAAAATGGAACCAAGTAACTAAGACCTAATCCCACTCTCATGCATACATTGGAATATGAAAGGACCTAAGAGATGATTCACTTTGACCCTTCTCTTGTGTGAGAGAGAGAGGGTCAAGGAATGTCTTTAGGGTTTCTATTCCTTTTCTACTATGAAGAGGAGATGTGTAAAAACACAATTCAATGATCAACTATACAAGGAGATGAATGAAGATGTAAGCATAAAATCAAAACATAGAAACTTGCAGATCTCAAACTAAGAGACTGAATATAGAGTAGAAAAAGGAAATCATAGGGGCACCTGTCATTGAAATTTGATCTTGACTATGTAGGACCAGGAGGCCATGCCTTGGTTTGGGTGTTTTCTATAGAGGTGACTGATTTTCTAGAATTCAGATCCTAAGACTCTAAAATGTAGAACTGGCACAAAAAGATGAAAAACTCAAAGGACCAAGATGCCACACCCTGGTCTAGACCAAGAGGAAATGCCCTGGTCCCAGAAAAGTGGGGTCAAATTTTGGGTCCGAATCTGTACTTGTGTATTCCATCGATCCTGAAATTTGTGTGCATGCTAAATTATTGCACCTGCACCTACAACTTGGAAAAATGGTGTCTATGTGGCTTTATAGGGTTTTACCTTAGTCAAACCCCTTGTTCTAGTGATTTCCACCTCCATAAATAGCTGATAATGTACTAAAAATGTATGTGCAAGAATCTTGTGTGTATGCAAGATCCTAAATGAATAAGAAAGTAGATCTAGAGTTCTACCCTATGCTTTGAGAGTAAACCATAAATGAATGCAGATATAAACGCAAATGCTTCAAATCACAAATGCCACAATGGATATAACGCATGAAGTAAATCTGAAAATTAATGTTATGAAGCTCATAGAAAGACATGAAAATAACATGAAATCATACCAAACCCTAAGGAAGAAGTACAAGCCAATCATCAGTTGGTGATCTCCTGTTATTCTTCAATGTCTTGACAGCTCCTAATTGATGTTGAAGATGCTTGATGTAGAACTAATTAATTATTGAATTACTGATTGAAGACTTCACATAACCTTCACTTTTACTTCACAAGAGGCCCCTTCAAAATTGCTAAATGGATCCATCAAATGTGGAAAGAAAAGGCTATATGTATGAAACCCTAACATTGTTTTGGGTCATAGGCCAACTTAGAAATAATATTTTTTGCCAATTTCTTGGATTTGAACATTAAAATAGCACCAAAACATGCTCTCAAAATTTGGGGAGAAAAAGTCAGGACCAAGAGGGAGTCTCTTGGTCTGACCAACTTTTTTCCAAATTTTTGGGGAAGCAAGATATTGTGATTTTAGAGATAATTCCAAGAGTATGTGGGAATTCCAAGTGTCTAGATATTGGAAATCAGGCCTTGAAGGCTAAAATAGGACATAATTAGAGTTTTTGATGAATTAATTAATTGGACGAATAAAATAAAAAGGGTCACACTTAAAGTTAAGGGTCCAATTTTATGATGCATAGATAGATAAGAGAAGACTTTAGATTTAATTAAATTAATTAATTAAATTCTTAAAGGAAGATTTAAATGCAAGATGAAAACACACTAAGGTGAGTGCTAACCTAAGTGTGGAATTGTACCACCCAATTAAGGGTGTACAATTTATGATGCTACATTTAGCCCCCACTTTAGCATTCATATGACACTACATGCATATGAAAGCTATAGTACATAAAATTAAACATTTCATGAAAAAGGATATATCCATAAGTTGTCGGACAAAGCCCCCAGTGGCATCTGTAGTACACTTGTTAGATAAAATCACAAAATCACCTAAATGCTTCATAAGGAAATGATGAAATTTGTGTGTAGCTATATGCCCCCCCTATTTGCGATTGCTAATTAGTGAGTTGAAATAGGGTATCATGTTTACCATAGTGAATTGTGAAGATATTTGATGACAAATGCTCTTAATGAGACTCGATTTAAGAACATTTTGTAAGAAAGAGAACTGAAACATGATTCCAATGCAATCAATGACATAGAAATTAGAGTTCCCTAGCTCAAGATATAGATGATTGAAGAGAAAATGTAGAAATTAGGGTTTTGAAAAGCAAATACCTCTTAAATACTGAAAATGGCATCCTCATTTTTCATTTTTACACTTTTTGTCTTGTGTGTAGTAGAGGAGCCCACATAGCACCCATGATACCATGAAGATGACATGAGATTCCCACTCAGATAGAGATCCTACATGAGTCTATGATCCTCGATAGTCCACTTGAGAAGGTGAGTCCATTGAACTACATGCATACTTTCCATTGACTTTTTGGTTACTGAGATTTGACTTTTTGGTAGATGCAAAAGTCTAATTTCATTTGAGCCCCCAACAGGGTGTCAGAGTCCCTTCTGGGTGCCATGGTCCCAGTTGGGTGCCCTAGTCCTTCCAAGGTGCCATGGTCCTACTAAGGTGCCTTGGTTCTTCTAGAGCACCCTAGTCCTTCCATGGCACCTTGTGTTGGATATTGGATAATATGTTGTGATTGATATCAACATATGTAAAGTTAATATGTATTGCAGTCAAATTGGTTGAGTTGGTTGAGCTTGTGTGTTGGAGATGAGCTGATGCAGTTTAATGGGTTTTGTAGATACTTATCTCTAGTTGATTCAACATAAGTTTCAGAGGTCCACCTGATGATTTGATTGATTTATAAGATCCGATATTATGGTTGGTTATTCAGTTGTTCAATATTAGCCATTTTGGTGAATCCATTTGTTTTACTCTAGAATTGTAATATCTTTAGTTGTATATGAGTGGGATATATTTTGGATGTTGATGTGTGTCATCAGTTTGAGTGGTTCATGATTTGGAGATCCATAAGAAAATATTTTAGATTGACAGTCAGTTATATTGGTGTTCTTGAGATCTAGTAGAGAGATGATGGTGTTTCTAGTAATGCGAGTTGTTGCAGTTGTTGCAGTGCGATTCAAGTCATGTATGGATGTTTCTAGATCACATGTTATGCATGTTGGTGGACTGCATTGATTTTTGTGTGAGATTTCTTTAATCCATTGATGTTCTTCATGTGATGCAATGTTCACGATGTTGTAGCATATTGCAGATGATTGAGGCATAATTCTTGGAGGCTTTTCATATTTGTGCTGGTTGTTTAGGTCTAGACTATGTCTTAGACAAAATAGTTTTGGTCATCATACATTATCGTAGTGTGTGTAGTTATAGTTTTGTAATATGTAGCGTATGGTGAGCCAACCTATCTTTTATAGGTTGATGACTTGTATAAATAAGCATTGTAATCATTGTGTAAGGTATATGATCATTATGTAAAGTGTTTGTCTATGCAAATAACGATCTTACCATTCAGGAGTTGTGTCAATTTATGAAGATGTGTGTTGTAGAGCACATCAGATAGTGATCTTAATCAAAATGGTACTCAGCCATGTGTAGATGCTATTTCTATTAGTAGCAACCAAGAAGGAAAACTAAGAGGGGGGGTGTGAATCAGTGGGAAACCCACTAAAGGGAAAAACCATAGTGGAACCTACCCACAATAAGATGATACTCTGTAGTAGTATGTGTAAATATTACAATGGGGAATGCACATGCATTCAGGCACACTACCGAGAGCTCATTGGTTAAAATAAGATGACCTAGAAGGCTCCAATCCTTAGGTAAGATTCACTACCTTACAATAAGATTTAGACTACAATTCCGATTACATGAATTGCAAATATAACACCTCCTTATGCTTGATGATAGTTCTGATTCAGCACATTTGTCTGACTTGGAACAATCTGTACTCAATACACCACACCAAAGGATAAATTCACTTATGCACACATACACCACTCTTTGATAATGCAGACACATATTGACATCAAAATTACATGACTATACCACTTATTTATACAATTCATCAATCTTGACTACAAGGTTAGCCAAACCCTCAACCTTCAATTATAAAAATACATCTCACGATACATAAATCAACCACCCAACCAATATAATGACACAAATGACATAGAATGGACCTAAAACCAATCTCCAAATATGCATCATCATCAAAAATCTCACCTAGATCAACCGCAACATGCTACACCACCAAGAATACCACATAACACGAAGAATATCACGGGATTGGCAAAATCACCAAGAATGCGCACAAGGATCAATATAGAGCATCAAGAAAAATAGGACATGATCAGGAAATACCAACAAGAACATTAGAACCATCCGCAATAGCTTCACTAACACTACTTATTCAAATCTTCATTGATCAACACACTAACTCACAAGAACACTCAACAACAACAATTTGGACTAGAAAGATATCTTGTGGGGAACCAAATCAGGAACCATCTAAACTAAAGATACACATGAACATCCAAAAAATTATCCCAAATCTGCAACCAAAGATATTATCATACTAGAGCTCATAGGATCAAATACAAAACTCTGCCAACCACTGCATAAAAATATTGAAGTACAAACCCAGATCAAATAATATGATCAAGTAAACTTTCCAGATCACTGAAACTAATAAGGAATGAAGGATTATAGCATCCCAGATAGATAAAACAGCCATATCAACTCAATGCAATCGCCATAACACCAAACAAATCTCTACAACACCAAGGCACATGAATATGTTGGTACCAATGACAACAACATATCCTAGCAACAACAATATCCAACAATTTCCCCCTTTGGCATTAATGGAAACATGTGAATTTGAAAAACAATCAATGCAAAGGAAACAACAAACTCCCCCCAAGAACATGCACACAAAGCTCCAAATATAAATTAGTTTTCAACATGACTCTCTCCCCCTTTGATAGAAATGCCAAAGACAGAATATAGATTATGCTTTCTTCCCCAAAAATCATCTTCCCACTAATCATCTGAACCACAAAATACTCTGACTGAGTAGCAGCACCAACTCATGAACTTGGATAAAAAGATAAGGCTATTAAATCCACCAGATTGATGCAACTCCATGCATCTAGTTCTCAATAAGAGGGGTAAAGAACCGTAGCTTGTCTCTCAAATAAACAAATGTATCTGCAGGCAAAGGCTTAGTGAAAATATTTGTAATCTGATCCTGTGTAGATACATATTCTAATCTAACTTCCTCATCACTGACTTTCTCCCTCAAGAAAGGATATTTTATAGACACATGCATTGTTTTAGAATGTTGTACCAGATTCTTTGAAATATTGAAAGCACTTTAATTGTCGTAATATATAATAGTAGTCTCATCATAAATCACTCTAATTTCCTTCAACATTTGCTTCATCCAAACTACCTGCGTATAGTTACTTGTAGCAACAATATATTCATCTTCAGCAGTAGATAAAGATACAACATCTTTCTTCCTAGTAGACTATGAGATCAACTTCTTTCCTAAAAAGAATGCTCCACTGGTAGTGCTCTTCCAGTCATGAACATCACCAACCCAATCAACATCAGTATAGGCACATAGCAAGAAATCATCATTCTTCAGATACCACAAACCATAGTCAATAGTCCCCTTCAAGTATCTAAAAATCCTCTTCACAATAGTAACATGAATCTCTTTAGGATCTTATTGAAATAAAGCACAAAGACAAACACCATGCATAATATCTGGTCTAGTCTGAGTTAAGTACAACAATCCACCTACCATAGATCTATAAAATGTTTGATTAACTTTCTGAGATTCGTCATTCTTAGACAACTTTCATCCATTCACCATAGGAGTTCCAACAGGGTTAGAATCAGCTAATCCAACCTTTTTTAACAATTTCTTCACATACTTAGATTGAGAAATGAAAATACCTTTACCGATCTGAGTAATCTGCAATCCTAAGAATAATTTCATCTCACCTATCATAGACATCTCAAATTGCTTTTGCATATCATCAACAAACTTCATACTCAAATCATCACCACCACCAAAAATGATATAATCAACAAAGACTTTAATAATGAAGATGTTATCATTCTCAACTTTCAAGTATAAATTACTATCTACAGTTCCTTTATAGAATCCCAGCTTTGACAAATACTTATCCAATATTGCATACTAGGTTCTAGGGGCTTGTTTTAGTCCATACAGAGCTTTCTTCAATTTGCATACCATATCTCCTTCATCTGATAAAAGGAATCCATCTAGTTGCCCAATGTAGAATTCCTCTTCAAGATCACCATTCAAAAAGGTTGACTTGACATCCATCTGATACACCTTAAAGTTATTGTAAGAAGCATATGCAAGCAACAATCTAATAGCTTTAATTCTATCTAAAAGAGAAAAAATTTCTTCATAGTCAATACCTTCCATCTGAGAACACCCTCTACATACCAATATTTATCTATTTCTGAGCACTTCACCGAATTTATTTAGTTTATTCTGGAACACCCATTTAGTACCAATAACATTCTTGTCAATCTGATTCAACTCTTTTTCCATTGCTTTTATCCAATTTTCATCCTTACATACTTCTTCTACATCCTTAGGTTCAATCTTGTAGAGCCAACATATCTATTCAAAAAAAATCCTTCTCCTAGTCATCACACCTTTATTCTTGTCACCAATAATTTGATTTTATGAATGATTGAACCTTACATACCTCAGAGTCTTTTGATTATTCTGATTTTTCAGGCTCTTCCACTTCTTCACTGACAACAGCAATATCTAGATTAACTGTGTCCATCGGATCAATCTACTTCAAGATCTCTATCTACACAGGCTTAGGGATATCTTCATCATCAAAATCATATCTGCATACTTTGATCTGCTTTCAAAAACACTCATCCACCTTCACCTTTGCACTCTCAACTATCTTCTTCAGTCTCTTATTATAGCACTGGTAGGCCTTTCTCTTAGTATAATATCCCAAGAAGATTCCTTTATCACATCTTGCATCAAACTTTTTTATATCCTCATGTCTCTTGATATAAAATTTACTTCCAAAAACTCTGAAATATCTAACTGTAGGAACATGACCAAACCATAACTCATAAGGAGTCTTACTAGAATCACTTTTAACATGCACCCAGTTGAATGTGTAAACATCAGTACTAAAAAATTATCTCCAACAGGTCTATGTAACACTTCCTTCAATCAACATAGTCCTTGTAGCATCCAAGATAGTTTTATTTTTCCTTTCAACAAATCCATTCCGCTGAGGGTTTCTAGGAACATATAATTGTCTTCTAATTCCAGTCCTCACACAAAATTTATCAATCTCTCCTGATGTAAATTCTCCTCCATTGTCAGATCTTAGGCACTTTAGCTTCAATCCAGTCTCAATCTCTACTCTAATTTTTAATATCTTGAATTTCTCCAACGCTTCTGATTTCTCCCTTAGAAAGGTAACCCACATCATTCTTGAATCATCATCAATCAGCAACATGAAATATCTATCACCCTGCATGCTTCTCACTCTAGTAGGACAACATAAGTCAGTATGAACAAGATTTAGTAATCCATTAGATGAATACAACTTACTCTTAAATGAAGTTCTTGTTTGCTTTACCATCTAACATTCTTTACATACCAAATTAGCAGGCTTCACAATCTTAGGAAAATCTCAAACATCTTGAGTAGAACTTATCCTTATCATGTAGTCAAAATTAACATGACACATTATCTTATTCCATAACCAACTTTCATTAATCTAAGCAATCAAACAAATTTTGTCACCAACATTCAAGTGAAAGATATTACCTTTAGTCTTAGTACCTGATGCAATCTCTATATTGGAGGCATTTAGGATCTTGCATTTACCATTGTTGAATTGAAAATCATATCCCTTATCAACCATTTGTCCAACACTCAAAAGATTATGCTTCAAACCTTCAACATACAAAACACCATCAATATTATACTAACCATTGAAAGATAGAGAACCTCTACCATGAATCACACAAGCTTTGTCATCTCCAAATCTCACTATTCCACGATCACAACTTTTCATACTCACAAATTTTCTTTTATCACCTATCATATGATGTGAACTATTATTTTCAATCATTCATTCATATTTCTCTTCAATCTTAGCAGCTAATGCTTTCTCCTCAACAATGGAGCTTGTAGGATTCACTGATACCAGGTCATCTTCCTTGATAGCAATAAATACAAATTCATCTTAAGATTTCCCATTCTCTAATTCCTCATCTGTCACCCCTTCATCAACAACATAATATTATCTCTTCTAATTTCTATACTTCCGGTAGGGCTTATATGGATTATCATTCTTATCATGCTTCTTGTATTAATCATACTTGTCAAATCTATCATGTCTCTCATGCTTATCATATCTAGATATTCTCTTATGACACCCAGAAGCAAAATTTCCTATCTTATTACAAGAGAAACATTTCAATGGTAAATTTCCATCATACATATCGGCTCTTTTAGGCAATCTCTGAGCAATAAGTGCTTCAAGATCATCCAATTCTCTTTCCTACTATTCCATCTCTCTCTTTTCTCTTTCAAATCTGGATACCCAACATGAAATTTCTCCTGAATCATACTTCTGCTTCTTGGATATAGAGGCTTTGAATGTAGTCTCAGATTTTCCATGTGATTCTCCAAATTTGCTCAACTCAAATGCAGTAAGTTTTCCAACCAACATGTCTCTAGTCACTGTAGTCACACTTTGGATCTCATCAATAGTAGCTACCTTATGTTTATAAGCAGGAGACAAAGATCTCAACACCTTAGCAATAATCTCATCTTCTTCAAGGGTTCCACTAGCACATCTGATAATGATGACAAGATCATCCACCTTAGCCAATAAGGTTGATATATTTTCATCTTCTCCCATGTTCAATGTTGCATACTTCCCTTCGAAACTCTCCAGCTTAGCAACTTTAACTTGCGCATCTCCTTCATACAAGGTCTCTAGCTTCTTCTAGATCTCATGTGAATTCTACAAACCCATCACATTAGTCATCTCCGAATCAGTCAAGGCACTCAACAATACTTCCTTAGCTCTTATCTTATGTTCAACATGTTGTTCTCCATTTTGAAAACCTTTGTTTCTTCTCTTTAAAAGTGAAAGCTATTGCCTCTGTGTTGCAATGGGACAGAACAACAAAAAGTTTGAAATAAAGGCAACAATATGAGGTTCCAAATGAGTAAACCTCCTACACTTTAAGCCTTTAAAAGCTTGTTCAGGTGAACCCTTTTAAGACTATTTTCTTACAAAAATAGAAAAAGATTTACAGAAAACTAGTGTACATTCCTGTAAACTTTCCTTTCTGACTGGTATAACTAAAACATAAATGGAAAGTTGATTTTGTCTTTTGAAAAGGATCACAAAATGCACCCAAAAACCCAATAGGTAAACCAGTGCCTTATCTAGGCAATAGAGTCATCTACAACAAACTGTGACTTGACAAGAGAAATTAGTACACAAATCGCAAATTCCTAATCTATCAACTCTGAATATGCCTGACATATACAGAGTCCTAATCTGCACAAGACTTCATCATCAAATCCACACCAAAAGTACTGATATCAATGACTTTGTTTAAAGTATATTTATATTTTCCTCCTTGAGAAAAAGACTAAAAAAGACTTCATTAGATGCCTAGCAAATCCTTCAAATAAGCGATCCTTGATTACTTAAATGGAATGAACACCAATACAATGACACGGAGACAATACAAACCTGAATTTAAATTCTCTGGACTATATATTTCATTCCTCTGTCAAAAGGTTACAAGTACTTCATATCTGACTCAAAAATTGCTAAGAAAAAGGCCTGCATTGATTTTGCTAGAGTTTAGCTACAAAATTCTGTGTCCTTTTTCTAGGTAGCCTTGGTATCCTTTTATAGAAATTCAGGATGCAACAAGCTTCGGACTACCTAAAAAAAACTCTTACCCTCCCTATCTTTTACTCCAAAAGCTACATTACTGTGCCATTGCAGTTGACGGAGAAACCTAACATTCTTTCTAGGATGCGTGTTTCATTAATTCACTGGACATGGCCAAAAGGGTAGATTCCTATTACCCAAAATTGGTTACAACCATCAGCAACTTCATAATGCTGGTGTATTATCTTGTGCCAGGGCATTGATGAGTTCCACCTAAGAAAACAAGCAGTGGCACACCATTATGTTCTCTGCAAATCTCCCTATGTATGTCTCACCAACTTTTCACTTCATATCTGCACTGGATGGATCTAAACACCTCTGCCATTAAGTCTTTTAAAATTTGGCGCCAATGGACAAGGAAGGCATTCCTTTTGAGCACTTTTCCTTTAGTCACCATGTTGCAGCCTTTAAAGTTCAGACAATGTTTCCATTGCGGAATAGCGACAACCATCCGATCATGGAAAACTAGCATGCCTTTTAACATTCCTGAGTAACTCACTCCAAATAGGCCCCACCACTTGGTCCCTGATCCGTTAAAAACTTAATCGCTACCACTAGTAGTCCACTGTAATAGCTCATCTTAACCACTGACATTAACTACTATCTGGGCTCACTGCTAGTGGTTTGTCACCATGTCACAAGGAATAACCATCGCGCACCTTTGTGTTGCATTATAGCGGTGGTTGTGTGATTGTGTGCAACCTCCTCGCTTGTTAATCTCCCCTTTTGGTACAAAATTAGTCTTCTTTGAGATGCACGCGCATGCGGGGGGGCCACTAGGCTAAGCTACTCCTTGTCAAAAGCCCATAAGCTTTGAAACTAAGGATATATGCGGCCTTGCATATAAATACTGAAATTCTCCTCCCCAAGGCCAATGTGGGATAAATGGTCCTTCATGCCAGGGCCTTTCCATCGGACCATCAGGACTTCTCGAAACATGCTAGCTCGATGGCCAATGCCATCTTCCTACACTTTCCATCGGGTCATCAAGAAGACATCAAAACCTAACTTTCGATGGCTAATGACGACTTTCTGTGCTCTGTACTTCCATCGGGTCATCAACGTAACATTAAACTACTCCACCCGATACCTGATGGCTCTACTCTAGTCGGTCCACTTTTCTATCAGGTCATCGACGTTGGGGAGAACCTTGCTAGCCGATACCCAATACAACCGCTTTGCGCCCATGCTTGCTCATTGGGTCATCAAGGTAGCTTAAAACTACTCATCGTGATACACGATAACTTACTCTGGTCTATTCCACACTCCAGTGACCTCATCAGGGTAAGTCCTACCAATTAGGGGTAGGTTCTGTTGATAAGGAAAAAATTCAAAAAACTGCCATAAACACACCAGGAGGAAGTGCAGATGCAAAAATATTGGAACGGGCCTCTTAAATTCATCAAAATTTCATGATTCCCAACACAAAATCCCTGATCTGAGCAACAGTAACCGGTCCATTATGAGGAAAGTTGTAAACATTCTTTGTAATCTTCCAATATTCACCTCCAAGATATCTCTAATGAACTTCCATCCAGTCCTTCCAAACTATATAATTGCTTCCATCAAATCTAGGACTCTCCTTGAACACATCAGTTGACATCTTGTCTCCTAAAGTGGTCAGGCTTCTTCCAAAGGATCTAGCTCTGATACTAATTGTTAGCAGCAACCAAGAAGGAAAACTAAGAGGGGGGGGGTGAATCAGTTTTCACCAGATTAAATAAATTAAAGCAGAATCTCAAATCTAAACAACTGCAGCAAGAATAAAGATAAAAACAATATAACCAACACACATAACACCAATATTTTTACGTGGAAAACCTAGTTAAGGGAAAAACCACTATGGGAACCTACCTAGAATAAGATGATACTCTATAGTAGTATGTGTAAATACTACAATGGGGAAAGCACATGCATTCGGGCACACTGCCTAGAGCTCACTTCTTAAAATAAGATGACCTAGAAGGTTCTAACCCTCAGGGAAGGTTCACTATTTTACAATAAGAATCAAACTACAATCTAGATTACATGAACTACAAATGTAGCATCTCCTTATGCCTAATGACAGTTTTGGTTAAGCACATTTGTCTGCCCTACAACAATTTTTGCTCAATACACCACACCAAAGGATGAATTTTCTTATGCACACATACGACACTCACTGATAATGCAAACACACATCAACACCAGAATTAAAAGACTATACCACTTATTTATACAATTCATCAACCTTGACTACAAGCTCGACCAAACCCTCAACCCTCAATTACAACACTACATCTCATGATACATAAATCAACCATCAGACCAATACAATGATATAGATGACATAGCATGGACCTAAACCAAATCTCCAAATATGAATCATCACCAGAAATCTCACCAAGATGAACCGCAACATGCTACGCAACCAAGAATACTGCATTACACAAATAATATCATCGAATCAGCAAAATCAACAAGAATGTGCATAAGAATCAATGCAGACCATCAAGACAAATAGGACATGATTAGGAACATTAAAAAGAACATTAGAACCATCTACAATAGCTACGTCAACACCACTTATTCAAATTTTCATCGATCAATACGCTAACTCATATGAACACTCAACAACAATAATTAGGACTAGAAAGATAGCTTGTGGGGCACCAAATCATGAACCATCTGAACTGAAGATACACATGAAGATAAAAAACATTCTCCCAAATATAGAAGCAAAGATATGATCATACCACATCTCACCAGATCAAATACCAAACTCTACCAACCACTACGTAGAAAGACTGAACTACAAACCAAATCAAATAATATGATCAAGTACACTTTCTAGATCACTTAAATCAATAAGAAAAGAAGGATTCCAGCATCCCAAATAGATAAATGATCCCTATAAACTCCATGCAATCACCAGAACATCAAACAACACTCTCCAACACCAAGGCATAGGAATATGTTGACATCAATGATAACAACATATCCTAGTAGTAACAATATCCAACAATTTCATCAGTTCACGATTGTCTAGATGTAATCTGAATGTTTTTGTAAGTTAGTGAGATTTCCTATAAGGTAGTGAGCCTTCCCTAAAGGTTGTATCCTTTCTAGGTTTTGTAATTTGAGTAGTGAGCTCTAGACAGTGTGCCTGAATGCATGTACATTCCCCATTGTATTAGTTCACTTACTCCTAACAGGGTATTATCTCATTTTGGCTAGGTTCCCATATGGTTTTTACCTTAACTAGGTTTTCCACATCAAAATCTTGGTGTTATGTGTGTTATTAATGTGGTGTTCATTTATTCTTTAAATATTGATTATCAGATCTAAGTTATCATTTAAGTTGTAGAAGTTTTTGTGCAAAATGATTCACCCCCTTCTCAGTTTGTTGGATTGTTTCCAACAATTGGTATCAAAGCCAAATCCTCATGAAGAATCTTGATTGCTTGAGGAGAGCTGGGACAACAACCTTTACTTTTAAGAAGGATAGTTAAAGATTTGATGGAATGAACTACACTCTCTGGAAGATGCATATGTAATGCCATTTGATATGTATTGGAGAAGAATACTAGAAGATCACTAAGAATGTCTATAATGTTCCTTAGAGTGGTCCTACTTCTCTAGATGAGCTAAAAGAAGCAGAATGCAATATTAGAACCAAGGAGGCATTGTTGAGTGCCTTGACAGATTCTGAGATGACTAATGTGATGGATCTTGAGACCACTCATGAGATCTGGGTAAAGTTGGAGACCTTGCATGAAGGTGATAGCCATGTGAAAGTTGCTAAGCTTCAAAGCCTAAAGGGTATATATGAGAAAATGAAGATGAGTAAATATGATAGCATTACTCATTTATACAAAAAGTGAATGAGCTTGTGTGCAGAATCAGATGTGTCGGTGGAGTCCTTGAAGAATCTAAGATCATTGCTAAAGTTTTGAGATCCTTTCCTCCTCCTTACAAACATAAAATTGCTACTATTGGAATCAAGGAACACTAAGAAGGGGGGATGAATCAGTGTTCCATCGTCTATTAAATTTTCTGACCTAACATTTAACCACTAGAAGCATAAGCATGAAACTAAAATACAAAAACACAAAACAATTCACCACAAAATCATAACACCAAGATTTTTACGTGGAAACCCAAATGGGAAAAACCATGGTGCGATTTGAACCCACAATATTATTCGACTATGGCTAGTAGCAAAACAATATTACATGAAAGGGAATGCACTAGCATTGAGGCACATTACCTAGAGCTTACAACTCAATTACAATAAGGGCTATGAAGACAGAAGACTCACTACCTTATAGATCATTTACAATGATGAATTACAATGAATGAACTCCAAAATAGCATCTAACAATGTCTGGATGAGTTCAAGTTAAATGCAAAACTCTGACTGTATCACCTCTACAATTCTACTCTATTTTATGTCTTAGTTAGCCACCAGATCAAGAATATGAATGTGAAACTATGCCAAAAGGGATTTGCGATCACTAATCAGTCATATTTCTTCATACCATACATCAAAAAGATATTCTACTCCGGTCTTATATATCGCAATCACAAAATAGACAATTATCAGGTCGATCTGTAGTGTAATGTGTAATCACGAGTCAACTTGACCTGATCACCAAAAAATGATAAAATGATGTCTCTATTTTGGTCCTATCATCCCATGCATGATTCATAACACCGTAATCATTGGAAAGCTTCTGGACCAAAGTTTCTCTGCTCAACCTGAAATGTCGGTTAATTGGTTACCAATTCACATCCACTTCCGATTATCAAGATCTATAGCTACTAGATAGAATCCCATGAAGAGTTTCCATCAATGAAAATCCTTAAACCAAAAATCAAGCATCAGTGTCGACTAGATGAGTGTCAATTACCAACAATCTCCCCCTTCGGCATTGATGGCAACACTTGTAAAATATGACTAAGTGTTGAAACCTATACACCGGATCAAAAGAATTTCTAAGGCTCCTCCTTATATAAAGTCCTCAAAAACCTGTAACATTCTCTATATATTTTTCACCTTTACTCTCCCCCTTTAACAACAATTCCAAAGGAGGGGTGTTGTCCAAAACTTATATTTGGGGATATCTACCAAAGACTTTACACATACTTGAAGGTATCAACAAAAATGGTCTTCAAAAATCCTAAGTGGTTATCCCACCTTGTCTTCAAGTTATCCAAAACTATAATGAATGCACTGAAAACATAGGCATGATTGTCCACATCCTTCAATTCAGTCAGAATAGGTTATCCCATAGCCTTCATACAATCTACTTTATTACTCAACATGGTGTCCATCTGGGGGGCAATCAAATTTTGGAGTTCACCAACTCTCCTCAAAATTTTATTCGTCTATGAATCAAGGCTCGAGATCTGATCACTGAGAGCCATTACCTACCCTTATATACTATTAGTTAGGGCTACATTAGAATCAAAAGACTATGAAATACCAGCTAGCTTACCCTAGAAAATACTTATTTGCTTGTCTATGTCTACTGTGAACTTTGGCAAAATTAGACAAGACTTATATATATTACTGCCTTCAGTCAATGCCTCTGAAATAGTGTGCAGACCTTTATTCAATCTTACTCTATCATCCTCTATCATTTTTTGGAATGTTTGCACTCTCACCTCTTTTAATCTATCTAACACCTGATTCATGGTAGACTTCTCCAAAGAATCAAAATTGGTATTTACATTACTAGTCAATTACAATAATTTACTGGAGGGGCTAGAATTGGGATCTAGTTGCAAACTGGATACCTTCTTCTGTAACACATCAACATACATCTGTATAAGTTTTTTTAATTCATTTTCTGATTTGACCAGATCTTAACTGGCCTGAGCCTATACTGTTTCTACATGAATCAACTTCTCTGTTGGTGACATTTGTCCAATATCAAGGTGGGCATCAAGATTGATTGAGATTTGAGGTAGGGTCCTTGTCCCTTTGACTGGAGAAGTATCAATTGTTGGAGCATCAACAACTCTCTTCCCTTTATCTACCTCAACACCCTACACCTCTATCTTCTTAGGTTCCTTTTCCTCAGCATCATTCCCTTTATCCTGTGCATTGGTGTTACCACTTGGTGTAGTGTGATCCTTTGGAATCTTAGGGACTTCTTCAATATTCTCTACCACCGGAGGATTTATACCAATCTAAGCATCAAGGGTTACATGGCCTTGATCTTCTGGATGTCCCTTTGTTTGATTTTCATCCTTCTGATCACTGGAGATACCTTCTTTTACTTTCGGATAGGAAGTCTGGATTACATCACTATATAAAGGGTTGTTCTTTATGATCCTTCTCTAGATTTCTTTAGTTTCTTTTCTTACTTCTTCAACCTTGCCAATTATTAATCTATTTACCCTATTCCTTCTTTTGAATTCCTTCTTATTTTCCTCCTCAATGAACCTTTTGGCTTCATCTTGGGAGATACAGGTGTAGACATTGATCAATTTTCTCTCTTTCATTTCTTTATCTATTTCACAAGTTGTCAACCTCCCCACATCAATAATATTATATAGACTCTTAGGGATGCTATGGTCAGTTCAATAAAAGTTTTACTAAAGTTTTGTAAGTACAAAACAATAGCTTCCTCAACTTTTCTTTGATCTACCTTAGCTAGATTTTCATAGTATGCTCCAATATTCTTCAAATTTCCATCTACAATGATCTCGTCAATCAATTGATCTATTGTCATTGGAGGAATAAATGCATATTTACCTTAAAAATTACTGGTTTCAAGATCATCATCAAGTTGTGTTCAGAGCTTCCTTCCTCTCTTGGGTCTTCCGATAAGGGTAGGATTAGATTTAGCTTTCTTTCTCTATGGGGCTCCATCGGTGGTTTCCTCACCACCCTTACAAATTCTCCTTTCTTCTTGGCCTTTTCTATTTCTTCATCTAATTCAATCTCAAATACCACCAGAGATACAGAAACATAGGTTCACTTGGGTTTCTCCCTTTTCTTCAAAACTCCCTTTTCAGATGAGATTTTTCCTACTAATGGTATTACCAGAGTAGGGGAAGACTTGGTCTCCTTTTGTTTTTCTTTGGAGGGAACCGATTCAATGTTAGGCTTCTTGGATTCCTTCTTAGGTTCAGTCTGAGAATGTTACTCCCTTTCTTGCTTCACTACTACTCTGGTGAATCCCATCTTCACATCCACTTCTTAGCCATTTTAGACACTTTCTCTTCCTTGCAGGCTCATTGAACTTATTGTGCAACTCCAGATCTTTTTCTTTGAAGGTGCCAAACCTGGGTTCTTTGGGGTCCACTGGTTTTCTCAGAATTTGTTGAACATATTCTTCAAGGGGCTGACCATCCACCTCATAACCCATTGGCAAGATCCAGACTATCCTAGGCTCCACATCTTCCATGTGACATTGGTCTTTGTCCACCATGAAGTAGATAGTGTTCTCATATTTCTCAACAATCTCTTTGGGAATCCTTTCTTTGTCTTTCATCCAGCCTTGGAAAGTCTTAAAGAAATTCCACAAGGCTGCTGTCGGATTTTCTTTATTTCCCAATATTTTTATACCTTTCTTGATCTGGGTGGCCGTTGATAAATCAAATGCCCATTGCACTCTACCTATAATGGGAATTTGATTCATGAAGTACAATGCCATATAGACAATTAGAGAACCAAACTTAATTACATTCTTCTTATCAGATTTAATCTTCTTCAAATTGCTTAGGAGCTCCTCAAGAAGGACTGAACAAAGATCATATTGAGTGTCTTCGTTCACCATTTGGTATGCTACATAAATGGCTATTATGGAGACTAAGTTCAGTCTGCTAGACTGGTAGACCTTGCAGCCAATGATCATGGATGCAAATCTCACATCATGCTCGCAAATATCATCAATTATCATAGATTTGTTATCAAATTGTACACTGGTTACCTTTGTGATAGTTGGGTTACCTACCTTCCTTAGATTCAGTTTGTCACCGGTTTGATGCAGATATGTGACTGCATGAATGTCTTGCTTGGTGATTTTGTATAGCTTGTCTAGCTATATAAATTCATCATGCACATGGATTAGGATATATCTTACCCACTCATCTTCATTGAACATGGGGAAATGCACAAACTATGTGAAACCCTTCCTCTACAATTTCACTTATTCTGGTTTAAGGCTACCATCCTTGTCCTGGAGGTGACTGTTGTAAAGTGCTAGAATTGCCTCATTACTGGTTTCTTCAATATTGTAGTGAATATAGGCTCTTACACTATCAACATGCAAAACACCATAGGGAACAGATGAGAAGGAACCATTTGGATCATCTTCTATAGACTTAAATGGGTGCTTCTTAAATTGTGGTCTTGCTCTCTCATAAACCTTAACTACCAAAGGCATATTAACAGAAGACAATGCCATTTCGGAAAATTAAGGGTTCAAAATACGCTTATGAAAATACCTCTTGTTCCTAACAGATTCACAATAACTTATGTCAGATCACCTCAAATATTTTCATCTCCTTAGATATTGTTTCACCTAGCTATGTTGCTTCAACTCTTCACTCACAATGTGAGAAATTATTCACATTTTCCCTTCTTAACCTTGCAAACCCTAGTTTCAAGTTGAAATAGATGCACTGATAAGGTTCAACCAGATGCCCTGTCCAGCATCAATCAACTCACCAGATAATCTGGATAATCATCTCCAAGCATATGCAATCAACCATGATCAATCATGGATCTCTCTAGGGGGTTCTACAAGATTTTGCATGAAGATGCCAATCCCCAAGGCCAAATGCCTTAGTTACCAAATAAAGATCTTGCACTGGATTCAGGTACAAGTCCACTACCTACTTTAGATTCATCCTTCCTAACTCATATCTTCTCATGCTTTTCTTTGATCTACTCTACCTTTTCCTTGCCTTTATCATCAGTTTTGTTCTTGTCTATCAGAGCACTCTTGTTCACATTTTTTTTTCTGCAATATTTTGCAATGTGACTGCTTTTATTGCATGCATGACAAAAACCATTTTGCATAGCTCTAAATTTCATCTGATTTGGTCTCATCCTATACCGGTTAGAGATATGTCCAAACATCCCACAAGCATAGAATCTCTTGTTTTAAAAATTATTCATTACTGCTTTGCACACATTTGACTTGTGACCAAAATTATTGCATATGAAACATTGATCGGTAAAGGTATGACCATTGTTCATATTATTCATTCCATTATTCATCTGACTTCTGCATTGATTCCCCATGTGACCAAATTTATTGCAAGTAAAACATCTACCATTGAATTTATGAGCATTAGGTTGTCTTACCAGAGGATTCTTGCTCTTTTTGGGATTACATTTTGCATTGCTTTGTCTAGATTCAGAGGATTATCCTTTCTCAAATCCAAGTCCTCTCATGTCATTTCCATGTCTCTGACTTTCCAACATTTCATCAAGCCTTGTTCAGCTAGCATTGAATTTGTCTAAGTTGTATTCATTTGCAGTAGCAAGTTCATCTCTTACGGCAACAATCTGTCTTTCAAGTTCTTGACCATTATTCCTTGATTGTGTCAACTCTAGATTTAATTGATCATTCTCATACGTAAGCCTGAAGCATTCATTTTCTCTATCCTTCAATTATTGAGTTAATATTTATTCATTATTCTTCTGGTCTTCAATCTCCTTAGTCATCTTCATCACAATGGATTGCATCTCATTCTTCAATACAACATTTTCTCTTGCAAGTTTGTCACATTCATCAACTTTGTCTTGATTATCCATTCATTTATCTTCTTTCTCCTCTAGCTTGTCCATCAGCTCTTTCCTCTTATCTCTTGATTTTATCACTTGATCCTTCAACTCATTAATGAAGTCTTCAACTGCATTCATGTTTCTCTTCAAGGAAGTGATCTCATTTCTTGTTGGATCAAGATCCGCAGGTGCCACACAAAGTTATCTCTAAAAACTGGAATCCATTCATTCAATCTCCCATACCATTCCTCAAGCAATTAGGCTTCCTCAGAGGAACTAGGCTCTAATACCAATAGTTGGAATCAAGGAACACTAAGAAGGGGGGTGAATCAGTGTTCTACCGGTTATTCAATTTTTTGACCTAACCTTAAACCACTGGAAGCATAAGCATGAAACTGAAATGTAGAAACACAAAACAATCAACCACAAATTCATAACACCAAGATTTTTCCATTGAAACCCAAATGGGAAAAACTATGGTGGGATTTTAACACACAATATTATTCCACTTTGGCCAGTAGAAAAACAATATTACATGAGGGGAATGCACTAGCATTCAGGAACACTGCCTAGAGCTTACAAAACAATTACAATAGGGGCTACAACCTCAGAAGTCTCAGTGCCTTACATATCATTTATAGTGATAAATTACAATGAATGAACTCCAAAATAGCATCTAACAATGCCTGGATGAGTTCTAGTTAAATGCAAAACTCTGACTATATCACCTCTGCAACTCTGCTTTATTTTTTGTCTCAGTCAGCCACCGAATCAAGAATGTGCACATGAAAATGCACCAAAAGGGATTCTCAATCACTACTTTCTCATATTTCTTTATACCATACATCAAAAAGATCTTCTACACTAGTCTTATATATCCATAATCACAAAATAGATAATTATCAAGTTGACCTATAGTGTAATGTGTAATCATGAGTCGGCTTGACTGGATCACCTAAAACAAAAATGGATCACCAAAAAGATGATAAAATAATGTCTCTATGTTGTTCCTATCATCCCATGCACGATTCATAACACCACAATCACTGGTAAGATTCTAGACCAAAATTGCTCTGCTCAACCTGAAATATTAGTTAACGAGTTACCGGTTCACATACACTTTTGGTTATCAAAATCTATAGATACCGGATAGAATTCCATGAAGAGTTGCATCAATGAGAACCCTTAAACCACTAATCAAGCATCAGTATCTACTAGATGAGTCTCAATTGCCAACAACTTCTATTGATGAGATGTGGACTGTGACAAATGTGACAAGAGACGTGTTGGTTGGTAAACATGCTACTTTTGAGCCAAGTGAGTTTGGTGACTCTTTCTAAGACTGAACCTGCCTTGAAAGCTATTATATCTAGGAAGCAGAAATATGATTTGGGAGAAAGTTTTACAAGGGTGTCTAGATATGAGAAAGAGATGGAAGATGATGAAAAAGAACTTGATGAGACTGAAGTATTTATTTCCTAAAGGTGTTAGTAAGTATGAAAGGAAGTTACCTCTTAAATGTTTTTCATGTAATAAGATAGGACATTTTGCATCAAGGTGTCTGAAAAGAGATAGGAATCATAAGAAGTCATTTAATCCCTATAAGCCTAAATATCAGAAGAAGTGTTATTATGTTGTTGATGAATGTGTGACAGATGATGAGTCTGATAAATGAAAATATGGAGATGAATATGTTTTCATTGTTATCAAGGAAGATGATTCAGTAACTACATATTCTGTAAGTTCCATTAATGAGGAGAAATCTATAGCTATGAAAGTTGAAGATAAATATGAAGAGGTTATTGATAGTGGTAACTCTCATCATATGACAAGTGATAAGCGTAAGTTTGTGAATATGGATAAGTATGATGGTGGTGTGGTAAGATTTGGTGATAAAAAAGCTTATGTAATCCATGGTAGAGGTTCTATTTATCTTGATGGTAAGAATAACACTGATGATGTCTTGTATGTTGAAGGCTTAAAGAATAATCTTTTGAATGTTGTCTAGATGGCTGATAAGGAATATAACTTGCAATTCAAAAATGGCAAATGTAATATCTTGAGTAGCTCTAGAATTGAGATTGCATCAGGTACGAAGACTAAAGGTAATATTTTTCACTTGAATGTTGGTGGTAAAAGTTGGCTATGGCATAGAATGATGTGACATGTAAATTTTGATAGCATAGTCAAGAAAAGTTCTACTCTAGCAGTGAGAGATATGCCTAAGTTGATGAAGCCTTCTAATTCAGTATGTAAGTAATGTCAATTAGGGAAGTAGACAAGAGTTACATATAAGAGAAAATAGTATAATTATATATGGATTATTTGATCTTGTGCATACTAATTTGTGTGGTCCTTCTAGAGTGAGAAACTTGCAGGGTGATAGATATTTCATGTTGTTGATTGATGACTATTAAAGGATGATGTGGGTTACATTATTATGGGAGAAGTTTGAAGCATTGGAGAAGTTAATTATTTTCAAAGCTATGGTTGAGACTGAGACTGGACTGAAGCTAAAATGTCTGAGATCTGATAGAGGTGGAGAATTTATTTCTCATGAGTTTAATGCATTTTGTGAAGAGCATCAAATTAAGAGACAATTATCGTCTCCTAGAGCACCTCATCAAAAAGTAGTTGGGGAAAGTAAGAATAGAACAATTCAAGAGGCTACTAGAACCATGATAATTGAAGCAAATGTGTTGCATGTGTATTGGAGAGAAGCTGTGAGTACTTTGGTATACACTCTTAACCAGGTAAATATCAAAGCTAGTACTGGTAAGACTCCTTATGAGTTATGGTTTGGTCATGCTCCTACTAGTAGATATTTTAGAAATTTTGAAAGTAAATGTTACATTAAAAGAGATGAAGAGCTTGGAAAATTTGATGCTAGAGGTGACGAAAGAATCCTTCTTGGTTATTCTACTAGAAGTAAATCCTTCTGGTGTTATAACAAGATATTGAGAAATTTTTTTGAAAGTGCTAATGCAAAGGTTGATGAAGGAAATGGGACACAAATAAGATCTTGTGGATATGATTCAGGTGATGAGGATGTCAGTGCAGATAAAGGAAAGCAAGGGCAAATTGATAACGAAAAAGATAGAGAGTCAAAGAGAAGTTGCAAATGATAACACAAATGAAAGAGTTCAAGATCCTGAAATTCAAGGAAATCTTAAAACTTTGAGGTATGTGAGAAAATCATTTAGAGAATCAGATTCTTGGTGACAAGAATAAAGGTGTGATGACTAGAAGAAGACTTGTAGAAGAAATTTGATTGATTTCTAAGATTGGGCCTAAAAATGTTGATGAAGCATGTAAAGATGAGAATTAGATTAAAGCCATGGAAGAAGAAATTAATCAGATTGAGAAGAATGAGACATGAGAACTTATTCATAGATCTAAGGATAGAAATGTAGTTGGGACTAAATGGGTTTTATGGAATAAGATGAATGAATAGGGTGAAGTTGTTAGTAAAAAAACTAAACTTGTTTGTAAAGGTTACTCTCAAGAAGACGAAACTGATTATGAGGAGACTTTTGCTCTAGTAGCTAGAATTGAAGCTTTTTTATTATTTCTTGCTTATGCTGCTCACAAAGATTTCAAGTTTTATCAAATGGACATCAAATCAGCCTTTATGAATGGTGAATTGGAAGGAGTCTACATTGAGAAATCAGATGGATTTCAATTGACAAATGAAAAGGACATGGTTTCCATGCTGAAGAAAGCATTGTATGGATTGAAACAACCCCCTAAATTCTGGTATGCCAAATTGGATAAATATTTGATGAAGCTTAAATTCAATAAAGGTACTGCTGACAATAATCTATATTTCAAGGTTGACCAGAATAATATTTTGATTATTGAAATTTTTGTCGATGATATTTTTTTTGGAGCAAATGATTGTTTGTGTAAGAAGTTTTCCAAAGATGCAAAATTAATTTGAGATGTGTATGATTGGTGAAATGAAATTCTTTCTAGGATTGCAAATTACTCAGTTGGATAAAGGTATCTTCATATCTCAGAGCAAGCATGTGAAGGATTTGTTGAAGAAATTTGGTTTGTATTACTCAAATCTTGTTGGTACACCTATGGTGACCAGATGTAAGCTGACAAGAGAATATTATTCTCTAAAATCTAACTAGACCAGATATAGATTTATGATTGGTAGTTTGTTTTAGTTGACTTAGACTAGACCTGATATTATGAATGATGTATGTCTTGTTATATTTCAAGTTGATCCTAAGGAATCTCATGTTATTGTTGTTAAAAGGATATTTGGATATTTGAAAGGGATAGTTAATTTTGGTTTGTGGTACCCTAAGCATGATTAATTTACTATGACTGCCATTAAAGATGCTAATTGGGCAGGTGATGTTGATGACTGAAAAAGCACCACTAGTGGCACATTCTTTTTTGGGTAAGAAGTTGGTGTCATGTTGCTAGATATTATATTGAGGTAATTTGAATGAAACAGATGTTGAAGGATATAGGAGTTATTTATGATCAACCTATTTCTATATAGTGTGATAATTCAAGTGCTATCCATATCTCTAAGAATTTGGTACTGCATTCTAAGACAAAGAATATATCTTCAAGTATGATTTCTTGAGAGAGAAGGTAAATGGGGAAGAAGTTAGATTGGAGTATGTATCTACAAAGGAACATATTGCAGATATTTTGACAAAACCTATGCCTAAAGATTCTTTTGACTATCTTTGGAAGAAGCTAGGGGTGATTACCCCTCATGATGAGAATTAAGATGTGTGGATTTGCATCAGTCTGGTGAGCTTCACAGAGATACCTTGTTATCTAGATTGATGAATTATGATTGCTACTCAACAACAGTAGTCAGTTTTATGAATCAGATGTTCAGGCTTGTGTGATACTTTATAGAGGGAGAGAATTTTGGTTTCCCTACCTTTGTCATTGATGTCAAAGGAGGAGGAGAAGCATGTGAACATGCTAAAGAAATTTTAGGGGAGAGAGGCAGTGAGTCAAAGATTTGTGATTTGAGGTTTTTGTCAAAGAGGGAGCTGATCTTTGTGATTTTGGGGAAGATTGTTGAGAGTTGATTTATTTCTTTGCATTGATTGTTTTTCACATTCATATGTTGCCATCAATACCAAATGTGAAGATTGGTAGATATTGGTTGATATGTTGTCATTTATGTCAACATATGTGAATTCAATATGTATTGAAGTCAGATTGGTTGAGTTGGTTCAGCATGTGTGTTGTAGGTGAGTTGATGCAGTTGAATGGGTTTTAAGACACTTATCTCTAGTTGATTTAGCTGAAGTTTTAGAGGTCTGTATGATGATTTGATTGGTTTATGAGATCCAGTATTATGGTTGGTTATTTAGTTGTTTAGTATTGTCCATTTTGATTAATCTGTTTGTTTTGCTTCGGACTTGTAATATATTTAGTTGCAGATTAGGGATGTATTTTCGATGTTGATGTGTGTTATTAGTTTGAGTAGTTCATGATATGGAGATCCATAAGCAAATATTTTAGATTGATAGTAACTTATGTTGGTGTTCTTGAGCTCCGATAGATAGATAATGATGTTTCTAATAATGCGAGTTCTTGCGATGAGATTTAAGTTGAGTATGGATTTTTCAAGGTCATGTGCTATGTGTGTTGGTGGTCTGCATTGATTGTTGTGCAATATTTCTCTATTCTGGTGATGTTCTTTGTGTTATACGATGTTCACGATGTTGAAGCGAGTTGTAGATGATCGAGGCATAATTCTTGGAGGTGTTTCATATTTGTGGTGGTTATTTAAGTCCAGACTATGTCTTAGCCGACATTGTTTTGGTCTGCATACATTATTGTAGCATGTGTAGTTATATTTTTGTAATATGTAGCATATGGTATGCTGACCTATCTTTCATAGGTTGACAACTTGTATAAATAAGAATATTAATCATTGTGTAAGGTATCTGTGTGTGCAGATTATGATCTAATCATTCGGGAATTGTGCAAAGTTATGTATTGCAGAGCAAATCAAATAGTGAGCTTAACCAAAACTATACTCAGGCATGTATAGATATTATTTCATCAATTCATGATTCTCCTGATGTAATCAAAATATTTTTTTATGTCAATTAAAATTCCTATTAGATAGTGAGTCTTCCCTAATAGTTGTAACCTTTCTAGGTTTTGTAATTTGAGTAGTGAGCTCTAGGGAGTGTTCCCAAATGTATGTGAATTCCCCATTATATTATTTCACTTACTCCTAATAGGGTATTATCTCATTGTGGGTAGGTTCCTGCCATGATTTTTCCCTTAACCAAGTTTTCCACATAAAAAATGTTAGTGTTATGTGTGTTATTGATGTGGCATTTCACTCTTTAACTATTGATTACTAGATTTGAGTTATGCTTTAAGTTGAAGTTTTTGTGCAAACTAATTCACCCCCCCTCTTAGTTTTTTGCATTGTTGCTAATAATTGGTATGAGAGCTAGATCCTCTGGAAGAAGTTTGATTGCTTGAGGAGATCTAAGATGGAAACCTTTTCTTTTAAGAAGGTTGGTCCGAGATTTGATTAAACAAATTACACACTCTCGAAGAGGTGGATGCAATGTCATTTGAGATGCATTGAAGGAGAATATTGGAAGATCACTAAGAATGTCTATAATCTATCTCAGAATGGTCCTACTACTCTAGATGAGTTTAAAGAAGCTAAATACAATATTAGAGCTAAGGAAGCATTATTGAGTGCCTTGACAGTTTCTTAGATGACTAATGTTATGGATCTCGAGACTTCTCATGAGATTTGGGTAAAGTTGGAGACCTTGCATGAAGGTGATAGTCATGTGAAAGTTTCTAAGTTGTAGAGACTGAAGGGAAAATATAAGAACCTGAAGATGAGTGAAGATGATAAGATTACTTCTTTTATGCAAAAAGTGAATGATCTTGTGTGTGGAATCAAATGTGTTGGTGGAGTCCTTGAAGAATTTGATATTGTTGCTTAAGTCTTGAGATCCTTGCCTCCTACTTACAAACATAAGGCTGCTACTATTGATGAGATCCAGAATGTGAAAAATGTGACAAGAGACATGTTTGTTGGTAAACTTGTTAGTTTTGAGCTGAGTGAGTTTGGTGACTCTCTTCCTAAGATTGAACCTTCCTTCAAAGCTACTATATCTGGGAAGCAGAGATATGATCCCAGAGAGAGTTTTAAAAGGATATCCAGATTTGAGAAAGAGATGAAAGAGATCGAAGATGATGAAAAAGATCTTGAGGATATTGAAGCACTTATTGCTATAAGACTACCTAAAGGTGCTGGTAAGTATGAAGGGAAGTTACCTCTAAAATTTTTCTCATGTAATAAGGTAGGAATTTTTTCATCAAGGTGTTCGAAAAGAGATAGGAATTATAAGAATCCATTTAAGCCCTATAAGCCTAAATATCATAAGAAGTGTTATTATGTTGTTAATCAAGGTGTGACAGATGATGAGTCTGATAAAGGAAACTATGGAGATGAATTTGTGTCCATCGCTATCAAGGAAGATGATTTAGTAACTATAGATTCTACAAGCTGCATTAATGAGGAGAAAACTCTATCTATGAAAGTTGAAGAGAAAGATGAATGGGTTATTGATAGTGTTTGCTCTCATCATATGATAGGTTGTAAGAGTAAGTTTGTGAATATGGAAAAGTATGATGGTGGTGTGGTAAGATTTGGTGATAACAAAGCTTGTGTAGTCCATGGTAGAGTTTCTATTTCTCTTGATGGTAACCATAGAACTGATGATGTCTTATATGTTGAATGCGTAAAGCACAATCTTTTGAGTATTGGCCAAATGGCTGATAAGGGATATAACTTACAATTCAAGAATGACAAATGTAAGATCTTGAGTAGCTTTGGAACTGAGATTGCATCAAGTAAAAAGACTAAATGTAATATCTTTCACTTGAATGTTGGTGGTAAAAGCTACTTGATTTCTCAGATTGATGAAAGTAGGTTATGGAATGGAAGGATGTGTCATGTAATTTTTTATAAAATGGTTAAGATAAGTTCTACTCAAACACTGAGAGATCTATCTAAGTTGATGAAGCATTCTAATCTTGTATATAAGGAATGTCAATTATGGAAGCAGACAAGAGTTACATATAAGAGAAAACTACATAATTCTAATGGATTGTTGGATCTTATGCATATTGATTTGTGTGGCCCTTCTAGAGTGAGAAGCTTGCTTGGTGATAGATATTTCATGTTGCTAATTTATGATTATTCAAGGATGATGTGGGTTACATTCTTTAGGAATAAGTTTGAAGCATTAGTGGAGTTCAAGATTTTGAAATTTATGGTTGAGACTAAGATTGGATTGAAACTAAAATGTCTAAGATCTGATAGAGGTGGATAATTCACTTTGTTGGCATTGTGTTGTCATTGATGTCAACTGGTATAGCAGGACAACTGGTATGGGAGAATAGTTGATATGATGTTAGTGTTATCAACTGGCAGTATGGACAGTGAAGCAAACAAATAAGCATGTTCGATTCATTGGTTTCCATGTTAGTGTTGGGAAGAAGGAACCGGTTAGTGAGTATGCATGTTGATGTTGAGCAAGAATGGTAGAGTATTTGACCGGTAAGGTTTGTTGGAGTATGGAACAATGAAGAGCCTGTAGGTCACTAGTATGCTATTATGTGTCAACTAGAAGGACTCCCACTAGATGAAGAGAAGGTTGATAGGGGGTGTGTTGATTCAGTGAGAAAATATGACATATGGAAAAGCTACTGGGACATATGTCAAGTTGAAGATGTATCCTCTCCTCAGTGAAGTCACATTACTACCAGAAGGTGACATAGATCCTCCTCCACTAGTGTTTGGTAGTTGAAGTACAATTGTCTATTCTTCCTACCAATAAGTGGTAATACATTTCTTATCCCACACCATACATGGCATACATCATGATTGTTCAAGATAAGACAGTCAGAGTAAGAAAAGGCAGGTGATCAGATTCATAGACCAGATGAGTAACATAGAAGATGAGGAAGCCTCTTGAGTTTGAGATCAAAGATGTGCACAGGATCAACATGTGAAGACATGATGTACTACCAGGATAGAGAAGGAAGAGTTAAGATGGTGATTTTGCCACCTTGGCAAACAAGTTGAGAGGAGAACCAGTCAAAGAAGATGAGGCTTTGTAGTTACACACATGGAGTTACTGGGTTTCAGATGGAGATTATTGTTGCCATCGAAGGAGATGGTTAGAGATGGATGACATGAAGATATCATGTACATTACTGGTATGAAGGCAGAAACATGTCAATTGGTAAACAAGGTGGATATCGGCATACAACTAAGCGAACAAAGAGACAAAAGTGAAGTTCTCTCAATCTACTGAAGATGCACATGGTGAGTCATCCTAGATAGTTGCTAAGGACTGGCATGGTTGATGATTGGGAAAATGTGATAAATATGGCAAGATAGAGAAGGTAATGGCAAGAAGGTTAATCGGTAAAGTATGATGTACCAGTAAGAGTAGAGGACTAGTGGATGTACACCAGTTAAGTGTTTGGTTGGTGATCCTATTTGAACTGACACATAGGTATAAGTTGATGAATACTAATAGAGATGTCATGTGGAGTTGAAGTGGCAAGCATGCAGAGGTTGGTGATGTGTGTCGGTGAGGTAGTTGTTGGTTGGTCTATCATTTAATGGTGACTGTGAAGCTTTAGGGATGAGAGCCAAGGTGTGCAGTTCAAGGAAGGTTGAACAAAGGTGATCGATGGGATGCATCAATCAATGTAGTGTCTAGGTGCAAATTGAAGTTGGTGATGCAAATTGCCAAACCATTTATGGTGATTGACCAATTTCCAAGCCAACGGAGTGTCTGTGTTTGCTAAGTATAGAAAATGTTCTTTGGAAGAAAGGGGATATGGTGGAAATGCCTAATTCCTTGCAGGTTGTCAATCTTCATGCAGAATGAGATCTAATTAGATCCAATAATTCTCATGATTGGTGGAAGAAAACCTAGCACCCCAATAGTTTGAATTTGCATTTGATGAATAGTGATGAATAGTAAGTACTCAATAGATACTAAGAGAGAGGGTGAATCAGTATAGACAAAATCTCACCCAAACCACTTTGACTACAAAGACTACACTAACTAGTAAATAGGATCACCGATCTAAAACATGGCACTACCAGTAAAACACAGTGAGACTATAAAACACACAAACCGGTAACACTTAGATCTTCACACAACCTAATCTCTCCTTTCCAATTCACCCATATGCATAAACATGTAATACATCAGAAATATAAAGACCACTGGATCAACATGCATTACCACTTAATAGAAAACACTAATCATCACATGAAAAAAGCATCACACATGGCACATCAATTTTTCACGTGGAAACCCAACTGGGAAAAACCACTATGGGGATGAATACCCACAAGTTGTTCTTTGAACTCTTTTGAAGTCCACTCTATTATGAGCCTAATTCGGTTAAGGACTTTACAATAGGTTTTGCTAGGAACTGATCCTGCTAGGGATCACCCAGTTAAACGATGGCTAAATTCTCGGTTAAAGCTTAGAACCCTGCTAAAGGTTACCTTGCAAGAGGATTTGAAGTACTCAATGAATTTGAGTCACCCTATTAAAGGATTTACAGAAAGCTTGTTAAAGCTACCCGGTTAAGGGATTTTCCAACTGCTGAAATGGTTAGAAGTCAACAGGTAATGCATTGATTTGATAACAGCACTCAATGCCAATGCAGATCCACTTTAGTTCCTTTGCTTCTATAATCACACTCTACAGGTATCAACACACTTCTCTAGTCTAGCAAGAATCAAGTATCTCTTCACTTGGATACACACATAACATTTTCCAACAATCTCATAATACAAATCATCATTGACCTTATAGGAAACAGATAGGTTGGTAGCATGAACGCTAAACCCTAATCTTTTAGGTTAACAATACAGTCAGATCAATCCTAACCATTCAGACACATTACATTGAATAAAACAGTCTTGAACAGATCTCAAGATGTTCTCCATCATTTGTTCTTTTCCGCTTCTAGAAACTGGTAACCCGTCATGCACTCTCCACTGTTTACTAAGACCTCACACATTCCCGAGGTAGATAGGATCAATCTTCTTCATGGAAGATCCTAAAGAAAAATCCTTCATGCGCACAAGGCTGACATGGCAACATGATTTGATCTTCATTTCAATGCTAACCCATCACAGGATGTCATCGATCGAATCACATAGACTTGGCATGCATCAACTAGAAACCCCGATACAAACTTTCCATATATCGGTTCACATACCGGTTCACTTTCTGCATATACCGGTTCATTCCATCATATCGGTTCACACTTCATCATAGCACTTCACTTGTACCATCATATTGGTTTACATTTCATCATACCACTTTACTTGTACCATCATACCAGTTTACTTGTATCATCATACCGGTTCACTTGCCAGGATTCTTACTTCAATATATCGGTTCATACTTTAGCATATTGACATCAGTGACAACATACAATATCATCATGTCATCACACTTCTGCACATATGCCAACAACATTTTGGTAGGAAATATCAGCTATAAGTATGTAGGCAGAAGACTAGATAGAGTGAAGCTGCCAGAAGGTGAGGTGCCAGATATAGAAGATTAGAGTGTGAGTTTTCATCTAGAGTCAATTAGCCTGAGTGTTATCGAAGGTCACCGAAGTGATTGAGTGAGTGAAGATACAAATGGTGACAAGGTTTTAGAGAGGCTTAACTAGTGAGGTCAAGTTAACTAGTGAACTGTCACTATATATGATAGTAGTGTGAATAGGTTGTGTGTGAGTTTTGGCAAGAAGGAAGAGAGAGGAAGGCATCATAGAGTGAACCACTGCAGAGGGATTATTTGGAAAGAACCAACAAGCAAAGAACAAAGCAAGGTTAAACCTGTGAGATGAGTAACTAGTATTCAAGTGTAGAGTCTATCAGGTGAACAACCAATAGGACTTGAGTTGGCAAGTGAGTAGCAGAATCAGAGGAGTCAACAGTGAATGAAAAAAAGTGTGAACCAATAGAGAGGAGGCTGAGTGGAAGATAGAAGATACTATCGATAAAGATAAGGAGAAGGGAAACCAGTAGAGAGATTATTCATAAATGGTTATAGAACTCATTTGTAACTAGGCTATCACTTTTGTATTCAATAATGTTCATTGTAGATCACTAAGTTGGAGTTCGGTGCAGGGATTGGTGCTCCTTGGGTTGGCACCCTAAATGTTGTAACCAATATTTCATTGTAGGTTGGATTGGAGTAGTAGACTCCAACAACATTTCTCATCGAGGTTTCTCCTATCTTGGGTCTTCCTCATATATATATAATGGTGTCATGTGATGTGCATTTGTGTGTGCTAACATTGTGATATATTTCCTTATCTTACCAATAGGTTAACTTGGCATTAGGATTGATAACTGGTAATCAATCTTAGTATTAAGAGGTTAATAAATTGAAAACCACTGATTCACCTTCCCCCCCCTCTTGGTGGCATCTTGTGTTCAACACACTCTAGTGAGTTTAATACATATTATGAAGAGCGTGGAGTTAAGAGACAATTATCTTCTCCTCGAACACATTAGTAGAATGTAGTTCTTGAAAGGAAGAATATTACAATTCAAGAAGCTGCTAGAACCATGATGATTGAAGGAAATGTGTTACATGTGTTTTGGAGAGAAGTTGTGAGTACTGTGGTATACACTCCTAACCAAGTAAATATCAAAGGTGATACCAGTAAGACTCCTTATGAGTTATAGTTTGGTCATGCTCCTACTATTAGATATTTTAGAATTTTTGGAAGAAAATGGTACATTAAAAGAAATGAAGATATTGGAAAATTTGATGCTTGATGTGATGAAGGAATCCTTCTTGGTTATTCTACTAGAAGTAAAACCTACAAGTGTTATAACAAGAGATTGAGAAAAAATGTTGAAAGTGCTAATGTGAAGGTTGATGAAGGAAATGAGAGATAGATGAGATCTTGTGGATATGATTCAGGTGATGAAGATGTATGTGTGGATAAAGGAAAGCAAGTGCAGATTGATTCAGAAAAGATAGAGAATCAAGGAGAAGCTGTAAATGCTAAAACAAATGAAAGAGTTCAAGAGCTTGAATTTCAAAAAAATCCTTAAACTCTGAGGTATGTGAGAATGAATCATTTAGAGATTTAGATTATAGGTGATAAGAATAAAAGTGTGATGACTAGAAGAAGACTTGTAGAAGAATTTTTTTTGATTTATAAGATTGAGCCTAGAAATGTTGATGAAGCATGTAAAGATGATAATTGGATTAAAGCCATGGAAGAAGAACTTAATCAGATTGAGAATAATGAGATATGGGAACTTGTTCCTAGACCTGAGGATAGAAATGCAATTCGGACTAAAAGGGTTTTTTGGAATAAGCTGAATGAATAGGGTGAACTTGTCAGAAAAAAAGCTAGACATGTTTGTAAAGGTTACTCTCAAGAAGAAGGAATTGATTATGAGACCTTTGCTTTGGTAGCTAGAATTGAAATTGTTAGATTATTTCTTGCATATGCTGCTCACAACGATTTGAATGTTTGTCAAATGGATGTCAAATCGACCTTTCTTAATGGAGAGTTGGAAGAAGTCTACATTAAGACACCAAATTGATTTTAGTTGTCAGATGAAAAGGACATGCTTTGTGGGTTGAAGAAAGCATTGTATGGATTGAATCAAGCCCCTAGAGCCTAGTATTCCAGATTCCATAAATATTTGATGAAGATTAAATTCAATAAAGGTACTGCTAATAGTAATTTGTATTTCAAGATTGAACATAATAAAATCTTGATTGTTGAGGCTTTTGTTGATGATATTATTTTTGGAGGAAATGATTGCTTGTGTAAGATGTTAGACAATTCAAATAATTGGAAGACAACTGAGAGGGGGGGGTGAATTAGTTGTCACCAGATTACCGAAACCTTAAGCAATTAAAAATTTAATATTGGAACACATAAGGTCAATACTGAAATACTTAAACTAATTACGTAAATAGCAGATATACCAAAAAATAGATACCATCCACATGACACCAAGATTTGTATGTGGAAAACTCAGTAAAGGGAAAAACCACAGTGGGAAATCTACCCATAGTCAGATAATACTTATGTAGTAAGTATGTGATTACAAATTGAGGGGCCTACACTTGCAAGAAGGACAACAACCTAGAGAACACTACTCATTACAAAAGGAGTGTCACTGACTACATAAAAATCCAGACTACAATCTAGAAGGAAGAATGAACTGCAATGATAGCATCTCCAATGCCTAAGTATAGTTATAGTTAAGCTCAATACCAGAGGACTTAATCCTCTTGCATAAACCTAACTCGATCACCTATGATCGACCAAATCCTCTGCATGAATTATTATTACATTATTCACTCCTATAACATTCCTACTGTGATCTACAATGAGATCTTACATCATATATATACAAACCCTTGACCATAAAAAATAAGGTTGGCCACTAGACAATAAACCAATTACATAAATATAAAACATGTTGGCCTGAGATGAAACAAATATTATCCAACCCATAAGACATCCTGGAAATATGTTGAGGAGTCCCAACAACACGATACATTAACCTAGTCCAAAACTAGATAGAATCGAACCCAATTTAGGTCCACACACGCTAAAGAAATGATCCCAATCAACCAAGTCTCAAACATGATCACCATTAGAATCCTGAATCTCTACTAGAAGCTGCACCAACACCACTTATGCAGGTAATATCAAAATATCTTCAACAAAGCTCTGTCAGTGAAACCCTCACCGGATCAACAAACCAATCTTACCAGCATATAAGATAGCATCCGATCACCAAATCAAAACCAATTAACTGAACATGAGTCTGAGTAGCATGAATAGAAGATTTAAGCCAATTCCATAAGCCAAAGCATGCTGGAGTATATCGGATCATCATGATCTTACCAACCAGAAACCAAACAACCTACCAGGACCAAAAGGATACTAGTAAATAGCCAAAACAACTAGTGTTAACATCAATGACAAAACATCAATGCAACACATAATCAATTCCTCCAAATGGCCAATAATCTCCCCCTTTGGCATTGATGGCAACACTAGAAGTGAAAAACATCCAAGTGCCAAGAAATGCCAAATAAATCTCCCATACAAGAATATAGTAATGAAGTTCTGATCCATACTCTCCTTGTAGATGTTATCTAAATTAAGTTCTGCAAATTTCTCCCCCTAATGTATATATCTCCTTTATTTTTTCACATGAATATCTCTCCCCCTTTGACATCAATACCAAAGATCTAACAAAAATATCAAAGAAAAATAATAAACCACTAAATAACAAAACTAACTACTCTCCCTGAGTAGTAGCATCACCACATCGATCTGAAATGAATAATATCTCTGATAATGCATACCGAACTTATGCTAAATAACATCAATCAGTTCTCTACTAGAGGGGTAGAAACCCCTAATCTGTCTCTAAGGTACTTAAATGATTTCTTTAGGCAAAGGTTTAGTGAAGATGTCTGCAATCTGCTCTTTAGTGTTCACATAAACCAATCTAACTTTATTTTCTTCCACCTTATCCTTCAAATAGTTATACTTGATAGATATGTGTTTTGTCTTAGAGTGAAATAATGGATTATTTGATATGTCTATAGCAGCAAAGTTATCACAGTGAATAACTACTGGTCCATTGCAATGCACTTTTATGTTCTTCAACATTTTCTTCATCCATAGAACTTGTGTACATATAGTAGAAGTGGCAACATACTCAACTTCAACAGTTGATAAAGAAGTACATGACTGTTTCTTGCTGATCCATGAAACAAGTTTCTTTCCAAGAAAGAAATCTCCACCAAAAGTAATTTTTTGGTCATCAACATCACCTACCCAGTCTGCATCTATATATGCACATAAAGTAAAGTCATCATCTTTAGGGTACCACAAACCATATTCAGATGTTCCTTGTAAGTATCTAAAAATCCTTTTCATCACACTCTCATGATTTTCTCTAGGATCACTTTGATATCTTGATGTAATGTAAGTGGCATTCATTATATCCAATCTAGTCTAAGTCAAATATAGAAGACCTCCAATCATAGACTTGTATCTTGTAGGATTTATCAGTGCAAATTCATCTTTCCTTGTCAATTTCTCACTTGTAACCATAGGAGTACTAACTAGTTTAGAATTTTCCATACCAAATTTCTTCAACATCTCCCTAGCATACTTAGTTTGACAGATGAAAATACCTTTATCAGTTTGAGTAATCTACAAACCTAAGAAAAACAATATTTCCCCAATCATATACATATCAAATTCATTCTCCATATTGTTAGAAAAATCCATGCACAACTTATCTTCACCTCCAAATATGATGTCATCAACAAAGACCTCAATAACCAGTATATCATCATTAGTGACTTTATAATATAGATTAATATCAGTATTACCTTTAGTGAAACCAATCTTTAGAAGATATTTGTCCAACCTTGCATACCAAGCTCTAGGTTCTTGTTTCAATCCATATAAGGGTTTCTTTAACTTGCAAACCATGTTTTTATCATCTGAAAGTGAAAAACCATCAGGTTGCTCAATATAAACTTCCTCATCAAGATCCTTATTCATAAAATCACACTTAACATCCATCTGATAAACCTTGTAGTATTTATGTGCAGCACAAGCAAGAAATAATCTTACAACTTCAATCCTAGCTATAGGTGCAAAAGTTTCACCATAATCAATTCCTTCCTTCTAAGAATATCCTTCACAAACCAATCTAGCTTTATTCCTCACAACTTGTCCATCTTCATTTAATTTATTCCTAAAAACCCATTTAGTTCCAATAACATTCTTATTTTTAGGCCGGGGAACTAAAATCTATGTGTTATTCTTTTCTATTTGATCTAATTCTTCTTCCATAGCTTTCATCCAACATTCATCTTTACATGCTTCAATTATTGATACTGGATCAACTAGAGATATTAAGCATACCTCATTAGCTATGAATCTTCTTCTTTTCATCACTCCATTGTTCTTATCCTCAATGATCTAATCTTTTGAATGATTCAACCTTAAATACCTAGGAGTCTTCTGACTCTTTGTTCCTCTTTCATGTTCTTCATTTACTGTTGAATTTTATGATATTGCTAGAGTAACTGGTTCAACATTTTTTTCTAGTAAAGGTGTTACCGGTTTAGTTATGATAATTTACAGTGTCAGGTTTTGCTCATAAATATCTTATTTGACTTCTATTCAGCGCATCCACCTTGACATTAGCGTGCTCCATAATTCTCTGCAATCTTTTGTTCTAGCATCTATATGCTTTGCTTTAATTAGAGTAACCAAGAAATATTCCTTCATCACATCTAGAATCAAACTTTCCAATAAAATCATCTCTCTTGATATAACATTTACTACCAAAGATTTTGAAGTACTTAACTATAGGTGTATTGCCAAACCATAATTCATAAGGTGTCTTACCGGTTTCTCCTTTAATATGAACTATGTTGAATGTATAAATTGTTGTGCTCACTACTTCTCTCTAGTAGACATGAGGTAGATTAGCTTCCATCATCATGGTTCTAGTAGCATCCAAGATAGTTCTATTCTTTCTTTCCACAAGTCCATTTTTCTGAGGTGTTTGAGGACCAGAAAATTATCTCCTTATGCCATGCTTCTCACAAAAGTTATTAAACTCACTAGATGTGAATTCTCCACCATGATATGACCTTAAGCACTTAATCTTCAATCCTGTCTCAGTTTCAACTTTAGCTTTAAAGATTTTAAAATTTTCAAAAGCCTTAGATTTTCCCTTAGAAAAGTAACCCACATCATTCTAGAATAATCATCAATGATTAGCATAAAATATCTATCACCTTGAAAAATTTTGATTCTAGCAAGGCCACACAAATAAGTATGAATAAGATCATGAACTTTGTTAGATTTGTCTTGTATACTCTTAAAAGAAGTTCTGACCTGTTTTCCCATTTTACATTCCTTACATACCGGATTATAGGGATTCACAAGCTTAGGTATATCTCTAACTCCCTTAGTTGAATTGATCTTTACCATGCAATCAAAATTCACATGACATAGCCTTTTATACCAAAGCCAACTCTCATCAATTTGTGCAATCAAACATGTCTTCTCACCGGAATTCAAATGAAATATATTACCTTTTGTCTGAGTACCGGTTGCAATCTCCAATCTAGATCTATTAATGATTTTTGCATTTTCCATCCTTAAATTGTAATTAAAATCCCTTATCCACCAAATGTCCTACACTCAAAATATTATACCTTAAACAATCAACATAATTAGCATTATCAGTATTGTGCTTACCATCTAATGATATAGTTCCTCTTCCTTTGATCATGCATTCTTTGTCATCTTGAAATCTAACTAGACCGCCATCAAATTTTTGCAAAGATGTAAACTTCCTTTTATCTCCACTCATGTGACGTGAAAATCCACTGTCAATTACCCATTCATCCTTATCTTCAATTTTAGCAGCAAGGTCCTTTTCTTTAGGTAGATTCTCTTCCAGTGGTGGAACATCTTCCTTGATAGCCAGGAACACCCATTCCTTTCCATTGCCAGAACTATTAATAGAGTCTTGTGCTAGTTCATCATTAGAATCAATTACACCTTCCTCACCTACAAAGTAACATGATTTATCTCTATTTTTCCTATACTTATTCTTGTTCTGATATCCAGCATTAAGCTTAAAAGATATTCTAGCACTTTCTTCAAATCTTGAATTCCTTTCACGACATCTAGATGCAAAATGACCTATCTTATTACATGCAAAACATTTAAAACATGATTTTCCTTCATACTTACTTCCTATTGGTCCGTTAGGTACTCTTCTAGAAAATAGGGCCTCAAGTTGCTCAAATTCTTCATCTTTCATTTTCATATCATCCAATTCCTTTGCATGCAAAGCTATCTAATCTTGTTTGCTGGTTGATGATGTAAATGCATAAAAGAAGGTTCACACTTCACAGCTCCAGAAGGTCCAAATTCTTCAATCTCAAAAGAAGATAATTTCCCAACCAAGGTATCTCTATTGATAGAAGTATTAGTCATTGTTCTCAATTAATTAATTGCAATAGCCTTTTGTTGGCCATTTGGAGGGATTTATTATGTGTTGCATTGATGTTTTATCATTGATGTCAACACTAGCTATTTTGGATGCTTTACTAGCACCCATCAGGTCCTGATAGGATGTGTGCTTTCTGGTTGGATTGGATCCGACATGATTTGGTATGGTTTGGTTATGGAATTATCTTATTAATGATACTCATGTTCATATTCAGTAAGTTGGTTTTGGTCTGGTGATCGGATGCTATCCTGTTTGCTTGGAAGCTTGGTTTGTTCTTCTAGCAAAGGTTTCACCGATAGAGCTTTGATGAAGATCTTTGATGAAATGCATAAGTGGTGTTGGTGAAACTTCTGGTATGGATTTAGGATGCTGGTGGCAATCATGTTTGAGAATTGGTAGATGGAGATCATTGCTTTAGCATGTGGACCTATATTGGGTTTGTTGAAATGTGGCGACTAATCAGCAAAGTATTGTACACTCAGCATGTATCCTTGCCGTTTTTTTGTTGATGAAAACTGACATTGTAATAAAACCCTAAAAAGGCTGACTTTGTTTGTTGCCCTAAAAATGCATGTTATAAGCAGCTAGGATGCTTAAGGCATTGTAATGTTGATGTACTATTTTTGCTAGATAATAAGAAAGATTGGACGACTTTGTATGGTGGATGTAACCCATTTTGGGTGAACCACGTTAAATCTCTATGTTATCTGTGTCCTATTTTATTTCTTTATCTTTTGTATTTAGATCTGCATTTAATTGTTAGATCATATTTGCTTCGGGTATGCTTGAAACCCTAACAATTGGTATTAGAGCAAGGTTTTTTGTAAATTGGTAGGACTTTCAGATTTGAGTGGGAGCAATGGAGGATTCCAAATTCAAGGTCAAAAATTTTAACAGCCAAAATTATCAGTTATGGAAAATGCAAATGGAGGATTACCTATATCAAAAGGATTTGTGGCAGCCATTAGAAGGAAAGGCAAAGAAAGCAACCACAATGTCAAATGAAGAATGAGACATTTTAGATAGAAAGGCACTAGGATCCATTCTATTGTGCCTTGCACCGTCTGTAGCTTTTAATATAACAGAAGCAAAAACGGCTGTAGATTTGATGGTGATATTGGCTAAGCTGTATGAGAAACCCCCGGCTTCAAATAAGGTATTTCTTATGAAGCGTTTGTTTAATTTGAAAATGAGTGAGGGAGGATCTGTAGCGGAGCACTTAAATGAATTTAATACAATTACCAGTCAATTGTCTTTGGTAAAAATTACCTTTGCAGAAGAGGTTAGGGCTCTCTTGATTTTATGTTCTTTGCTAGAAAGCTGGAATAGCTTGGTTATGGCTGTAAGTAACTCTATCTCTAGTAAAAATACTTTGGTATTTAATGATATTGTTGGTGTTATCCTAAGCGAGGAAATGTGAAGGAAAAGCACAGGTGAGACTCTAATATCATCGGGTAGTGTTTTGAATGTGGAGAACAGAGGAAGATCAAAGGAAAGAGGGAAAGGCCCTTGGAATGAGAAGTCACGAGGGAAGTCAAAGAAAGGACGCTCTCAATCTAGAGGAAAGAAAGATTGTTGGTACTATGGAAAGACTGGTCATCTAAAGAAAGACTGTTGGTCTTGGAAAAACAAAGAAGGAGACAAAAAAAAAATGATAGTAAGGAAGCTAATATTGCAAGTAATACTTTACAAGATGCTTTAATCTTATATTTGGATAATGTTAATGATTCCTGGGTAATAGATTCTGGGGCTTCATTTCATGCTACACCCCATAGAAAATATTTTCTATATTATGTTCAAGGTGATTTTGGATAGGTATATTTGGGTGATGATGAGCCCTGTCAAATTGTTGGAAAAGGAAAGATAAAGATCAAGTTGCAGAATGGAAATGACTGGTTTCTGCAGGAGGTAAGACATGTTCCTAACTTAAGAAGAAATTTAATTTCTATAGGGCAACTAGGTAGTGAAGGTTGCATAGTTACCTTCTCAGACAGTATTTGGAAGGTCAGTAAAGGATCATTAGTAGTAGCTAAAGGTGCGAAGGTAGGTGCATTATATCTGTGTACTGGTAACACTTACTCTACCTTAGCTACTATAGATAAAGTTACTGCAGGGACAACAACAATAGATGTTGCAAGAATAGATTCGATAATGTGGCACCATAGACTTGGGCACATGAGTGAGAAAGGGATGAAAATCCTTCACTCCAAAAATCTATTGGCAAGGCTAAAGAAGATTGATTTAGAGTTCTGTGAAAACTATGTTTATGGCAAATAGAAAAGAGTCAGATTTCTCAAGGTTGGGAAAGAGAAGAAGAGTGAGAAGTTAGAGCTTGTGCATTCAGATGTATGGGGACCGGCTCAGGTATCATCTCTTGGTGGCTCTTGTTATTATGTTATTTTTATTGATGACTCAACTAGAAAAACATGGGTATATTTCCTAAAGCAAAATTCAGATGTTTTTAAAACTTTTAAGAAATGGAAAGCTTTGGTTGAGAATGAGACAGGAAAAAGGTTGAAGTATCTTAGATCAGATAATGGAGGTGAGTATTGCAACAAGGCATTTGAAGATTACCGCTCCTTAAATGGGATTAGAAAGAAGAAGATAGTTCCAAGAACTCCACAGGAAAATAGTGTGTTAGAGAGAATGAATAGGACTATCATGGAATGCGTGAGGAGCATGAGATTGCATGCTGGATTGCCCTTACTTTTTTGGGTAGATGCTATACATACTGTTGTCTATTTGATAAATAGAGGACCTTCAACCCCTTTGGATGGTGGTATTCCAAAGGAGGCATGGACTAGTAAAAAGGTAAATTATTCTTTTCTGAAAACCTTTGGTTGTGAATCTTTTGTCCATGTTGATAAATAAAATAGAACCAAGCTTGATGCTAAATCTCATAGATGTACCTTCATTGGATATGGGATAGATGAATATGTCTATAGGTTATAGGATTTTGAGAATAAGAAAATAACTAGAAGTAGAGATGTTATATTCAATGAGAAGGTTATGTATAAAGAGCAGATGTAGGAAAAGAAGCATGAACAGGACAAGCAAGAATATGTGGTGTTGGATAAGATTCCTAAAAATGAAATGCCATAGGTACCTGATGCTTCGCAACAATAGAATGTCCTACAAACTCTTGCAAGTGTTAGGCATTCTACGAGGTCAAGTAGACCCCCTGAAAAAAATTTCCTTCTTTATATTCTATATTATTAACTGATTATGGTGAACCAGAAGAATATGAAGAAGCAATGTAGGTGGATGCCAAACAATAGTGGGAGCTAGGCATGGAAGAGGACATGGACTCCTTGATGAAAAATAAGACTTGGGACTTAGTCCCTTTACCTATAGAAAAAAGATCCTTGCCTAACAAATGGGTTTATCAGCTGAAGGAGGAGGAAGGAGGTCAGAAAATATATAAGGCAAGACTTGTGGTACAAGGTTTTGCACAGAAAAAGGGTATAGATTATGATGAAATATTTTCTCCAATTGTAAAAATGACTTCAATTAGAACTGTACTTAGTCTTGTGGCTACAGATGATTTACATCTTGAACAATTAGATGTGAAAATAGCTTTTCTCCATGGAGATTTGGAGGAGGAAATTTACATGTTGCAACCACCGGGATATGAGGTCAAAGGTAAGGAGAACTTGGTGTGCAGGCTGAAGAAAAGTCTATATGGCCTAAAGCAAGCACCCCGATAATGGTATTTAAAATTTGATAGCTTCATGGTTGAACACGGTTATCATAGATGTCATTCTGATCATTATGTATATTTTAAGAGATTTGATAATGGCAGTTATATTGTCTTGTTGCTTTATGTTGATGACATGCTTGTTGTTGGGTCTAACATGCCACATATAAATGATCTTAAACAAAAATTAGCTAGGTCATTTGCTATGAAGGATTTGGGTGCAGCTAAGAAAATTCTCGGTATGAAGATTACATGGGACAGGAAAAATAGAACCTTGAATTTGTCCCAAAGTGAGTATATAAAGAAGGTGTTGAAAAGATTTAACATGCAGGATGCAAAAGCAGTTAGTACACCTTTGGCTAGTCATTTCAAATTGACTAAGGAGATGTGCCCAAAGGCATAGGAAGATGTTAATAAAATGTCTAACATCCCATATTCATCAGTTGTTGGCAATCTAATATATGCAATGGTATGCACAAGGCCAGATATTGCACATGTAGTGGGAGATGTGAGCAGGTTTATGAGTTATCCGAGTATGGAACATTGGAATGTTGTGAAATGGATTCTTCGGTATTTGAAAGGAACTACTACGAAGGCATTATGTTTTAAATGATCTAATGCTGCTCTGAGTGGATTTGTTGACTCTGATCTGGTAGGTGATATTGATTCATGGAGGAGTACTACAAGGTATGTTTTTACTATAGGGGGAACTGCAGTCAGTTGGATTTCTAGGCTGCAAAAGGTTGTTGCACTTTCAACCACTAAAGTTGAGTATGTTGCTGCTCTAGAAGCCAGCAAGGAGATGATTTGGTTGCAATTTTTTCTAGAGGAATTGGGTCAAACACAGGAGGATCGCCCATTGTATACTAATAGCTAGAGTGCCATTCATCTTGTGAAGAACTCTGCTTTTCATTCAAGGACAAAGCACATTTAGCTCAGGTACCACTTCATCTGGATTGTTTTGGAGGAGGGTCAGTTACGACTTGAGAAGATTCACACAACTAAGAATCTTGTCGATATGTTCATGAAGGCAGTACCACAAGAGAAGCCAATTTCTTCATCAGTTTCTGTTGGTCTTCTTGATTGATAATTGTGGAATGTATACCAGTTGAGTCCTAGTGTTTTTTCCAGCGGATGTTGCATGTATAGTGGTGTCGTGTAGTTTCAATCTCCAAGTGGGAGATTATTTGGTGTGGAGCTTGATCAGTCTCCAAGTTGGAGATTGTTGAAATGTGGTGACTGATCAGCAAAGTACTATACACTCAGCACATATCCTTGTCATTTTTTTGTTGATGAAAACCAACATTGTAATAAAACCCTAAAAAGGTCGACTTTGTTTGTTGCCCTAAAAATGCATGTTTTAAGTGGTTGGGATGCATAAGGCTTTGTAATGTTGATGTACTATTTTTGCTAGATAATAAGAAAGACTAGATGGTTGTGTATGGTGGATGTAACCCATTTTGGGTGAACCACGTTAAATCTCTATGTTATCTGTGTCCTATTTTATTTCTTTATCTTTTGTATTTAGATCTGCATATAATTGTTAGTTCATATTTGCTTCGGATCTGCTTGAAACCCTAACAGGGTCCAGGTTTATCAAGGATATGGACCAACTTAATGTAATGTGTGGATTGGACCTCTCAATGTGTTTCTGGGATGTCTTATGTGTTGGATAGTATTTGTTTGGTCTATGGCTAACATGTTTTGTAATTATGTAATTGTTTATGGTCAAGGGTTTGTATATATATGATGTAAGATCTCATTGTAGATCATATTAATAAAAAATATATAGGAATGGGATATGGATATGTAATGTGCTAATAATGTAATATCATTTAGGTAGAGGATTTGGTTGATCATTGGAGATCCATTTGGTTTACCTAAGATGGTTTAGTCTTACGGTATTGAGATTAACCAGAACTATACTTAGGCATAGGAGATGTTATCATTGTAGTTCATTCATTCTTCTAGATTGTAGTCTAGATTTCTATCAAGTTAGTGAGACTCTTTTTGTGATGAGTAGTGCACTCTAGGTTGTTGGCATTCCTACAAATGCAGTCCCCTCAATTGTAATTTACATACTTACTAAAGAAGTATTATCTGACTATCGGTAGGTTTCCCACCATGGCTTTTCCCTTTATTGAGTTTTCCACATATAAATCTTGGTGTCATTGTTGGCAATTCACACTCAATTGGTTGGTTTCACTATGTTGTCATTGATGGAAACATGGTATTGTGTTTTGGCTTCATGTTTTAGTTCTATGGTGTATTAGTAGGAACTTCACAAATACTTTATCGACACCGACATCGATAGGGCAGGAGGATTTCTTTGGTTACCAGCAATCCAGGTTGACATGGTTTAGTAAAGGTTATCGGTATTGGAGGCTCACATATCTAGGATCTGGCATTGGCAATTGATTTTAATGTTTATGCATTTATGTTATCTGGTTGACATGTAATTTGATATTTTATATATCTTTGCAAGCTGACATAAGGCATTTAAATTTGTATAGGGTATATAGGATAGTTTGATAGATCATTTTGAGATATATACAAGATATATATGATGGGACATTATGGATATGCGAATGTAATATGATGTGAAATATATCAGAGAGATCATGTATGTGAGGAAATTTATGTAAGGGTTATTCTGATAAAGGGTTTAGGGTTTCAGACAAGAACAAACGGAGCTTAAACCAAAACTGTATTCTAGTATAGAGGATACTATCTTAGTAGTTCACACTTCTCCCGATTGTAGTCTAGAATTTTATGTAGTTAGTGAGGCTCCTTTTGTGATTGAGCAGTGTGCTCTAGGCTGTAAGCCTTCCTGCAAGTGTAGGCCCCTCATATTTTATAATATCTATTCATATGGCCAGTGGATTAATATTGTGGGTCAAAAATCCCACCGTAGTTTTTCCTCTTTGAAGTTTTCCATGTATAAATATGTGTGTTATAGTTCTCATTTAAGTGGTTGGCTTATTGGTTGCTTTACTTCTTTCAATTCTATATGTACCGGTATACTAGTTGGTTTATGCATGTTTTAATAAGGCTAAAACTTATCATTCCGGCATAACACCGATTCACCCCCTGCCCCCCTCTTAGTTTTATTGGTTTCCAACAATTGGTATTAGAGCCTTGTGCCTTGGAGGAAGTTTAACAGCTTGAGGAATATCTTGAAATCGGAATCCATGGATATGGCTTTGGAGAAGCAACTTGAGATGGCACTTGAAGATTATGATACTGAAAGATTGAAGAACTTAAAGCTACAAGATTAATTGAATTCTACTAAGGAATTCATTCTTGTCCTACAAGAGAGGTTATCATCTATTCAAGCTAGGAGGAAGGAACTTTTGCAAAGTCAGGATGATGAAGAGAAATATGCACTTAAGGAACAATGTTAGAAATTGAGTCAAGAGAACATGGATATGAAGAATGAAATGTAAGTTATAACTATGAATATGTCTAAGGAGATTGAGTATAGCAAGAAGAAGGAAGAAAATCTTGTTGCATCCCTGAAGAACAAATTTGAAGAATGTGGTAGGTTGGTTCATGAGAATGATATGTTAAGAACTGATTTAGTACAATCCCAGAGTAATGAACAAGAGATTGAGAGACAAATGATAATTTTTAGAGAAGAATTAACTAATGCAAGTGAGTATAAAGAAAAATTCAAGATTATCTCAGCACAACTAGATGAGTTATTGAAGAGACAAAGGTAGATTGAAGATTCCAATGGACTTGGATCTAAGAAAGGACAGAGTTCTAGCACTTCTAATGAAGATCAAAACCATAAGGCACCGGTAAGGCAATTTAATTCTTATAAATTAAATGGTAGATGTTTTTTTTGCCATAGATTTGGTCACATGGCTAGGCAATGCAGAAATAGAGAAAATAAGAACCTTGATTCTTCTCTTGATAAATGTTCTAAATGAAATATGTTTGGTCATAAAACAAAAGATTGAAAAATGAATATAAATGATATGCGTGTGGAAAATTTGGACATATGGATAATCAGTGTAGGTCAAGCAATTTCATCGGTTTTAGCAAAGCAATTCAAAGGAACAATGTTACATGTTTTGCATGTAATGAGGTTGGACATATTGCTAAGTTCTATAGATGCAGGAATCCACTAGTTGGTAATGGGATCAAGTGAGAAAGGAAAAGAGAAGGTTAGTGAAATCCGGCAAGATCATACTCAAAGATGGGTTAGGAAGACTGAAGAACAATCATCAGATGGGAATGCACCAGTTACTTATCTGGAAGAAGAGGATGCTCTTGCACTGACATGGATCTCATCTGGTAACTGAGGAAAATTCCTTAGGGGTAGGAAAAAATTCATGAAAAAGCTACATATGCCCCGGAAAGAGGTTCTAGAAGATGTTCCAAATATTGGAGATGATTATCTGGCATAGATATGTTTTGAGCGAGATCTGGTATCTTTCACCGATAGCCATTTATGTCAATGGAAGATTAGGGTTTTTCTCTAAGGTTTAAAGGTTGAATACACTTCATTATTGATCACCTTGCATTTAGAGCGACTCAGAGTGACCAAGTGTGATCAAAGGCAATTCAAAGCAATAAGATTTCTTCTTGAGCAATTTCACTAGCATCTGGAAGAATTTGTTGGAGGTTTTCCTACTGAGAGCAATAAAAAGGTATTTATCTTTAAACATGGAAGCAGGATCATCATCTATTCCTGTTTTTGTTGCAAATCTGACTGTAGTAGAGGTAAAGGACCACCCCAGGCCAATTTTCAGCAGTATCCACAAGTGGCTACCCTAGAAGATTCGGTTGGAGCATTTTATCGCGTTCCAGAGGGATTTGTCTATGTAGAGGATGTTAGGGCATATATTCACTATCACATAAAGGACTTGGAAACTTCTTAAATTAAGGGCATGTATATGAGTGAGCTAATGGGAGAATCTATAAAGATCAAACTGACATTAAAGCATATTGAAGACCTAGGGTTTACTGACATTCTAGATATTCTAGAATTTGAGGATGAGATAGTCATATATGTTCTAAGTAGAGTACATGGGGAGTGTAATGGTTGAACAGACCTTACAAAATCACCAAGGAAGCCATCTAGGAAATCACTAGTTTGCCATCAGTTGGGCAACATCAAGACAAGAAGGTTTCAAATGATTTCGTGAGAAAGATCACCGATGCTACATCTAACAAAAGATCCATGAAAGTGAGCACTATCATTGACATAGACATCAAATTTGGTAGCATGATCATTGGGTATAAGGTAACTCAGTCAAAATAACTGAATTTTGTTTCTAGTTCATGCATTTTGGCTGCATACAAAATGATGAAAGAATGTAAAATTAGATCTATGCGGTTGGATGCTAGATGATTTGTTAATAAACCTAGGGAAGATTAAGGGTGAAAAGAAGGGTACATTCTGGTATGGAAACTTGATAGTTTTCTTGATGTTAAATTTCATGAATGATACACCCAGTTCTGGTAAGAGGCAATGGGCATTTGACATCCTGATAGGGAGACAATTGAAACAATCAGTTGCTTCTTTAGGAAGTTAGAGAAATGATAAGGTATGGGGATATTTCAAAGAATTCTAGAAATATATGAGGTCTAGGGTAAGGGTACCTAAGCATATTATAGAAAAATATTCAACCAACATATGCTTCATGGTAAATAAGGATGAGACACTCATGGAAGTAGTTAAGCCCCGAAAGATTTGGATTAAAGAAATGGGCTATGAGGTGGATGCACAAATTCTTGGTGCCTATGCAAAAATGTTGATTGATGCACCAATAGATGAGGTAGAGAAACCCTATGGTACTGCACAATAGAAAACTCACGAGGTTGAAACAAAGTTCAACCAGAAGAAAAGAGAGAAGTAGGAAGGGAAAGAAAGAAAATTTGTGGAGAAGGTCTCAAAGGACATTAAAGAATTAATTGATGTTGTCTCGGAGAAAGGCAGAAAGAGGAAAGATCTTGAAGTTCATATTGAGCTTGTTACTGCAGAATCAGAATCTGAGGATGACAAACTATTGGCATTTAAGAGGGTTGTTAGAAAGAAACTAGAGGAAGAAAAGGAAAAAGCTAAGAAACAACCAGTCAAGAAGGCTACAATCAAATTACTGGCACAAAAGAAAGCATCAAAGGAAACACCTTTAGCTACATCTAGTACTGCAAAGAGGAAGAAAAATAATGACACTGATTCTGGTGAGGTTCCACCTAAAACTTTTGTAGAATTAGTAGATGAAATCACTAAAGATGGCATGTTGAAGAAAGTTCAATTTTACTATGATCACTTAGAAGAGGATGAACAAAGAGAGGCAGAGGAAGAAGTCTTATAATACTAGGATATTTATAAGAAAGCCTTAATAAAAATAGAAAATCAAATACTGGCTGAGTTGTATAATATGTTAGATGCTAGAAGACTGTTAGCTATGCAAGAAGATAAACATATTAAAATTCAAGGGCTATTATATATCTATTTTACTATTGCTCTTGATGAAATGGAAAAGACACTTGAGGTGGCAGACAAAAAAGTTTTCAATAGCAAACATAGGATAACTAGTTTGATGCTAGGAAGAGTAAATGAAATAATAAAGGAGACTCAAAAACCATGGGTTAAATTTCTTGGAGAAAATAGGGGATTCTTTACTTCACCGGAAACCAAGACAGTTACTATAGATACCCCGGTTGAAGGAAAAGGGGACGGGATTATGGGTACTTCACCCTCAGTTTTGAAAAATATTAAGATAGTGGAAATTGAGCCCCCGGTAAATACAGATGTACAAAAAACTATTGAGATACTAATTAATATAGAGAGTGAACAAGCTAATATTGTATAGGACAATAATATTGAGGATAATTGTCCTCTAGATACAAATGTATAGGTTGAGGTTACAGTTCCTACAGAGGAACCGATAGTTACACAGACTGCACCAGCTGGCGAAGCCACCGGTGCAAGTGAGGAGGTTATAAAGGATAAATCTTTAGAGGAGAAGGCAGAGGAATCCGACAGGGAATTGGTTGTTGGTCCATCATTGTTGTCAATTGACACTTCACAAGTCAAAAAGAAAAACATCACAGAGATGAGTCCCATTGAACTGGTGATGATGACAACAAAAAAACTAATGGAGGGATCCATAGATAAAGGGATTATTGATCAATTGATCAGTGTTTTACACCAAGTGGTCCTCGAGTGTAAGATTGAAAATGAAGCAATCCCATCCGATAAACTTAAGATAATCACTGAGCATATTTCAAAGGATTTTCAATCTTTACAACAAATCTCAAACTGGCAAGCACTAGAAAGATTTACATAGGCTAAGAGAGTTGCATTTGATCAAGAAATTGAAACTAAGAAGAAGAAGATTGATGAGAAGCTGATACTGTAGACACCCAAAATTGTCATGTCTAATTAAATAAATATTTTATTTATTTAATTATCTAAGCTTAATTCTTCTATTAATTAAATAAATCTTTATTTATTTAATTAATTCATTTATCCTCTTCTAGCCTTATTTCTCATTTAAATAAATACATTTATTTATTTAAATTATCCTTTTCCTAAATTAAATAAATATTTTTTATTTATTTAATTATCCCACTTCTTCTATTAATTAAATAAATCTTTATTTATTTAATTAATTCATTAGTCTTTTCTACCCATGACACATGTCATTCCTCTCTTAATTCATACACTACCTACCCCTTTCCTTATTTTGTTATTTCTTTTACCTACCCTCTAATCATAGCCGACCTCATTTTACACCTCTCAATCTTATCCCTCCATTTCATATAGTGTCTTATATATAAGGAGATGCTTCCTTCATTATCAAACCCTAATCATTCTATGCATTCTAATCATCTTTTATGCACTTGACTACACTACGATCCTACTAGCAACCACATTCCATTCTTTGTTGAGCTCTTGTGCACATAAAATTTGAGAGCAAATATATCAAGCAAGATCAATGGAGATAGGAAGAATGGAGATCCAAACTCTATTGGACATGTGATGGTATAATATTTGTGATTTCGTTTGATTTGCATTGTCTTAAGTAATCTTCATATGTTATGGTGGATCTTTATTGTTATTAGGCTAGGGTTTTGTGGTTGAATTCATTTAGCCTTTCAATATCGTTATTATTTTTATCCATTTTCACCATATACATTTTGGCATGCCCCGTGGGACATGGATTTTTCTTAGATCTATTTTTTTTGCAGATTTTTCTAACCCTATATTGCTATTTTTTAAAACAATTTGGAGAATAACCTTGTGCAGCTAGGGTTTTGGACACAAAATCAAGATCTTTGAGAGATTCGATCATATCTCACAAACGACTTAGAAATTTTGCACCAAATGTTTTTTGCAGGTTGAAAAAAGTATCAGGAGCTCTCAATCCAAAATTCAAAATTTTTGGAACACATTTTCATTTTCTATGAATTTTTTATGATTTTTCATAAAAAATTAATTTTGAGAGCAAATGAGAGACTTTTTTGGATTTTCTTACATTTTTGGAAATCTCTCATAATTATACATAGGATCTATTCTTTGTGATTTTAATTTTTATGCAAAATATTTCCCTAAGAATTGGATCTTTAAAAATTAGGGTTTATCATTAGTTTGATCAGATCTCACAAATGGCTTTGAATTTTGACATCAATTTTTTTGTGCAAGTCAGGAAAAGTATTAGAAGAATTCAGTAAAAATTTCAGATTTTTTAGATCATTTTGTCAATTTATATGAATTTTCTATGAGTTTTCATAAAAAATTAATTTTGAGAGTAAATTAGCGAATGTTTTGGATTTTCTTACATTTTTGGAAATATATAAGAATTATACATAGGATCTATTCCTTTTGTTTTTAAATTTTATGCAAAATCATTCCTCAAAAATTAGATCTTTGAAAATTAGGGTTTTGCATTATTTTACTCATATCTCACAAACTGCTTGGATTTGTTGCAGAAATGTTTTTATGCAGGTTTGGAAGACTATCAGGACTCTCTAGTAAAAATTTCAGATTTTTTTGCATCGATTTTACATTTTATATGAATTTTTTATGATTTTTCATAAAAAATTAATTTTTGGAGCAAATTAGCAAATTTTTTGGATTTTCTTACATTTCTGGAAATCTTTCAAAATTTTACAAGTGGGCTTTTTTTATGATGAATCAAATCTTTGAATTGGTCAACAAAACGCATTATTGAAGGCCCCTATTTCACAAAGTCTTTTGGATCTAAAATTTACCTAACTTGTGTGCTTGCAGGAAGGGGTGATCATTTGAAACAATCCACACTACTAATAAATCTTTGTTGTAGGTCCTTGGCAAGGGTTTTTGGATTTTTATTGTGTTCCTTGTTTTCATAGACTAGCAAACACTTCAATTGGTGCACTAAAATTGAATCATTGTCTTTTGTGTCTTGAGCAATAGGCTCTTTTTGTTTAATCTTTAGAGGACCTGTCTTCCTATGTGGTCATTAGGACTACTAGTGAGAAGAGAACGACCCAAGTGGTAGCGAGGAAAACCCACCTCTTCTGAACCACTATAAACAATTGTATTCATGGTGAAAACTATGGATAACATGTGCTGATTAGTTCATACTGACATTATGTCCCCCCATAAACCCGTTTGATCAAATTTATTTGATCAGTTGTAGGGCGCAACCCCTACTAGTTGGGAGCCTTCTATATTTACAGAGCTGAAAGTGCCGCATGTATGACCACATGAGCGGATGCCCTTACTAGCACCTTTTTGTTTTAGAAGCCAAAATCCTTCTAGTTGTTGAGGCAGGAGGTCAGACCTCTGGTAGCGGCCCACACACATACGATTCTTAGTAGAGATACAAAGTTCACCATGGGGAGTTTTCGTGGGGACTGATGCTTGGCTGACCTGAGAAGTGAGTGCCGAGGGTGGAGCCAGTGAGGTCAAGCATCTAAGTATCTGCTCTGAATAGCGTAGCCTCGAGGGTAAAACCTCATGTGGGATCAACAACTATTGTCTTGGCCAGCCATAAGAATTGTGCTCGACTTATTTTAAACATTCAAGACCAAACAGCAAAACATTGTGTCTTTTGTGTCTTCAAGTGTATGCAAAACATTTTTACATCAAACAACACACTTTTCTTAGAGTCATTTTGCATCTAAACACTTGAAAACATTGAATCCTCATCAACATTGTGTCCTGTTGTCACGAAAAATAGTCAAACATTCAGATTTGGTCACAACCAACAACTTCACAAATTGGAAAAATTTTACAGTCTAGCAAACAAGAGCAATCAGTTTCGGAATTCTTGAGCTTCCTAGGTTGTTTCTCCAGGTTTTCATCTAGCATTCAACCTGTCTTTGGGTCTTACAAAGTCATTCATTGCTTTACACCTTACATTACATTCACATTTGTCTAAACTTGAGTCAAAAGGTCACTTGCTTGTCCTCATCATACTTTGTCAACACACTACATACAACAACATTTTGCTAAGTGCTCCCTCATCAAGTTCTATCACCTTTGGGTCTCATTTGGTCTTACTTAGAGTCAAGGTCAACTTACCTCATCAAGAGAAACTATCCTCTCTTTGGAAGTCACACCTACTCTACTACATACATACTTGGTCTTACACTTTGGACATTGCAAGTACACTTCAGATTCATTTACATCCCATCCAAGCCTTGGTCTTCCATACTTTTTCCATTTTCATCTAGTCTCACACATCTTGTTCAATACCTAGTTCATGGTTGAAACCTGTCTTCAAAAATCTAGGAGAGAAACTAAAGAGGCTCAAGAGTCCGCAAACATGAGTTCTTATGAGTATGACAATGATATCTTTTTTAATTCTAATCATACTACATTACCTGACATGGAAGCCTATAGAAACATTCCAAATGTTGATAACATGGACACTACAAACAACAATGATACACACAATGATGATATGGACAACTTTTCAGTGCATTCAGCAGAAGTGGAAGAATCCATTATGGATCCCCATTTCAATCGATTGGTTGAGGAAATAATGAGTAGGGATAGACAATACTTCTTACAAATGATGGCACAAAGTGGAGCCAAGATACCTCATGACTTTGACATGTCTCAAATAATGGAAAATCGACCTTTGCAACAACCTCACTCCAACATGGATCAAAGGAGACCTAATAGTGGAGGCAATAGAGGACCACATAGGGTCCTTGAATCACCATCATCTTTGTTTCAAAAACCAGAGGTCCCACATACACATGATCAAGCATATGATACTCACCTTCGCAGACCATTATGGAAGTCTTATGCAGAGAAATATGCTCAATCACATATCAATGCTAAGGATCAACCACCAAAGAAATTGGATATTCAAAGGAATGCTCAAAATTTGGACACAAGGAAACCCCATGTCAAATTTGGGGGCAACACATTAGAACATGACATGCCTGTAGAATATGGTATACATGGACAAAATAGATATTTCATTCCTCAACATGAATCTATACCAAGTGGTCTATATACGTAGCATCGCTATAGACCTCCTCCATATGAGTATGTGTATGATCAATATCATGCATATATGCAACATGCTCCTCTTCAAATTGGTGCCTCAAGCATGGGGTATGGTCCAAGAAGTCGATCTTCACCTAAGAGCAATTTGGAGCAACAAATCAGGGACTTACAAAAGAAAATGGAGGACATAAATACACCAAAGCCAACATACACAATGAGAGACATATGTCCTTATCCATTTGACAAGAGCATTCCAATGCCTCCTTTTCCTACACATTTTGTGATGCCTAAATTTGATAAGTATAGAGGAAAAGGGGATCCTAAGGCACACATAAGACAATTTTTCACAGCTTGCATTGAGGTAGCTTCAGAAGAGACATATTTGATGAGATTATTCCCACAGAGCCTAGGCGATCAAGTTATGGAATGGCTCTCCCAACTTCCACCTGGTATTAAGTCATGAGGTGACTTAGCAGAGGCATTTATTCAACATTTCTCTTACAACATAGAGACAGACATATCAGTCACTACTTTGTGCAACACCAAGCAAAAAGAGGGAGAGTCTTTTGCATCATTTTTTCAAAGATGGAGAAATCTAGCCAACAGATGCTCTTGTGAAATTCCACAAAAACAAATGGTAGAGATGTTCACCCAGAATGTTAACAAAGACATTGGTTATGATTTAAGAAAAGCTTGTTTGTCCACCTTTAAGGACGTCATTGAAAAAGGCTTAGCAACAGAAAAGGTCCTAATTGAACAAGGAGTCATTAAGATATTCAAGGAAAATAAAGATGACTTTAAAGGAAAAGACAAGCCAAGATTTTGGAATAAAAACAAGAACACAGTCAATGATGGTGTTGTTGATGCCAATACAGTGCGACCCAAATTCATTTTTTCTAGATCAAATCAGGTGAATACTCAAACAACTTCTAAATCATGAAGGAAGTACACTCCATTGGGAGAACCACTTGAGTCAGTTTTCAAAAAGCTAGTGGCAAACAAGGTAATCACTATTCCAGATTTTCCTCCATATGAACCAAAGGTTAAACCAAATTGGTGGAATGATGATGAATATTGTGAATTTCATAAGAGAAAGGGCCATAAGATAGGAAATTGTCATCGACTGAAGAACATCATACAAGATCTCATTGATAGAGGTGACATTGAGATTGAAGGGCACTCATCCAATCAAGAGCATGAAATTTTTAAGGAACCATTCCCAAAGCATGACAAGGGAAAAGCTAAAGCCATAGATGACCAAACCAACTATACCAAAGCATCCTATAACTATGATTCAACTATCAATCACATCTCGATGGACAATTATGTCTCTACCATTATCATCAAGGACAAAACACCTGAGAATTCTACCCAAAGACCCAAGATTGTCCTAAAATGCGTTGGATCTTCTTCCCAACCTACCTCTGAATGTCATGTCACAACTCGTCAAGGTAAAATCACTTTGCAAGGTACTCCAACTAAAAACACCACTTTGTCATCAACAAAGCCTGAGTATGACCTTGTAGAACAATTAGGGAAGACACCCACGCTTATCTCAATCCTTGAGCTCTTACGAATATCCACTGCACATAAAGCTATTCTTGACAAAACCTTGAGTGACACTATTGTTCCTACTGATCTGAATGTGGACCAGTTTCAAGCCATGGTGGGATACCTTTCCATTCCACACTCCCTTACATTCACAGAAGCCAATGACGCCTTCGTAAGTCAGCCACATAATGCACCATTACACATTGAAGCCTTCATACACAAACATAGAATCAAATGAGTCCTGATAGATGGAGGAGCAGGTCTAAACATTTGTACATTGAACACTATTAAACAATTGGGATATTCTGACAAAGCTGTAAATTATACAAACAAAATTACCATCAAAGCATATGATGATGAAGAGAGTTCATCCAAAGGAACAGTCACCTTACCTCTCAGAGTTGGGCTAGTTACAAAGGATGTGGTTTGTCAAGTACTTGACCTAGATCTCACATACAATATATTACTAGGACATCCTTGGATTCATGAAATGAGGGTAGTCCCATCTACATATCATCGGTGTATCAAGTTTCCACACAATGGAGTTGAAGTGACCATCAAAGCAGATCCAAATCCATTCATATATTGCAACAATCTACAACCTCGATTAGAAATAACAATCCCAGTCAATCGAGAGGCTATTCCTTCTTTAGCATATGTGGATCCAGAATCCTTGAAAGCTTTTACATCAAAGCAAGCAGAGCTCAAACAAAAATTCAAGTTTAAAGACCTAGGATGTGGTAAGTATATCTTTCATGTTGATCAACTCCCACTATCTCCTAAGATATTCAGTCGACAAGAACAATCTATAAACAATTTACAAGGAATTGGGTGTGAACCACCTAGTGTTGTGGCTATTGAGTCTGAATGCAAATCTCCTCTAGTGGTGCAAGCATCTCTTGATATCAATACTCCTAAGAATGGTTCCAACAAAGAATCTATTGAGCATATTGCCAGCCCTCTTGAGAATTCACATAGCTTTACCATTTCATTTACTCATTCCATTTCCACTCCACTTCTAGAATTGGATCAACAAGAATCACAAAAGTCCTCACTTATTGGGGATCAAAAATCAAGCTACGAAAAGAAAAATCTAAAAGTCAAAAATAAAGAAAAGTCCTTTAGTTCAAATCAAAATCAAAAGCTATTGGACTCTGCAAAAATCAAAGTCAAGGATTAAAATCCTATGAAAGAAAAAGAACAAGAGCTGATCTCCCCTAATATCAAAATAACTGGGGGCAAAAGTTCTACAATTTTAAATCAAAAAGCATACTTGTTGATCCTAAGTCTCCATCATGCTATCCTACTTTCACTTCTTTTCACAATCATAAGCCTTCATCAATCATCCACTTGTTCCACACATCCTTTACCTTCTGGCAATACATCATGGACCTTTAATGGAACTTCCTCGAGGGACTTTGTTATCAGGGATGCCCAAACTTCTTTAGGTGACATGCATACGAGCTTGTGTAGTCCACACACTAGTAATTCTATCTCAGTTCCTTTATCAAGGAAGACAGTCACTCGAGCTACATATCGTTCAGTCAAGGAACAATGCAACTACAATTATAAAGTCAAGCCTCGTACATTTGAGGTAGGTGACTTAGTTCTCAAAGAAAATCCTAAAAATCAACAAGACAGAGAGAAGAAGGGCAAGTTCAAGCCAAACTGGCTTGGTCCCTACATTATTACAACAGCATATGGATCTGGTGCATATTAGCTCTCAACTACAGAAGGTGAACCTTTTGAGGATCCTATCAACAACATGCACCTTCGCAGGTTTTACACATAGCTCTTCAGAGTATCCTAATTCAAAAAATACAAAAAAATCAAAAATTTCAAAAATACAAAAAAAATTATAAAACAAAAAAAATCATTACTTGGTGAAAACTTGGCAAACAGGCACCTTGTGACACAAAAAACATTGAAAAATCAAAAAAGTAAAGAGAAATAATTTCATCCAACAGTGAAAACCACTTCGGTTGCACCCTAGGCAAGTACCATGGTGAAAACTGGGTCACTAGCGCCATGCGTAGAGACATTGCTCCTCCCTCCTTCAGGATTCTCTTTCATCACTTCACTTTGCACACACTCACGACCAATTCGTTCATAATAAACTTACCCATTCCCATCATGGCTTGTTATTGATCTACCCAAGATTGGTTACCCATTCATAATAAACCTCCCTTTTCATCCCTTTCCATCCATAATAAATCAGATCCTATCTGTGGCTAAGGCAAAATCCTATGTCTAGTAATGGGTGTGGAACTGAGAACATCACATGTTTTGAGGAGTACAATTTCTTCCAGCTTCCTTCAATCTATCCGCGCACAATCCGCAATAAAGCAACATTTGTATAAAAAAGCCACAATAAAGTTTCATCTTCTCCACAATAAAGTATCAGTTTCATGGATTGAGTTAGTTTCAGATGAGACACAACAACAACAATGGGCTTCAACAAATCAAATCTTTCAATAGACTCAGACAACATTATGGTTTAGTGCTATCTATCCTTTCTATGAAAGTAAACATTGTGACCACAATCAAATAAGACTTATACAAGTGACAAGAGACACAAACTTGAGGACTACAGTGGATGTTGGTGTCGAGTCTTGGTTTTCTTTTGATTTAATCTTTTTTTTTTTTTTTGGTGACATGTCTTTTAGCTTTTCCGGGATGTCTTTGACTAGAGATTCTATCTCCAGGATGTCTTTGACTAGAAAGGTGAGGATGGGGTATCGTCACCTATTTGTATTTGCTGTCTGTGGATTGTCTCTTAGTAATGCTATGACTTGTCCAAGGATATGAGGACATTGTGAGTCTAGTGTGAACCGGGGCATTCCTTGTTTGCGACTATCTTATCTCCATGCAAACGGGTACAATGACTTTCTGGGTCGAACATATGCCTCGATTGTCATAGCCTACTTGCCATAATAAAGCTCAATGATCATAACACACAAGAAGCTCTTTCACTTTCATATCTTCTATCTTTCATCCCCCTTTCTTGATTGACTTCCATCATCCTTCTCGAGTCCGCGTAGCCTTCTATCACATGACTGAGTATAATGACATGCCAAAAATATTCGCATTTCATGTAGTTGCACCTGCATTACCACATATAAGCATTTCATGCATACATATAGATATCACAATTGCATCGCATCTTGCACACAACACATGTTAGCACATTTTACATTTTCATCATGTAAATAGTCATTTGCATTATCATATTCGTTGGCATTTCATACATTCACATTTGTATTTGCATAACATTTAAAAACATAAAAGAACAAAAATATTGCATTTCCTCATGTACATATTTGCATCGATATCATAAAATACTGCATAGAGGCATACATCATGAAACATACATCACATAGGTACACATGCATATAGTTGTCGCAACAATGAATCATCTCATATATATATAATTATAAGTGTCATGATACAATGATGTCAAAATCATATGGCTACAATCACTCGAAGGTGTCTACATCATCATACAAAATGGTACAAAATTGATACATAGGGAGCCCTCTACGGCTATGATGAACTCCCTCCCTCAGAGTTGGCTGGCCTCGATGGAGTCTGAGCCCTAGAAGGACCTACCCCAAGATCATCCCTCATGGCCCCTGTATCCTCTGCAACCACCCCTTGTGTCACCCTATCCAAATAGAGGAACCCACTTATCACTCCTGCCAATACTACTAGTAGTGCTAATCTTGTCTGTGTCATCGTGTCCCATGCCACATGTCCCACCCTCATCTCCAGTCCCAGATCCTAGAACACTTGTCTTAGAGCCTCCTGGTCTCCATCTCAATCATAGGGAATCAACTCCCCATTGATCGATATCCTCAGGATCCGGTATACATCCTCCAGGGTGACTGTCATCTCACCCATCAACAAATGAAATGTGCAAGTCTCAGAGTGCCACCTCTCCGCCAGTGCAGTCAGCAATCCCATGTTCGCCCGAAACTTAGGCACATACAAAATATGTCTCAATCCCATAGCCTCAATCACAGCTCGGTCCTCAGCTGTCAACTCAGGTCGCAACCTTTGAGTCGACGGGAATCTCTCCCTTGACTCCAGCATAGGAAAATACTCCTGTAGTCAAGCAAATCAATCATGTCAGTCATCGTGGCATTTACTGTTCATCACAAAATGCTACTTTTTATCTAAATGCATATTGCTATCTATCCTAGTGACACTCACTATTCATCACAAAGTGTTGCTATTTATCCTAGTGGTACTTCCTATTCATCACAAAGTGCTGCTCACATTTGCACTCCCTGTTCATCACAAAGTGCTGCTCATATTTTAGTACTCCTTGTTCATCATAAAGTACTCTATCTTGGTACTCACTATTCATCACAAAGTGCCTTGATCTATCATAGTCTTCCCTAGAGGACCTGCTTGAGTGTATCCTCTCAGCAGCTTATCCAATCGACAGCGTATGTTCATCATAGAACTGCCGATTTGACCTAGAAGACACAAATTCACATTTTTGGACACAAACACACTTTCCTGACATAAATGCGCTTGAAGACTGAACAGATGTGCCTAAGAAACATAGATGCACTTGAAAAACACAGACGTGTCTATGCTCTGCACAGATGCGCCTGGGAGACATAGACATGCCTTCTTGGCACAGACGCACCTGGATGTTTTTGACATTTTTTGGACCCTAACCTAGAGCGCATTTATTACCCTATCTAGCATGCATTAATGACAACAATAAATGCATCAAAGTGCAAGGAGGTTTTGTGGTACTTACTGGCTCTCCTGCCTCTGCTGGCCTCTAGAATCAGCAAACGCAGTCGACTCTGTGAACCAAAGCCATCGCTGCTAACTATTGCTACTCTATTCTTGCTCTACACTCTGATCTCTTGGAGGTGTGGATGAAAATGAGGATGTATTTCCCTTGTGGTCTATCTTATAGACTTCCCTAGCCTTCATTTCTCGAGTCATTCTTCATTATCGCATGACTTTGTCACTTTATCTGGTCAGTCCATTCTATCCTGTCTTTCTTATTGAGAGATTGTCTACAATCTTTCCAAACATTTTCATCCAATCTCTCAAGGGGGCATATCATTCCCATCTTGGGGCAAATTTGTATCAGTTCATCTTATCTTCTTTGAAACAATGCGACAAGCTGCATTGTCTCAAAGAGGGGCAAAATGTAGACACCCAAAATTGTCATGTCTAATTAAATAAATATTTTATTTATTTAATTTTCTAAGCTTAATTCTTCTATTAATTAAATAAATCTTTATTTATTTAATTAATTCATTTATCCTCTTCTAGTCTTATTTCTCATTTAAATAAATACATTTATTTATTTAAATTATCCTTTTCCTAAATTAAATAAATATTTTTATTTATTTAATTATCCCACTTCTTCTATTAATTAAATAAATCTTTATTTATTTAATTAATTCATTAGTCTTTTCTACCCATGACACATGTCATTCATCTCTTAATTCATACACTACCTACCCCTTTCATTAGTTTATTATTTCTTTTACCTACCCTCTAATCATAGCCGACCTCCTTTTACACCTCTCAATCTTATCCCTCCATTTCATATAGTGTCTTCTATATAAGGAGATGCTTCCTTCATTATCAAACCCTAATCGTTCTATGCATTCTAATCATCTTGTATGCACTTGACTACACTACGATCCTACTAGCAACCACATTCCATTCTTTGTTGAGCTCTTGTGCACATAAAATCTGAGAGCAAATATATCAAGCAAGATCAATAGAGATAGGAAGAATGGAGATCCAAACCCTATTGGACATGTGATGGTATAATATTTGTGATTTTGTTTGATTTGCATTGTCTTAGGTAATCTTCATATGTTATGGTGGATCTTTGTTGTTGTTAGGCTAGGGTTTTGTGGTTGAATTCATTTAGCCTTTCAATATCGTTATTATTTTTATCCGTTTTCACCATATATAGATACTAATAGAAAAATCTAAAAAGCAATGTACAAATATATATAGGGTATGTTGTAACACTTAAATACTTATAGCTAATGTGGATAAAAAGATAAAAGAGATTTAGGAGAAAATTGCAAATATAGTTGATTCTTTTGACGGATTGATTTCATTGAATAGATCAATTGATGGTCAAATTTTGATTTTGGAGAACCAATTTTTTTTCTTGAGAAGGAAAGAGACAAAATAATAAGAAGAGCTAGAAGTCTGTGAGGCTTGGTGAGTCCGCGGTTGGATTCACTCAGTGTACATAAGAAAGAATGCATGGATATGGTGGGAAATCTCACAGCGACAAAGGTAAATGAGAAAGAGTCTTTTGCACATTTATTGAGTGGACTTATTATCTATTTCTGGCACATTCAAAACTGGTTGGGATACTTATCTTGAGTTACTGGAGAAGGCTTATCCAAAAATTTTGAAATTTTTCGAGCTCTGGTAAGATGTTTTTGGGATATTCATTGTATAGTTCTTATTATTTGACATTATTTTTTTGGCATTGATGTCAAAGGGGAAGTAGTATATATGTGAAAAATATTAAAAAGAGTTGTATACAGTAGGGGAAGTAATGGAGTAATGGAGTTTTGAAGATATGGAGTATTTTGCATATTTAGCTCAGGGGGAGCAAGACGAGATGAAACCGACAGATGAAACCTTGACCATCTTTCAGATGAGTGTTTCCATCAATGCCAAAGGGGGAGATTGTTGGCAATTGACATTTAGTTAGTTGGTTTTACTATGTTGTCATTGATGGCAACATGGTATTGTGTTTTAGCTTCATGTTTTGGTTCTATGGTGTACTGGTAGGCACTTCACAAATACTTCACCGACACCGACAAGACATGAGGATTTCTTTGGTTACCAAAAATGCAGGCTAACATGGTTTAGTAAAGGTTATTGATATTGGAGGCTGACATATCTTGGATCTAGCATCAGCAATTTATTTTAATGTTTATGCATTTATGTTATCTGGCTGACATGTAATTTGATATTTTATATATCTTTGTAAGCCGACATAAGGCATGTAAATTTGTATAGGGTATATAGGATAGTTTGATAGATCATTTTGAGATATATACAAGAGATGTTTGATTTAATATTATGGATATGTGAATTTAATATGATGCAAAATATATCAGAGAGATCATGTATGTGAGGAAATTTATGTAAGGGTTATTTTGGTAAAGGGTTTAGGGTTTCAGACCAGAACAAAAAAAGTTTAAACCAGAACTATATTCTGGCATAGAAGATGGTATCTTAGTAGTTCACACTTCTCCAGATTGTAGTCTAGAATTTTATATAGTCAGTGAGGCTCCTTTTGTGATTGAGCAGTGTACTCTAGGCTATAAGCCTTTCTGCAAGTGCAAGCCCTTCATATTTTGTAATATCTCTTCATATGGCTACTGGATTGATATTGTGGGTCACAAATCCCACTGTGGTTTTTCCTCTTTGAGGTTTTCCACATATAAATCTATGTTATGGTTCTCATTTATGTGATTGGCTTGTAGGTTGCTTTACTTCTTTCAATTTTGTATGTATCGGTATACCGGTTGGTGTATGCATGTTTTAATAAGGCTAAAACTTATCATTCCGGTATAACAATGATTCACCCCCCTCTCAGTGTTATTGGTTTCCAACAGTCATGTGGATGGTATTTATTCTCTCATTATTGTTTATACTTAATTGGTTTAACTGCTATTTCAGTATTTGGTTTAAGCATTCTGGTATTAGTGTTTTGGGTTCTAGTATTAAAGTTTTAATTGCTAAATGTTTTGGTAATCTGTGACAACTAATTCACCCCCCTCGCAGTTGTCTTCTAGTTATTTGAACTGTCTAATAATTGGTATCATTGGTCCTCTCTAGAGAAATCTTAACAACTTGAGGAAGATCCTATGGCGACTAATAGTTCAAGTTCATCTAGTTCTTTTGGAGCTATCTTTCAAAGAGATATTCCTAGGCTTGATGGAAAAAATTACACATTATGAAAGGTTTGGATGGAGACTCCTCTGAGATGTCTTGACAAGGAGATTTGGAAGATCACACTTTATGTTGTTACTCCTCATAATCAAGCATCTGGAAATCCTCCTCTGACAAACTTGGATAAGGAGCTTGAGAATGATTGTAGAGAAAGATAAGCCCTCTTGTGTGCACTTTCTGATCAACAAATAATGGGATTGACTGATAAATCATTTGCAAAGGTTATATGGGATAAGTTGGAGACTCTTAATGAAGGAGACCCTATTGTGAATATTGCTAAACTTAATGGTTACCGGGTGAGATATGAAAACCTAAAGGTGGTAGAAGATGGAAGGATTACTACATTTATAGAAAGGGTAAATGAGATTGTTATGGGAGTTCAATGTTGTGGTGGAACTCTAAGTGAAGATGAAGTTTTTTCTAAAGTTCTGAGAACCCTACCACCAGCTTACAAGATGAAGGCTACTGCAATTAATGAATCGAGAAAAATGGCTAATACTTTTGTCAAAAGAGATACCCTGGTTGGGAAATTATCTTCTTTTGAGCTTGAAGAATTTGCACCTTCTGGAGCTATGAAGTTTGAACCTACTTTTCATGCATCTGCATCGGCAACTAGTAAGAAAGATTGGAAATCTTTATATGCAAAGGAATTGAATTATATGAAGAGAGAAGATGATGAGTTTGAGCAACTTGAAGTACTATTTTCTAGAAGAGTACCTAAAGGATCGGTAGGAAGTAAGTATGAAGGAAAATCACCTTTTAAATGTTTTGCATGTAATAAGATTGGTCATTTTGCATCTAGATGTCCTGAAAGGAATTTAAGATTTGAAGAAAGAGTTAGAAGATCTTTTAATCCTAACTTTGTATATCAAAACAAGTATAAGTACAAGAAAAATAGAGACATATCATGCTACATAGCGGATGAGGAAGATATTACTGACTCTGATGATGAACTGACAAAAGACTCTACTAGTGGTTCCAGAAATGAAAAGGAATGGGTGTTCTTGGCTATCAAGGAAGATGTTCTGGTACTGGAAGAGAATGTACTTGAAGAGAAGGCACTTGCTTCTAAAATTGAAGACAAGGATTAATGAGTGATTGACAGTGGATGTTCACATCATGTGACTCGAAATAAAAGAAAGTTTCTATCTTTACAAGAATTGGTGGTCTAGTTATATTTGGAGATGACAAAGCATGTATGATCAAAGGAAAAGGAACTATATCATTGGATGGTAAGAACAATACTAATAATGTTTATTTTGTTGAAGGTTTGAAGCATAATCTTTTGAGTGTAGGAAAATTGGTGGATAAGGGATTTCAATTACAATTCAAGGATGAAAAATGTAAAATCATTAACAAATCTGGTTTGGAGATTGCAATCGCTACACAGACAAAAGGTAATATATTTTAGTTGAATTTCAGTGAGAAGACATGTTTGATTGCACAAATTGATGAGATTTGGCTATGGCATAAGAGGCTATGTAAAGAATGTCAAATGGGTAAACAGGTCAAAACCTCTTTTAGTAGTATACAAGATAAATCTAATGATGTCCTTGATCTTATTCATACTGATTTGTGTGGCCTTGCTAGAGTTAAAATTTTTCAAGGTGATAAATGTTTCATGCTAATCATTGATGATTGTTCTAGAATGATGTGGGTTACTTTTCTAAGGGAGAAATCTGAGGCTTTTGAAAATTTTAAAATATTTAAGGCTAAAGTGTAAACTATGACAGGATTGAAGATTAAATATTTGAGGTCAGATCATGGTGGAGAATTCACATCCGGTGGGTTTAATAACTTTTGTGAGAAGCATGGCATAAGGAGACAATTTTATGCTCCCAAGACACCTCAGTATAATAGAGTTTTGGAAAGGAAGAACATAACTATTTTGGATGTTGCTAGAACAATGATGATGGAAGCTAGTCTACCTCATGTCTACTAGAGAGAAGGAGTCAGCACAACAGTTTATACATTCAACAGGGTACATATCAAAGGAGAAACCGGTAACACACCTTATGAATAATAGTCTAGCAATACACCTACAGTTAAGTATTTAATAATATTTGGTAGTAAATGTTATATCAGGAGAGATGATATCATTGACAAATTTGATCCTAGATGTGATGAAGGCGTATTTTTTGGTTATTCTAATGAAAGAAAAACATATAGATGTTATAACAAGAGATTGCAAAGAATTGTGTACAATGCTCATGTCAAGGTGGATGAGCTAAATATAGGTCAAATCAGAGTTTATGAGAAGGAATCGGTGGTGTAAATGATTATATCTGAACTAGTAGCATCTTTACCAGAACAGAGTGTTGAAATAGTTACTCTGGTAGTATTAGAAAATTCAATAGTAACTAAAGAATTGGGAAGAGGAACAGAGAGTCAGAAGACTCCTAGGTATGTGAGACTGAATCATTCAGAAGATCAGATCATCGGGGATAAGAACAATGGAGTGATGACAAGAAGAAGACTAGTGAATAATCAGGTATGTGATAGTTTTGATACTTACTATAAGTACAGATCCAATAGCCAACAAGATGAGAGGGGGGGTGAATCATACAAACTTAATCATCCATAAAAATATCAGATTCAACCTCGGTAACATATATATCATTCATATAACCAAAACTATCAAACATGCAAACTCAAAAGCATATGAACAATATAAACCTCATAACAGCAGATTTAACGTGGAAACCCAAATAGGGAAAAACCAGTGTCGGATTTCGGACCCACTAAGAAATATACTCTTCTAGAGTATGCTCGGTTAAAAACAAATCCTATTAAAGATTACAAACACATTGCTAGATGTGACCCGGTTAAGGGATTTCCCTCAGATCTATTAGGATCTTCACTTTGTTAGAAGTGACCTTGTCAAAGGATTTCAAACACTCAATCAAAATGTCACCTTGCTAGAGGATTTACATATAAGATTGTTAAGTCCACTCGGTTAAGAGATTTTCTATCACTTTCACAAAATAACAGTAATAAAAATCTATCTACAACTTCACATCTAAAATGCTAAAGCAGATTCTTATTTGTTCAATACAATCTAGACATAGAACTAATCTTGTCTATATATTAGACTTCTATAATCTATTTTTCTACCAGGTCTTCAAGCTTCTATGCTTGGTAATCACTTTGTAGCATCACTGTGCATGCACTTGCCCACATCCATTGTTTATCAATAGTTTCCTATTCATAAACAATTAGGTAACTGCTTAATCTGCTTGATCACATTTCCCATGATCAATCATAGCCATCAGATCTTCAATCTTGTCTAGGTTCAATGCATCTTTCGATCTAAAAATGTTTTACCCCACCTTGGAACTTGCATAATAGTCTTCGAACTTGTGCTAGGGTATTGCAGTTCAATTTGAGCTATAGATCTTCATGTTGACTTTCCATTGCCTTAGATTTGTTAACAAACTTCTTCCATGGCTTACCAATCATTGATCTACTTCTAGCTCATCAGCTTCTTCATTAAATACCGCATGTAAACATTTAATGCATTCTATTATAGCTCGGTTACAACTCGGTAACAACTCAGTGAATACTAAACTTCACTCGGTAGACATTCCGCCTTCATTAACTGATAGCAATAACCTTAGTGTTTACCGACTAGGTTCTTTGCTTGATAACATAGTATAGTATTAACCTTTACATTTTGCAAGATATGTATGATGTTAAAACAATCTAAAACATCATGATCTCATCATTGTCTGACTCGGTAGTAGTTTTCCATTGAATACCTTATTCATCCCTTTATTCATCATATTCTTTCCTGTGTCTTTCACCAACTTCTTCATATCATACTTCTCAAGATATGGCAACATCATACTGAATTAGAAAATCAATTTCTTGACATCAATGACAAAATAATAATATCAAGATAGTAAAACATCTTTAATCAGTTATGTCCATGATCATCAACAACCTTCTCAATATCCTTAAGAAATACCAACAATCTTTCATTGTCTGTTATAATGCAATATTGCCAGCAATCTCCCCCTTTGGCATTGATGGCAAAACCAATTGATTTGACCTTAGTAGATTCGGATTGTTGTGATTCTGAAATGCTGAAATGCTCTCCCCCATACATTAGTCTTCTCCTATTTTCTCAGTCTTCTTTCCAATCTGTATTATGCTCTTCTAACCTTTCATAGGTATTCTCCCCCTTTGACAACATTGCCAAAAAGAAAAGAACTAAAACATAATTTGTTTCTGTAAGAAGTTATTTCCTGCTGTTGTGTATCAACTAAGTCTTAGTCAAAGCATTTGTCTTCAATTCTTGTTCCCTATAATATTCTCTATATTAATTCCAGTATTAATTCCAGTACACTTTTAGAAAACATTCTAAAGTGTATAACTCCAGCATCAACTCCCAAAAAGATATTCAATAGAGTCATCAGATTGACGCTTTCACTGAACTCGATCAATGAGTAGAAAATAGGGGTAGGAACCCTAACTTACTTTTGAGATATTCAAAAGTGTCCTTTGGTGGTGGCTTGGTGAAGATATCTGCTATTTTCTCCTTTGTGCTAACATATTCCAACACCACTTTCCTCTCTTGAACTTCTTCTCTAAGATAATGATATTTGACAGATATGTGCTTTGTCTTAGAGTGCATAACAGGATTTTTTGAAATATTAATGGCACTAGTATTGTCACAGAATATAGTTACTGGCTCAGTAACTTTCTCATTTATACCTTCCAACAGTTGTTTGATCCATGCAATGTTGGTACAATTCAATACTGCAGCAACGTATTCAGCTTCTGTTGTTGACTGTGAAACACATCCTTATTTCTTGCTAAGCCAACTCACTAGTCTTTTTCCTAAAAAGAAAGCTCCATCACTTGTTCTCTTTCTATCATCAATGTTGCTTGCCCAATCAGCATCAGTATAAACTTGTAAATCAAAATTATTTCCTTTCTGATATACTCAGCCATAATCCTCTGTGCCTTTCAAGTATCTAAAAATTCTTTTGATTGTTGTCATGTGTGTTTCCTTAGGATCTATAGAGAATCTTGCAACTATACCTACTGCATGTGCTATATCTGGTCTGTTGTGAACAACATATTGTAGTTTTCCAATCATGGATTGGTAGAGTGTCTCATCAACAAATGCAGATTCATCATTCTTTGATAATTTATAGTTGGTAGTCATAGGAGTACTTACTGGTTTTGAATCATCCATTCCAAATTTCTTCAAGATTTTCTTTATGTATTTGGATTGAGTAATGAAAATTTCATTTTTCATTTGCAGTATCTATAAACCTATAAAATAATTTATCTCACTGATTAATGACATCTCAAATTCTTTGTTCATTTCATTTCCAAAGTTCTTGTATAAAGAGTCATTTCCACAAAATATAATATCATCAACAAATATGGCTGAGATCAGTATTCTATTTTCATCATTTTTCATGTACATGTTGTTGTTCTCACTTGTCCTTATAAAACCAATCTTAATCAAATAAGAGTGCAATCTTTCATACCATGCTCTTGGTGCTTGTTTCAAACCATATAAAGCTTTGTTCAACTTGCATACTTGATCTTTATTATTGTCTTCAACAAATCCTTCAGGTTGCTCAATGAAAACTTCTTCTTCTAATATTCCATTCAGAAATGCAGATTTGACATCCATTTGATATATCTTGAAGTTCTTGAAAGTAGCATAGGCCAACAATGTTCTTACTCCTTCAAGTCTAGCAATAGGTACAAAAGTTTCACCATAATCAATTCCTTCTTCTTGTGCATAACCTTTGGAAACTAATCTTGCTTTGTTTTGAATGACCTCCCCTTTTTCATTTAGCTTGTTTTTGAAAATCCACTTTGTACCGATTACATTTTTGTCCTTCAGTCTTGGGATTAGTGTCCATGTATCATTCTTCTTGATTTGATCAATCTCTTCTGTCATAGCATTTACCCAATATTCATTGTTAAATGCCTCTTTTACTATTCTCGGTTCAAATTTAGATATCAAACATGTGTTCTGTCTCAGTTTGTTCCTTGTCATCACTGGATCATCCTTATCTCCTATAATCTGACTTGGTGGATGATGTCTTCTGACATACTTGGCTAATACAGGCTTGGTAGGCTCTGTATAATCTTCTTCATCACTTGGTAACTGGATATTCTCTTCATTTTCTTCAATAGTTTTCTCGATAGGACTTCTCGGTTGTACATAGACAAATTCATCATAGTCTTCTAGTTCTTTGGAATTTCCTTCATCATTTCATTCTACAAATTTATCAATTTTCACATTTGCACTTTCTACTATTTTGTTAGATGATTTGATCAGACATCTAAATGCTTTGCTTCTAGAAGAGTAACCTAGAAACATTCCTTCTTCACTTTTCTTATCAAACTTGCTATATCTATCATCTTTATGAACATAGCATCTACTTCCAAAGATTTTAAAATAACTAACATTAGGTTACTTATCATACCAGATCTCATATGGTGTCTTCAAAGTACCTTTCTTCAAATGAACTCGGTTCAAGGTGTAAATAGTTGTGCTTATTGCTTCTCTCCAAAATGTTTTTGGCAACTTCTTCTCAATCATCAGTGTTCTAGCACAATCCATAATAGATCTATTTCTTCTTTCAACTATTCCTTTCTGTTGTGGAGTTCTCGGTGTAGAGACTTGTCTTTTAATACCATGATCATTACAGAATAAGTTGAATTCATCAAATGTGAATTCTCCTCCTTTATCTGATCTAAGACATTTCAGTTGTCTTCCCGTTTCATTTTCAACTCTTGCCTTGTACCATTTAAACATTTGAAAAGCTTTTGATTTTTCTTTTAAAAACATTACTGACATCATCCTTGAATAGTCATCCACAAATAATATGAAATATTTATCACCATAATAACTTTGAACTTTCATAGGACAACAAAGATCAGTGTGCACTAGATCTAAAATTCCCTTAGAAGTGTAAGACTTACTTGTAAATATTTATCTTGTCATCTTACCCATCTAGCATCCTCAGGACATAGCATTCTCAGGTTTTTCAAGACTTGGTAGACCTCTTACTCTGTGCTTCTTACTTATCTTGATCAAGTTATCAAAATTTACATGACAAAACCTCTTATGCCATAGCCAGGTATCATCAATCTTTGCATGCAAACACTTATTTTGAGTTGAGTCAAGGTGAAATGTATTACCTTTTGTTTGTGTCCCGGTAGCAACTAACTTTCCATTCTTGTCATGAACTTTGACAATTCCTTTCTGAAATTATATTTGGTAACCTGTGTTGTTTAGCTATGCTACATTCAACAAATTGTATTTCAAACCTTCAACTCAATAGACATCATTGCATCTAGCATTATCAAGAAGTGTTATAGATCCTTTACCTCTTACCGGACATGGTGCATTGTTACCAAATCTAACATAGCCTCCATCATAATCTTCTAACATAACAAACTTGTGTTTATCTCCTATCATATGATGTGAGCATCCACTATCTATAATCCAAAAATCATTTGTGTTTATGTGAGATATTAGGGATTTTTCTTCATACCTTTCTTCATCTAATCCATCCTTGATAGCCACATAAACAACTTCCTCTATATCTGTCTCATCTGATTTATTATCATTAGATTCTTCATCAGCTATTAAGCATGTCTTTCTATCTCTTCTTCTGAAGTCTTGGTGTCCTCTGTAATGGTTATCTTTCTGTCCATCATCTCGGTAATCTCTCTTTTCAGTAAAATCTTTGTCAGGATAGTTAGAAGCCATATGTCCAATCTTATCACAATTGAAACATTTCAAAGGTAGTTTTCCTTTATACTTACCTTTGCCTCTCGGTAACCTTTTGGCCAATAGTGCTTCAAACTCTTCTTGCTTTTTTATTTCTTCATACAGTTTGTGTACTGCTTCCATGTTCTTCTGAAATCTTTCACTCACTCCACTGTGATCTCCTTCAGAGTACTTATACTTTCTTTCATTGTAATCATTAGAATCATCAAGATGAAAAGAACTAAATGCAGATTCAACTTTATTTACCGAAGATCCACTGTTATCAAAATAACTTAACTCAAATGCATGTAGCTGACCAATAGTAGCATCCAAGGAAATAGGCATATTAGGTACAATTCATTGATTGTTGAGACTCGAATTGCATAAGCTGGTAGAAGGGTTCTCAACAACTTACTTGTTATATCTTTTTCTTCAATACTTCCACCTACTCCTTTGATTTGATTGACAATCTCCTTTAGTCTTGTACTGTACGGAGTTATGTTCTCACCTTCATTCATCTTCATAGAGTCAAGTTGTCCTCTTAAACTATCTACTTTTTCTCTTTGAACATGTTCATCTCCTCCATATCCTGATATGAGCTTGTTCCACATTGCCTTTGCATCATTGCAGGCTTCTAGATCATTAAACTCTGAATTGGTCAATGCAGATGTTATTTCAATCATTGCTTGATTATGTTCTTGCTTTGCCTTTATCTCTTCCATAGTCAATGCATAGGTGCTCGGTGTGACAAAATCATTCTCTAGATAGTATACAACATATTCTCCAACTCCTGATAGATGTAGCTTCATCTTTTTCTGCCATGTAGAGAAACTTGACTTGTTCAACTTTGGTGCATCCCTCTTATACATCTTTGGATCTTTAACTCAAGTGCCTTTAAACTTTCCCTTCAGAGTCCAAAGCTCTGATACCAATTGATAATTCTGATACTCAATATAACTATAGATCCAATAGCCAACAAGATGAGAGAGGGGGGGGGGGTGAATCATACAAACTTAATCATCCATAAAAACATTAGATTCAACCTCGGTAACATATATATCAATCATATAACCAAAAATGTCAAACATGCAAACTCAAAAGCATATGAACAATATAAACCTCATAACACCAGATTTAACATGGAAACCCAAATAGGGAAAAATCACTATGGGATTTCAGACCCACTAAGAAATATACTCTTCTAGAGTATGCTTGGTTAATCCTGTTAAAGATTACAAACACATTGCTAGATGTGACCCGGTTAAGGGATTTCCCTCAGATCTGTTAGGATCTTCACTTTGTTAGAAGTGACCTTGTCAAAGGATTTCAAACACTCAATCAAAATGTCACCTTGCTAGAGGATTTACATATAAGACTGTTAAGTCCACTCTGTTAAGATATTTTCTGTCACTTTCACAAAATAACAGTAATAAAAATATATCTGCAACTTCACATCTAAAATGCTAAAGCAGATTCTTATTTGTTCAATACAATCTAGACATAGAACTAATCTTATCTATCTGCTGGGCTTCTATAATCTATTTTTCTAACAGGTCTTCAAGCTTCTGTGCTCGGTAATCACTATATAGCATCCCTATGCGTACACTTTCCCGCATGCATTGTTTATCAACAGTTTCCTATTTATAAACAGTTAGGTAACCGCTTAATCTCCTTGATCACATTTCCCATGATCAATCATAGCCATTAGATCTTCAATCTTGGCGAGGTTCAATGCATCTTTCGATCTGAAAATGTTTTACCCCACCTTGGAACTTGCATAATAGTCTTGGAACTTGTGCCAGGGTATTGCAGTTCAATATGAACTGTAGATCTTCATGCCGACTTTCCATTGCCTTAGATTCGTTAACAAACTTCTTCCACAGCTTACCAATCATTGATCTGCTTCTAGCTCATTAGCTTCTTCATTAAATACCACATGTAAACATTTAATGCATTTTGTTATAGCTCGGTTACAACTCAGTGAATACTAAACTTCACTTGGTAGACATTCTGCCTTCATTAACCGATAGCGATAACCTTAGGGTTTACCAACTAGGTTCCTTAGGGTTTACCGACTAGGTTCTTTGCTTGATAACATAGTATAGTATTAACCTTTACATTTTAAAACATATGTATGATGTTAAAACAATCTAAAACATCATGATCTCATCATTGTCTGACTCGGTAGTAGTTGCACATTGAATACCTTATTCATCCCTTTATTCATCATATTCTTTCCTATGTCTTCCACTGACTTATTCATATCATACTTCTCAAGATATGGCAACATCATATTGAATTAGAAAATCAATTTCTTGACATCAATGACAAAATAATAATATCAGGATAGTAAAACATCTTTAATCAGTTATGTCCATGATCATCAACAACCTTCTCAATATCCTTAAGAAATGCCAACAATCTTTGATTGTCTATTATAGTGCAATATTGCCAATAGTATGTTTAATTTCTCAAGTTGAACCAGTATCAGTAATTGAAGCATGTAAAGATGAATATTGGTTGAATCTATAGGAGAAGAATTAGATCAGATTGAGAAGAATAACACATGAACTTTAGTTCCCCGGCCTAAAAATAAGAATTCTATTGGAACTAAATTGGTTTTTAGAAATAAATTGAATGAGGATGGTCAAGTTGTAAGGAAAAAGGGTAGATTGGTTTGTAAAGGATATTCTCAGAAGGAAGGAATTGATGACGGAGAGACTTTTGTACCTATAGCGAGGATTGAAGTTGTAAGATTATTTCTTGCCTATGTTGCCCATAAGAGCTATAAGGTTTATCAGATGGATGTTAAGTGTATATTTTTAAATGGGGATCTTGATGAGGAAGTTTATATTGATAAACCTGTTGTTTTTTCACTATCAAGTGATACAAACATGGTTTGCAAGTTAAGTAAATCTTTATATGGATTGAAACAGGCACCTATAGCTTGGTATGCAAGGTTGGATAAATATATTTTGAAGCTTGGTTTTACTAAGGGTAATGTTGACATCAATTTATATTATAAGATCACCGATGATTATATACTGATTATTGAAGTATTTGTTGATGACATTATTTCTGGAGGTGAAGATAAGTTGTGCATGGAATTTTCTAAGAATATGGAGAAAGAATTTGAAATATCTATGATTGGGGAAATGAATTTTTTCTTAGGTTTGCAGATTACTCAGACTGACAAAGGTATTTTCATTTGTCAAACTAAGTATGCTAGGGAATTGTTGAAGAGATTTGGTATGAGGAATTCTAAACCAGTAAGTACTCCTATGGTTACAAGTGAGAAATTGACAAGGAAAGATGTTTCTACACTGGTAAATTCTACAAGATACAATCTATGATTGGAGGTCTACTTTATTTGACTTAGACTAGGCCTGACATAATGAATGTTGTTTGTATTGCATCTAGATATCAGAGTGATCCTAGAGAAAATCATAAGAGTGCGGTGAAGAGGATTTTTAGATACTTGCAAGGAACATCAGAATATGGTTTGTGGTACCCTAAGGATGATGACTTTACTTTATGTGCACATATAGATGTTGATTGGGTTGGAGATGTTGATGACCGAAAAAGTACTTTTGGTGTAGCTTTCTTTCTTGGAAAGAATTTGGTTTCATGGATCAACAAGAAACAATCATGTACTTCTTTATCTACTATTGAAGATGAGTATGTTGTTATTGCTACTAACTGTACTAAGGTTATATGGATGAAGCAACTGTTGAAGGATATCAAAGTACATTGCACTGGACCAGTAGTTATTCACTGTGATAACTCTATTGCTATTAACATATCAAAGAATCTGGTATTTCATTCTAAGACAAAGTACATATCTATCAAGTATAATTTTTTAAGGAGAGGGTGGAAGAAAATGAAGTTAGATTGGTTTATATGAACACTAAAGAGTAGATGGCAGATATTTTCACTAAACCTTTGCCTAAAAAACCATTTGAGTACCTGAGAGACAGGTTAGGGGTTTCTGCCCCTCCGACAAAGAACTGATTGATGCTTTTTGGCATTAGCCTGGTATGTATTATTAGAGATATCATTCATTTTGGCATTGATGTGGGGATGCAACTGCTCAGGGGGAGTAGTTAGCTTTGTGATTCAATGGTTTTTGTTTTTTCTTTGATATTTATGTCATATTTCTGGCATTGATGTCAAAGGGGGAGAGATATAGATGTCAAAAAGAAAAAAGGGAGTTGTATACATTAGGAGGAGATATATATATATGTAATTCAGAGCTTTATAGAGATATCATTCAAAGGGTGAGTTTGGTCTTTGTTTCAGAATTTCATTGCTATATCTTTGAGTGGGAGATTGTTGGTTGTCTTCCTTTGGGGGAGACTTATTTGGTATTTCTTGGTACTTAGATGTTTTTCATATCTAGTGTTGCTATCAATGTAAAAGGGGGAGATTGTTGGCCATTTGGAGAAATTGATTATGTATTGCATTGATGTTTTGTCATTGATGTCAACACTAGCTATTTTGTATGCTTTACCGGCACCCTTCTAGTCCCAATAGGATATGTGGTTTCTAGTTGGATTGTATCCGACATGATTTGGTATGCTTCAGTATGGTTTAGTTATGGAATTGGCTTATTCATAATACTAATTTTCATATTCAATACATTGGTTTTGTTGTGGTGATTAGATGTTATCATGTTTGCTTGGAAGCTTAGTTTGTGGTTCCAGTGAGGGTTTCACTGGTAGAGCTTTGATGAAGATCTTTGATGAAATTCATAAGTGGTGTTGGTGCAGCTTCTGGTATGGATATAGGATGCTAATGGTAATCATGTTTGATACTTGGTAGATGGATATCATTTCTTTAGCGCGTGGACCTATATTGGGTCCCAGTTGATCTAGGTTATGGACTGACTTAATGTAACGTGTGGATTGGACCTTTCGATGTGTTTCTAGGATGTCTTATGTGTTGGATATTATTTTTTTGGTCTAAGGCTGACATCTTTTGTAATTATGTAATTGGTTTATTGTTTGGTAGCCGCCTTGATTGTTTATGGTTGAGGGTTTATATATATATTATGTAAGATCTCATTGTAGATCATATTAAGGAAAAGGATAGGAATGGGATATGGATATGTAATGTGTGAATAATTTAATATCATTCAGGCAGAGTATTTGAACGATAATTGGAGATTGAGTTTGGTTTATGTAAGAGGATTTTGTCCTCCGGTATTGAGCTTAACCGAAACTACACTCAGGCATAGGAGATGCTATCTTTGTAGTTCATTCATTCTTCCAGATTGTAGTCTTGATTTCTATGTAGTCAATGCGACTCCTTTTGTGATGAGAAGTGTGCTCTAGGCTATTGGCCTTCCTACAAGTGTAGGCCCCTCAATTCTAATTCACATGCTTATTGCATAAGTATTATCTATCTGTGGGTAGGCTTCCCACCATGGTTTTTCCCTTTAAAATATTTTCCACGTATAAATCTTGGTGTCATGTGGATGGTATTTATTCTTTGATTATTGTTTATGCTTAATTGGTTTAATTGCTATTCCAGTATTTGGTTTAAGCATTCTGGTATTAATGTTTTGGGTTCTGGTATTAAATTTTTAATTGCTAAATGATCTAGTAATCTGTGACAACTAATTCACCTCCCCCCCCCTTAGTTGTCTTCCAGTTATTTGAGTGTATAACACCTTCATCTTATAAGCAGGTGGTAAAGCTCTCAGAACTTTAGAAACTATTTCATCTTCACTCAGAGATCCACCATAGCATTGAATTACCATGACCCTTTCCATAAATGGAGTAATCCTTTCATCTTCTTCCATCTTCAAATTTTCATATCTCACCCTGTAACTATCAAGTTTAGCAATCTTAATAGTAGGGTCAACTTCATTTAGAGTCTCCAACTTGTCCCATATAGCTTTTGTTGATGATTTATCAATCAATCCCATTATTTTTTAATTAGAAAGTGCACACAAGAGGGCTTCTCTAGCTCTATAATCATTATCAAGCTCCTTATCTAAGTTTGTCGAAGGAGGATTATAGATGCCAGATTAAAAGGTGTAACACCATTCTCAGTGATCTCCCAAATTTCCTTACCAAGACATCTCATATGAGTCTCCATGTGAATCTACCATACACTATAATTTGTTCCATCAAGCCTAGGACTTTCTCTCTGGAAGTGAGTTGTACATGAACTAGATGAACTTTAACTTTTAGATGCAATAGGATCTTCCTCAAGCAGTTAAGCTTCTACAAAGAGGACCAGAGCTTTGATACCAATTGTTAGATAGTTCAAATAACCGGAAGACAATTGAGAACAAGGGGGGCGAATTAGTTGTCACCAGATCACCTGAACCGTAAGCAATTAAAAATTTAATACCAGAATACTTAAACCAATTAATGAAATAGCAGATATACCAATTAAGCACAAGAAACAATTAGAGAATAGATACCATCCACATGACACCAATATTTGTATGTGGAAAACCTAGTAAAGGGAAAAGCCATGGTGGGAAGCCTACCCATAGTCAGATAATACTTCTACAATAAGTATGTGATTACAAATTGAGGGGCCTACACTTGTAGGAAGGCCAACAACCTAGAGCACACTGCTCATTACAAAAGGAGTCTCACTGACTACATAAAAATCCAGACTACAATCCGGAATGAAGAATGAGCTGCAATGATAGCATCTCCAATGCCTAAGTATAGTTCTAGTTCAGCTCAATACCTGAGGACTTAATCCTCTTGCATAAACCCAACTAGATCACCTATGATCAACTAAATCCTTTGCATGAATTATTATTACATTATTCGCTCCTATACCATTCCTACTGTGATCTACATTGAGATCTTACATCATATATATACAAACCCTTGACCATAAACATTAAGGTCAGCCACCAGACAATAAACCAATTAAATAAATATAAAACATATCGATCTGAGACCAAAAAAATATTAGCCAACCCATAAGACATCATAAAAATACATCGAGTACTAGCAACATGTTACATGAAGCTGGTCCAAAACCCAGATAGAACCAGACCCAATTTAGGTCCCCACATGCTAAAGAAATGATCCCAATCACCCAATTCTTGAACATGATCACCATCAACATACTAAATCTCTACTAGAAGCTACACGAACATGAATTATGCTTAATATCAAAATATCTTCAACAAAGCTCTTCCTGTGAAACCCTCACCGAATCAACAAACCAGAGTTACCAGCATATAAGATAGCATCTGATCACCAAATCAAAACCAACTGAATGAACATGAATCTGAGTAGCATGAATAGAAGATCTAAGCCAAAGCATGCTAGAGTATACTGGATCATCATGATCTTACCAACTAGAAACCAAACAACCTACTAGGACCAAAAAGATACCAGTGAATAGCCAAAACAACTAGTGTTGACATCAATGACAAAACATCAATGCAACACATAATCAATTCCTCCAAATAACCAACATAAGAAGTTGGCCAAAGATATGTAGAATGAATTTGAGATGTCTATGATTGGTGAAATGAAATTCTTTCTTGGATTGAAAATTACTCAATTGGATAAAGGTATCTTCATATCTCGGAACAAGTATGTGAAGGAGTTGTTGAATAAATTTGGTTTGGATGACTCAAAGCCTATTGGTACACCTATGGTGACTGAATGTAAGCTGACAAAAGTAGATGATACTCTCAAAGCTAACCAAACTATATATAGATCTATGATTGGTGGTTTATTGTACTTGACTCAAACTAGACCTGATATTATGAATGTTGTTTGTCTTGTTGCTAGACTTCAAGTTGATCCTAAGTAATCTCATGTTACTTCTATTAAAAGGATATTTAGATATTTGAAAGGGACAATTGATTTTGGTTTGTGGTACCCTAATTATGATGAGTTTACTTTGAGTGCCTTTATAGATGGTGATTGGACAAGTGATGTTGATAACCAGAAAAGAACCACTGGTGGTGCATTCTTTTTGGGTAAGAAGTTGGTGTCATGGGCAAGTAAGAAACAAAATGCTATCTCTTTGTCTACTACAGAGGCTAAATACATTACTATTTCTAGCAATTGTACTCAAGTAATTTGGATGAAAAAAATGTTGAAGGATATATGAGTTATTTATGATGAACCTATTGCTATATATTGTGATAATTCAAGTTCTATCAATATCTCTAAGAATCTAGTATTGCATTCTAAGACAAAACATATATCTATCAAGTATCATTTCTTGAGAGAGAAGGTAAATAAGGAAGAAGTTAGATAGGAGTATGTATCTATGAAGGAACATATTACATCAGTCTGGGGAGATTCACAAAGATATCTTGTGATCCTGATTAATGAGTTGTGACTGCTACTCAACATGAGTAGTCAGTGTTGTGATTGAGATGTTTAGGCTTGTGTGATACTTCATAGAGGGAGAGAATTTTGATTTTCCTAACTTTTTCATTGATTTCAAAGGGGAAGGAGATGTATGTGAAAAACCCTTAAGCAATTTTAGCAGAGAGAAGTAGTGAATCAAAGATTTGTGATATGAGTTGTTTGTCAAAGGGACTTGATATTTGTGATTTTGGGGAAGATTGTTGAGAGTTAATTTGTTTCTTGGCATTGATTGTTTCTCACATTCATATGTTGCCATCAATGCCAAAAGGAGAGATTCTTGGATATTAGCTGATATGTTGTCATTCATGTCAACCTATGTGAAGTCAATATATATTGCAGTTAGATTGGTTGAGTTGGTTGAGCCTGTGTATTGAAGATGAGCTTATACGGTCTAATGGGTTGTGAGATACTTATCTCTAGTTGATTTAGTAGAAGTTTCAGAGGTCAACATGATGATTTGAATCACGTTATGAAATCTGTTATTATGGTTGGTTATTTAGTTGTTTAATATTGGCCGTTTTGGTCAATCGGTTTGTTGTGCTCCAGAATTGTAATATCTATAGTTGTGGATGTGTGGGATGTATTATAGACATTCATGTGTGTTGTTAGTTTGAGTGGTTCACGATTTGGATATCCATAAGAAAATATTTTAGTTTGATAGTTAGTTATGTTGGTGTTCTTGAGCTTCAGTAGAGAGATGATGACGTTTCAAGTAATATGAGTTGTTTTGATTGTTGCGGTGTGATTCAAGTTCTGTATGGATGTTTAAATATTGTGTGCTATGCGTGTTGGTGGTTGACGTTGATTTTTGTGCAATATTTCTCTAATCTAGTGATGTTCTTCATGTTATGCAATGTTCACAATGTTGTAGCGTGTTACGAATGATCAAGGCATAATTCTTGGAGGTGTTCCATATTTGTAGTGGTTGTTTAGGTCTAGACTATGTCTTAGCCAACATTGTCTTAGTTTTCATACATTATTATAGAATTTGTAGTTATATTTTTGTAATATGTAGCATATAGTAAGCCAACCTATCTTTCATAAGATGACGACTTGTATTAATAAGAAGTATAATCATTCAGTAAGGTATCTGATCTTTGTATAAGGTATTTGTGTGTGCGAGTAATAATCTAATCATTCAAGAGTTGTGTGAAGTTGTGAAGATGTGTGTTGCAGAGAAGATGAGATAGTGTGCTTAACCAGAACTATACTCAGGAATGTGTAGATGTTATTTCATCAGTTCATGATTCTTCGGATGTAATCCAAATTTTTTTGTAAGTGAGTGAGACTTCCTTTAAGGTGGTGAGCCTTCCCTAAAGGTTGTAGACTTTATGGGTTTTGTAATTTGATCAGTGAGCTCAAGGTAGTGTGCCTAAATGCATGTGCATTACCCATTGTATTATGTCACTTACTCCTAACAAGGTATTATCTCATTCTGGTTAGGCTCCTGCAATGGCTTTTCTATTAATTGACATTTACACATCAAAAATCTTGGTGTTATGTGCGTTATTAATGTGGTGTTGTTTCATGCTTTAATTGTTGATTATCAGATCTGAGTTATGGTTTAATTTTTATAAGTTTTTGTCCAAACTAATTCAACTCCCCTCTCAGCTTGCTGCATTATTGCCAACAAATGGTATCAAAGCTAGATCTTCTGGAAGAAGCATGACCTCTAAAGGAGATCTAGGATGACAACCTTTTCTTTTAAGAAGGTTATTATGAGATTTAATGGAACAAACTACACTCTCTAGAAGAGGCAGATGCATTAGACAATAATACTAGAAGATCATGAAGAATGTATATAATGGTCCTTAGAATGGTCCTACTACTCTAGATGAGCTAAAAGAAGTAGAATACAATATTAAAACCAAGAAAGCATTTTTGAGTTCCTTGATAGGTATTGAGATGACTAATATGATAGATCTTGAGACCACTGATGAGATCTAGGTAAAGTTGGAGACCTTGCATGAATGTGATAGTCATGTGAACATTGTGAAGTTGTAGACCTTGAAAAGTAAATATGAGAAACTAAAGATGAGTGAAGATGATAATTACTTCTTTTATGCAAAATTGAATGAGCTTGTATACAAAATCACATGTGCTGGTGGAGTCCTTGAAGAATATGAGATTGTTGCTTAAGTGTTGATATCTTTGATTCCAACTTACAAACATAAGGCTACTACTATTGATGAGATCTGAATTATGACAAATGTGACAAGAGAAATGTTGGTTAGTAAACTTGTTGCTTTTGTGTTGAGTGAGTTTGGTGGCTCTCTTCCAAAGACTGAAGCTACCTTCAAAGTTACTATATCTAGGAAGAATAGATATGATCGAGGATTAAAGTTCTACAAGGGTATCTAGATATGAGAAAGAGATGAAAGAGATGGAAGATGATGAAAAAGAGCTTGAGGAGCTTGAAGAACTTATTGCCAAAAGACCGCCTAAAGGTGCTGGTAAGTATAAAGGGAAGTTAACCCTTGAATGTTTTTAATGTAATAGGATAGGACATTTTGCATCAAGGTGTCGAGAAAGAGATAGGAATCCTAAGAAGCCATTTAAGCCCTATAAGCCTAAATATCAGAAGAAGTGTTATTATGATGTTGATGAAGACGTGACTGATGATGAGTCTGATAAAGGAAACTCTAGAGACAAATTTGTATTAATTTCTATGATTGAAAATGATTTGGTAACTACAAATTCTACAAGCTGCATTAATGAGGAGAAGCCCTAGCTATGAAACTTGAAGAGAAAGATGAATGGGTTATTGACAGTGCTTTCTCTCATCATATGAGAGGTGATAAGAGTAAGTTTGTGAATATGGAAAAAGTATGATGGTGGTGTGGTAAGATTTGGTGATAACAAATCTTGTGTAATCTGTGGTAGAGGCTGTATTTCTCTTGATGGTAACCATAACACTGATGATGTTTTATATGTTAAAGGCTTAAAACATAATATTTTGACTATTGGAAAGATCATGGATATGGGAGATAACTTGCAATTCAATAATGACAAATGAAAGATCTTGAGTAGCTCCAGAATTTAGATTGCATTAGGTACAAATACTAAAGGTAATATATTTCACTTGAATGCTGGTGTAAAAGTTGCTTGATTGCTTAGATTGATGAAAGTTGGTTATGGAATAGAAGGATGTGTCATGTAAATTTTGATAGCATGGTTAAGATAAGTTATTCTCAAGAAGTGAGAGATTTACCTAAGTTGATGAAGCCTTCTAATCCGATATGTAACGAATGTCAATTAGGTAAGCAGACAAGAGTTACATATAAGAGAAAACAATATAATTCTAATGGATTGTTGGATCTTGTGCATACTTATTTGTGTGGTCCTTCTAGAGTGAGAAGCTTGTTGGGTGACATATATTTCATGTTACTGATTGATGACTATTCAAGCATGATGTGGGTTACATTCTTAAGGGAGAAGTATGAAGAATTAGAGAAGTTCAAGATTTTCAAAGCTATGGTTGAGACTGAGACTAGACTGAAGTTGAAATGTCTATGACCTGAAAAAGGTGTAGAATTCACTTCCGGTGAGTTTAATGCATATTGTGAATTGCATGGAGTTAAGAGACAATTATTTGTTCCTAGAATAGCTCAATAGAATGGAGTTGTGGAAAGGAACAATAAAATAGTTCAAGAAGCTACTAGAACCATGATTATTGAAGGAAATGTGTTGGATATGTATTGGAGAGAAGTTGCGAGCACTACAATATACACTCTTCATCAGGTAACTATCAAAGGTTGTATTGGTAAGACTCCCTATGAGTTATGGTTTGATCATACTCCTACTATTAGATATTTGAAATTTTTTGGAAGTAAATGTTACATTGAAGGAGATGAAGATCTTGGAAAATTTGATGCTTGATGTGATGAAGGAATCCTTCTTGGTTATTCTACTTGAAGTAAAGCCTACCAGTGTTATAAGAAGAGATTGAGAAAAATTGTTGAAAGTGATAATTTGAAGCTTGATGAAGGAAATGAGAGACAGATGAGATCTTGTAGATATGATTCAAGAGATGAAGTTGTCAGTGTAGATGAAGGAAAGAAAGTGCAAATTGATTCGAAAAAGACAAAGAATCAAGGAGAAGTTGCAAATACTAACACAAATGAAAGAGTTCAAGAGCTTGAAATTAAAGAAAATACTAAAACTTTGAGGTATGTGAGATTAAATCATTCAGTGAATCAGATTATTGGTGATAAGAATAAAGGTGTGATGAATAGAAGAGGACTTGCAAAAGAAATTTGTTTCATTTCTAAGATTGAGCCTAAAAATGTTGATGAAACATGTAAAGATGAGAGTTGGATTAAAGCCATGGAAGAAGAACTTAATCAAATGGATTTTTTGGAATAAGCTAAATGAATAGGGTCAAGTTGTTAGAAAGAAAGCTAGACTTGTTTGTCAAGGTTACAATAAATAAGAAGGAATTGATTATGAGGAGACTTTTACTCTAGTAGCTACAATTGAAGCTATTAGATTATTTGTTGGATATGTTAAAAAATATTTCAAGGTTTATCAGTGGGATGTCACATCGGCCTTTCTTAATGGTGAGTATGAAGAAGTCTACATTACAAAACTAGATGGATTTCAGCTGATAGATAAAAAGAACATTGTTTGTAGGTTGAAGAAAGCATTGTATGGACTGGAACAAGCCCCTACAACTTGGTATGCCAATTTGGATAAATATTTGATGAAGCTTAAATTCAATAAAGGTACTGCTGACAGTAATTTTTATTTCAATATTGACCAGAATAACATTTTGATTGTTGAAGTTTTTGTTGATGATATTAATTTTGAAGAAAATGATTGCTTGTATAAGAAGTTTGCCAAAGATATGCAGAATGAATTTGGGATGTCAATGATTGGTGAAATAAAATTCTTTCTAGGATTGCAAATTACTTAGTTGGATAAAGTTATCGTCATATCTCAAAACAAGTATGTGAAGGAGTTTTTGAAGAAATTTGGTTTGGATGAATCAAAGCCTGTTGGTACACCTATTGTGACTATATGTAAGCTGAAAAAATAAGATGGTTCCCTAAAAGCTAACTAGGCCAGATATAGATCTATGATTGGTGGTTTGTTGTACTTGGCTCAAACTAGACCTGATATTATGAATGTTGAATGTCTTGTCACTAGATTTCAAGTTGATCCTAAGGAATCTCATGTTACTATTATTAAAAGGATATTTAGATATTTTAAAAGAATAGTTGATTTTGGTTTAGGGTACCCTAAGCATGATGAATTTACTTTGAGTGCCTTTACAGATGCTGATTAGGTAGGTGATGTTGATGACTCGAAAAGCACCACTGGTGGTGCATTATTTTTGGGTAAGAAGTTGGTGTCATGGGAAAGTAAGAAGCAGAATGCTATCTCTTTGTCCATTGAAGAGGCTAAGTACATTGTTGCTGCTAGTAATTGTACTGAGGTAATTTAGATGAAACAAATGTTGAATGATATATGAGTTATTTATGATGAACCTATTCCTATATACTATGATAATTGAAGTGTTGTCAATATCTCTAAGAACCTGTTAGTGCATTCTAAGACAAAGCATATATCTGTCAAGTATCAGTTTTTGAAAGAGAAGGTAAATGAGGAAGAAGTCAGATTAGAGTATGTATCTACAAAGGAATAGATTGCAAATATTTTTACAAAACCTTTACCTAAAGATACTTTTGAGTATCTCTAAGAGAAGTTAGGGGTGATTCCCCCTCATGATAAGAACTAAGATTCATGGATTTTCATTAGTCTGGTGAGCTTCACAGAGATATCTTGTGATCCAGATTGATGACTTGTGACTTCTAGTTAGTAGTAGTTAGTGTTGTGATTCATATGTTTAGGCTTGTGTACTACTTCATAGAGGGAGAGAATTCTAATTTCCCTACCTTTTTCACTAGTGTCAAAGGGAGAGGAGAAGAATGTGAAAAACCCTAAAGAAATTTTAGGGGAGAGAAGTAGTGAATAAGAGATTTGTCATTTGAGTTGTTTGTCAAAGGGGAAGTTGATATTTGTGATTTTGGGGGGGATTGTTGAGATTTGATTTATTTCTTAGCATTGATTATTTTTTACATTCATATGTTTCCATCAATGGCGAAGGGGTATATTGTTGGATATTGGCTGATATGTTGTTATCAATGTCAACATATGTGAAGTCAATATGTATTGCAGTCAGATTGGTTGAGTTGGTTGACCCTATGTGTTATAGATGAGCTGATACGGTTTAATGGGTTTTGAGATACTTATCTCTAGTTGATTCGATAGAAGTTTAAGAGGTATGCATGATGATTTGATTGAGTTGTGAGATTGGGTATTATGGTTGGTTATTTAGTTGTTCAACATTGGTTGTTTTGGTGAATCAGTTTGTTGTGCTTTGGAATTGTAATATCTTTAGTTGCAGATGTGTGGGATGTAGTTTGGAAATTGATGTGGGTCATTAGTTCAAGTGGTTAATGATTTGGAGATCCATAATAAAATCTTAGTTTGATAGTCAGTTATCTTGGTGTTCTTGAGCTCCGGTAGAGAGATGATGATGTTTCTAGTAATGCGAGTTGTTGCAGTTGTCGCGGTGTGATTCAAGTTGCGTATGGATGTTTCTAAATCATGTGTTATGCATTTTGGTGGTCCGCATTGATTGTTGTGTGAGATTTATCTAATACGGTGATGTTCTTCATGTTATGTGACGTTCATGGTGTTGTAGCCTGTTGTGAATGATCGAGGCATAATTATTGGAGGTGTTTCATATTTGTAGTGGTTCTTTAGGTCCAGACTATGGCTTAGATGATATTGTTTTGTTCTGCATTCATTATTGTAGTTGGTGTAGTTATATATTTAGAATATGTAGCATATGGTGAGATGACCTATCTTTCATAGGTTGATGACTTGCATAAATAAGAATTATAATCATTGCGTAAGGTATTTGATCATTGCATAAGGTATCTATGTGTGAAAATAATGATCTAATCATTTGGGAGTTGTACAAAGTTGTGAAGATGTGTCTTGCAGAGTATATTAGACAATGAGCTTAACCAGAACTAAACTCAAGCATGTGTAGATTCTATTTCATCAGTTCATGATTCTTCTAATATAATTTGAATGTTTTTGTAAGTCAGTGAGACTTCCTGTAAGACAGTGAGCCTTCCCTATAGGTTGTATCCTTTCTAAGTTTTGTAATTTGAGCAGTGAGCTCTAGGTAGTGTGTCTGAATGCATGTGCATTCCCCATTGTATTATTCCACTTACTTCTAATAGGGTATTATCTCATTTTGGGTAGGTTCTCATCATGGTTTTTCCCTTAACCAGGTTTTCCATGTCAAAAATCTTGGTGTTATGTCTGTTATTGATGTGGTGTTGTTTCATGCTTTAAATATTGATTATCAGATTTGAGCTATGGTTTAAGTTGAAGATTCTTTTGTGCAAACTGATTCACCCCCCCTTTTAGTTTGTTGCATTATTGCCAACAATTGGTATCAGAGCTAGATCCTCCATAAGAAGCTTGACTTCTTGAGGAGATCTAGGATGACAACCTTTTCTTATAAGAAGCATTTTCCAAAATTTGATGGAACAAACTACACTCTCTAGAAGAGGTGGATGCAATGCCATTTGAGATGCATTAGAGAAGAATACTAGAAGATCACTAAGAATGTCTATAATGTTCCTCAAAATGGTCCTACTACTTTGGATGAGCAAAAAGAAGAAGAATACAATATTAGAGCTAAGGAAGCATTGTTGAGTGCCTTGAGAAATTGTAAGATGACTAATATTATAGATCTTGAGACCACTTGTGAGATCTGGGTAAATTTAGAGACCTTGCATGAAGCTGATAGTCATGTGAAAGTTTTCTAAGTTGTATAGCCTGAATGGTAAATATGGGAACCTAAAGATGAGTGAAGATGATAACATTACTTCTTTTATGCAAAAAGTGAATGAGCTTGTGTGTAGAATCAGATGTTCCGGTGGAGTCCTTGAAGAATCTAAGATTTTTGCTAAAGTGTTGAGATCTTTACCTCTTTCTTACAAACATAAGGCTGCTACTATTTATGACATCCAGACTATGACAAACATCACAAGAGACATGTTCATTGGTAAACTTGCTACTTTTGATTAGTGTAAGTTTGGTATCTCTTCCCAAGATTGAAGATACCTTCAAAGTTACTATATCTGGGAACCAGAGATATGATTTGGGAGAAAGTTCTACAAGTGTATCCAGATATGAGAAAGAGATGAAAGAGATGGAAGATGATGGAAAAGATCTTGAGGAGATTGAAGCACTTATTGATAGAAGACTGCCGAAAGGTGTTGGCAAGTATGTAGGGATGTTACCTCTTAAATATTTTTCGTGTAATAAGATAGGACATTTTACATTGAGGTGTCCGGAAAGAGAGAGGAATCCTAAGAAGCAAGTTAATCCCTTTAAGCCTAAATAATAGAAGATGTGTTATTATGCTAATGATGAAGGTACGACATATGATGAGTCTGATAAAGGAAACTCTGGAGATGAATTTGTGTTCATTGCTATCAAGGAAGATGATTCAATAACTACATATTCTAAAAGTTGCATTAATGAGGATAAACCTCTAGTAGAAAAAGTTGAAGAGAAAGATGAATGGGTTATTGACAATGATTGCTCTCATCATATGACAGGTGATAAGACTAAGTTTGTGAATATGGAAAAGTATGATGGTGGTGTGGTAAGTGTTAGAAATTTTTGTGCCAACATTAGTAGGTTTAGACCACATGGGATAAGGTCACGTGGGATAAGGAAGTAAAAGAAAGGGCTCTTCTCTTATCCCACGAAGTGAAATAGATGCAATGAAGGTCCCATTGGATAAGAAATAATAATAAGAATTATTCTTATCCCATGGAGTTATAAAGTTATCAGCAGTGGGCTGTGGGATAAGGAAATAACTAAGGTGTGGCGAGATAAGATTGTTGTGGGATAAGAAATTAACAAAGCGGGTGGGATTTTCCCTTATCCCGCAACACATTGGAAGGACTCATGTGGTCGCACGGGATAAGATCAACAATAAGCAAAAGGGGCATTTTTCTTATCCCATGAGGTTTTGAAGGCAACATCAACAACATGCAGGATAAGGAATTATCCAAAGTAAAGAAGAAAGATTATCCTGCGAGGTTATAAGGACATTAGCGGCAGTCCAAGAGATAAGAGGTTAACTAAGGCAAGTATTTTTTTCTACCTTATCCCATGGGGTTAAAAGAGAAACAATGTGATGCCCCAAGATAAGAAGCAAGAGGAAACAAAGGCAAAAACAAGGATGGCTTATCCTATGAGGTTGAAGAAACAGTGAAGAGGGGTCACATGATAAGTTAAGCGAAGTAGAACAGAGAGGGGGCTTAACCCGCGAGGGTAAAACTTGACCCATAGTGATGTCATGGGATAAGAATTTAGTGCGGTCAATGGTCAAACATAGCCAGTGTGACATGGACCCAAGGTGCCACGTCGAACATCTACAACCATTGAGTTTTCATAAAGGCCTGGTTCGACGACCATGTTTTAATCTTTTGTTGGGCTTGCTGGATGCCTACATGGAGAGATCTTGCATTAATCTCTTAGATTGATGATGAACATTTGATTTCACAATGGTTGTTGGGTTTTAAATACTTTGTAGGAGGGTGGTTGTTGACCCAATGGTCAGGGATGTTTTGTGCTCACTTGAAGCCCATTTCAGACCTGATCTCGCTTCAACCACTAGATTTTAATGCCACAACTCTAGAGGTGACCCCTCGAGGCCAATTTCAGACACCACCATGCTTTTCCAATGCAATACAAAAATTTTTTGTCCCTACAAGGGTGCTCGATCATGCTTGTCGATAGGGATTACTTGACCAAGGAGTGGTTTTTCTCTCTTCTAAGCTAAAGGACGTATTCAAGAGGGTGTTCCACCATGTTATCAGATCTATCACTCTGATATTCTCTCCCCTCAGAAATTTTGTAACCTAACCTTGGTTAGGGTTAGGGTTTTCATTAGTTGTAACCATCTCATTTATGTCTGAAATATAAAGGCAATTTTGTAACCTATTTATAGGATCTTCTCCTCTTTTTCTCTTACAGTAATCTATGATTTCTGCAATTGTAAAATCACCTTGTCTATATTAATAAAATTTTCCTTACCTAGTTTCAGTTTATGCAAATTTGTCTATATTTTTACCTGTTTGTATGAATGCATTTTCTCTTTCTTTCTCAATATCTATGATGTTGGCATTTTTTATGATTATGTTGTGATTGTCATTGATGGACACACACTTTCTATAAGATCACTTTTTGAATGTATGAATTATGCTCAACCAGTATTTGTTCCAAACTGGTATTATGTTGTAGTCTTTAGACTATCGATGTTTTGTAGAAAGTGTTTACCGATATCAAGCAGCATGAAGACCTCAAGCGGTTTGAGGATCTCAAGAGGAACAGAGCAAAGGAACTAAAAGCAGTAGTTATCACTTTCCTAGTCTTCATTTCTGTCAACTGGTAATCTGTTTAATAATTAAACTGGTATTACTCTGAGTTACCAATCGGTAATCAATAAAGATGTATAAACTGGTAATACTCTATGATGAGTTACCAACCGATATATTTTTGTGATGAGTTATAATCCACTGACACTTTGACAATGATTTTGTGTCATGTTACCAAATGTTTCTAGATACACTGAACCTAGGAACTTGCAATGTAATCCTATTGGACCAACATGAAATCAGATTCCTTTTAAGGACATCATGTCTAGGGTTTTAGGTGATGTTAGGGGTTCAAGGTGATTATTGAGGTTTTTGTATGTGCGATTACAGAAGAAGAATAGGTATGTGTGAAGAAACAAAGTGTGGAGATATTGAAGGCTAAAGTAATGCTGAAATGCATTAATAATGAGCTAGCAGGGATCTAACCAAGCATACCGTGCTAATATTTAGATCACTCACATGTTGATTACTTAGATCTTCGACAAGTCTTAAACCTTTAACTGGGTAGGCTTGGCAAAGCCTTTGTAAATCCTCTAACAAGGTGGTTCACAACTGTGGATCTGAAATCCTCTCACAAGGTAGTCTTTAATCAGACTTATCTCCTAACAGAGATTGAGATTCCTAATAGGATCTATTCTAGTAAAGAACATTGTACGACCTTAACCAGTCTGACCTTAACCAGTCTAGTTACTATTATGTAGATAGTTACTTGTGAGTTTCATCTCATCGTGGTTTTTCCCATTTGGGTTTCCACGTCAAAATCTCTTGTGTTATGGTGATTGTGCTTCTATGGGTGAATGCCTTATTTTTTGTCTAGTTTGCATGTGTGTTAACCAGTTTGTTTGTAAAACTGTTTTACCAGTTTACTCCTAGACTGCTCAAGTGTTTGTGTTTAGTATTTTTTGGTATACTAATTCACCCCCCCTCTTAGTATTCATCAACTGGTATCAGAGCCAACATTTCTATAGGTCTAACTACTTAGAAAGAGATATGGGGGAATACACTATGAGGGAACTTAATCATCAGCTCACTCAGACTGAGTAAGCCTATGATGAACTTAAAGTCAAATATAAGGCCTCTTAGGTAAAAAGAAGAGAGCGTGCTGAAAAACTGATGAAACTAACTGAAAACAATTCTTCTGATGAAGTGGACATGGAAACCCTAGTTCAAGAAGTTGAAAAATTGAATGAGTCCAATGCCAACCTAAGAAGGGAACTTGAAGGACTAACTATCAGAATGTGTCAAGAGATTGAGAATCGGAGGAAAGCTGAAGATCTGGTAAAAGACAAAGATCATGAGATCTCCAAGCTGAAGCAAGAGATTAGTGCACTTACCACTCATCTTCATGAAAGTAAAGTGGAAAAGGCAGAAATGCAAGGTGAACTACACATGGCTATTTCTGAGAATGCAACCTTAAAGGATTCCAATGCTGCTATTTCCAAAGAACTCATTGAGTCAAAGGAAACACTTGCCAAATTCAATAAGAGTTCTGTTATGCTAGAGCAAAAGCTTGAATCAGCTAAACCGGTAAAGAATACTAATGGACTTGGTTTCTCTAAATATGAGGAAGGTGAGACCTCTGGAACAAAAGATGGAGCATCAAAGAAGTGACCAGCACCAAAGGATAAAGGTAAGCAAAAGTTCAAACCTATTTTCTTTAATTGTCTCAAGGAAGGACACACTACTATTGTATGTAGAAGTAAGGCTTACAATAATTTTCCTTATTTTCTAAATGATAAGCCTAGACCTAATAGATTCAATGGTAATTGTTATGCATGCAACAAGTTTGGGCATAGAGCATTTGAATGCAGGTCTGTCATGCACAACACCAGAAGGTATCCTCAAAGGAGTCAAGGAGTTTTTCCTTAACCCTCTAGGAACTAGAACCCAAACCGGTTTAATACCTATAATCATCAGTCAGATAATAGTGGCCACACTGCTACAACATGCAGAAGGAAGAATGAAACATGAACAATGGACCTTGGAAAGCACCTGGAATGGTTTGCTATCTTTGCAACAAACCGGGTCATACAACAAGATTCTGCAAGATGAGAAAGAATATATTGGATGATAAACCGGTCACTCCAGAAGGAAAGATTTATATTGAAACTATTCAAGCGGATATGAAGAAAGCATGGAAAAAGAAGCCAGAAGAAGTGATTCAAGAAGAATCGGTTTCTGCACCTAGTGTGGAAGTCACTAAACTGGCAAACTAAGCATCAGAAAAGATTAGGGGGAGAAAATGATGAAATGTTTCCAACCCCCGGTTTACACCAGTAAAAGACCTTAATCGGTATGTGATACCTGTCAACTGGTAGAAGATCATAAATGGTAAAAGGAAAATTAGGGTTTATGCCCTAATAGTGGAGCATTTATTATGGTAGGTGAAGAACTCGTTTGAAAGGATTTTTCAAGTTATTTTTTCACTTATCAGTTCTCGAGTGAAGAAGTTTTCAAGTGTTGAGCGAAGAAAAGCAATTTGGATTGCAATTCAAAGAATTCTCAAAACCTTGAAGAAGAATCAGAAGTTAATATCAGTCAGTCAAGTGTAGAACACAAAGTGGCATTTCAGCAACTGAAGGAGTGTGTGGCGAAGTGGAATTTGCAAGCCCTAAATTTTGATTTATGAAGGTATTTTTTGAATTTCTATATTTATCATGGCTTTCGCATCATACTCTAGTTCTAGTGCACCCGTTGATTTAGTAGATTTCATCCAACAGAAGGTAAAATATAATGCCCTATCTCAAATACCCATTGGTGTTATAGTGGAGGAAGGTATTTCAGATTATATTGATTGTAAAATTAAAGACCTAGGATCTCTAATGATCCATTCTCAGTTAAGCTTATTCTGCGAGAAGGACAAGAAGATTAAACCAAAATTTAGCATCTTGGAAAAGAAGAAGCTTCACAATGTGGTCTATTTCCTTGAAGAGTTATCAGATGATCACATCCGCATCATTCTGAGTAGAGTGCATGGTGAAAAAATGTACTTAGAGCAGACACATGTCATCACACCAAAAGCTATTGATGCCGTCACCAATTTCTGTAACGTCGATGAAGTGTCAACCCTAAGGAAGATCAGCAAGACCAAAATGACCAAGCTCACCGGTTCTGTGAGCAACCAATGGGGAATGACCATCAATCCCATCAAGGACGATCTGGTCAAATATGCCTGCATGGTAATAGGTTACTAGACATTTTATGCTAGCAGGATCAACTCTGTCTCTACTGTAGCGGTAAATGCTGCCTACAGGACGATCATGGAAGATGCATCATTTGATTTATGCACTTGTATGCAAAGGCAACTTTTGGTGAACTTGAAGTCGATTAAATAGGACAATGCCTTGAGATTTAAGTTTGGACAACTATTGACTGGGTTGTTCTTCTACTTCCAAGGTTACTTCCTAGGAGTCGAAGATATTCAATGGTCTGCCGACCAACCGGTTAAAAAGCAAATCAAGGAAAGCCTTCAAGCAGTTGGAATTGGTTATCCCGAAGTTATAAACAAATACTTTGATGAGTTCAGATACAAAATGAGCCAAAGAGTGAGAATATCGAGTGAAATTGTCAAGAAATATGAAGATGACATATGTTTCACCATCAAAGTTGATGAGTACATAATGGAGGCAGTTGAGCCTAGACAGGAAGAAGTAGAACCCATGGGATATGAGGTAATGTATGACATGCTAGATGGGTATGCCTCTACCCTACTCGCCTCACCCCTTAAACCAAAGGCAAAGAGAATAAACACCTATTTGGAAAGGGTTACACCGGTTGAAGAACCTTCAGTAAATAAGGGAAAGGCAGTGCCTTCAGTATCGACACTGGTTATTGCAGAAGTCCCAAAGTGACCAAGCAATCACCAGCAAAGAAGAAACCAAAAGCTGCACCTGCCAAAGTATTTGAGAGAAAGTGGAAGACAAAAGGAAACACACCAAACTCAGAGGACACTATGTCTGAAGAACAACCTAAGAAGACTAGGCAAACAAGGAAAAAGGAAAAGACAACTAGCAATGAACCGGCAACATTTGCACTAGTAAATATTGATATTTCCTCCTACAAACCTTTGACACATTGTCGAAGAACTATTAACAATATTAGAAGAAAAGTGCTTGGTGATTTGAAAGAATGCTTTGATGATTTTAATGATGATGAAAAGGACAAAGTTGAACATGAAGTCATTAAATATTTATGTATTAATGACCAGTGGCCATCAGAAATTAAATCTGAGACACCTGATTCTTTATATGATTCTTTAGATAACACATGGCACATTGCCATAGAGAAGGAACAAGGAATAAGAGAGGAAGTATTTGCATAATACTTTCCTAATGTGCCTAAACTAGAACTTTATGAAGTGGTGGAAAGATATAAGGGCCTCTTCTTCATGAGAAGAAGGAGACTCCTGTTGCTAGAAGGAAAAGTCCTGGAAGTGGTAAAAGATACCCACTCCCTTGTTCAATCCACTCTAAGGTTGCACCAAGTGGAAGAAGCCAACAGGAAAGCTGAGCAAGAACCAGAAATCAATAAACTGGATGAGGTGTATGACAATGAAGGAGTACCAGTCACTGATCAAATGGAACCCATTGATGTTGATGCCTTGAACGGTGAAGATGTTACTCTGGGTACATCAATAGAAGTGGTAGGATAGGAAAAATAGGCAGAGGAAGAGAAGAAGCAACAAGAAGAAGAAAAAAAGAAATAGGCAGATGAAGAAGAAAAGAGGAAACGAGAAGAGGAAAAGAGAAAAGAAGAAGAAAAGAGGAAATAGGAAGAGGACAAGAGAAAAGAAGAGGAGAACAATAGACAAGAGGAAGAGAAGAAGAAGAAGTAAGCGGAAAAGAAAGAAGAAGAGAAATGGAAGGAAGAAGAAAAAAAATAGGAAGAGGAGAAGAAAAAGGAAGAGGAGAAGAGAAAGGAAGAGGAGAAGAGGAAGCAGGAAGAGGAGAAGAACAAGAAGGATGAAGATGAAGAGAAGCGGAAAGAAGAGGAGAAGAAGGAAGAAGAGAAAAGGAAGATAGAGGAAGAGGAGAAAAAGAAGGAAATAGAGGACAAGCTAAGGGCTAAAGAGAAGGAGGGAGTGGCATAGAGAACTCAAGTGGAGACCCCAAAGGCAACCAATAGTCAAGCCAAACTGGTTGACATTACCAGTCCCATTGACCTCCAGTCTGCAAATGAATCAGAGCTGTTGCAAAGCATTAAGCTTGCTCAAGAATACCTAGAGTTGATAAGGAGGAAGAAGGAGCAAGGCATGATCCAAACTGTGATGGGTACTCTTACTGGTTTGATACCCAGTACCAACCTCCCTAGTATCGATTCCTCTCTAGCCCAACTTACACTCTTATGCACATTTGTGGAGGACCAGGTACAAATCTTAGAAGAGGTTACTAAAGCTCATGCCAAAAAGAAGCATCAAAAGGCTTTGAACACTGCCTTGGTGAAAAAGTTACATGAGCTTTGGTTCGATCTGTAGAAGGCATAGAAGGACATTAAAGATGTTCTGGATGAGGGGAATCTACTGGTCAACAAGATATGTCAACCCCATCTATTCTATGATGATGTGCTTGCTCAGAAAGAGAAACTTCAAACTGATTTGCAAACATTCATAAGAACCTTCAAGATGCCATATGATTCCTTTACTGCTTATGGGTAAACTGTTCACCGGTTTCAACTTCAGGCTGTAAGAATTGATTTGGAGATTAGAAACTAGACTAGGGATTTGCAAGAACTACAACTGGTTCTACTACCAAGACTGTAAATACTTCAGAAATGCTATCTCAATCTGGATGCCTTGACAATTACTCAAGAGATGAGTACCTTGGACTCCATGGAGGAACAGGTATCCCAGATGCAAATGGAGAGTGAGGTTGCTACCTCATTGCTTGAGTAATGATCTATATCCATGAAGACATTTATGCAGGAATTTAATTCTATTTTTGACAAGTTTCACTCTTTATTGTCATAAACACTTAATTAGCTAATAGAAATAGGGGTTATTCAGCTGTATTTTGTCATTGTTGGCAAAGGGGGAGAAGTATTCTGGTATTTAAAATTTTGATGCATGCTATGTACACTCTCATGTTTATCTCTATAAGGAAGTAGTATACATTGTATTTTCTACAAAGGGATAGTGTGTATACTTAGGGGGAGTAATTTTGATTATGGCATTTTTTTTGTAAAACAATTAGATGTCAAAATTTTTCCTAAGTGTTGCCATCAATACCAAATGGGGAGATTGTTGGTATTTTTTATGCTTATGTTGTGATTTTCAGTGATGGACACACACCTACTATGGGATCACTTTTTGAATGAATGAATTATCCTCAACTGGTATTTGTTCCAAACCGGTATTATGTTGTAGTCTTTAGACTATCGGTGTTTTGTAGAAAGTGTTTACCGATCTCAAGTGGCATGAATACCTCAAGCGGTTTGAGGATCTCAAGCGGAATGGAGCAAAGGAACTAAAAGTGGTAGTTATCACTTTCCCAGTCTTCATTTTTGTCAACTGGTAATCTGTTTAATAATTAAACTAGTATTACTCTGAGTTACCAACTGGTAATCAGTAAAGTTGTATAAACTGGTAATACTCTATGATGAGTTACCAACCAGTATATTTTTGTGATGAGTTACCACTGATACTTTGACAGTGATTTTGTGTCATGTTACCAAATGTGTCTAGATACACTAAACCTAGGAACTTGCAATGTAATCCTATTGGACTGACATGAAATCAGATCCCTTTTAAAGATATTATGTCTAGGGTTTTAGGTGATGTTAGGGGTTCAAGGTGATTGTTGAGGTTTTTGTATGTGCGATTATAGAAGAAGAATAGGTCTATGTGAAGAAACAGAGTGTGGAGATATTGAAGATTGAAGTAATGCTGAAATGCATTAATAATGAGCTATCAGGGATCTAACCAAGCATACTGTGCTAATATTTAGATCACTCACTTGTTGATTACTCACATCTTCGACAAGTCTAAAACCTTTAACCGAGTAGGCTTGGCAAAGCCTTTGTAAATCCTCTAACAAGGTGGTTCACAACTGTGGATCTAAAATCCTCTCATAAGGTAGTCTTTAATTGGACTTGTCTCCTAACAGAGATTGAGATTCCTAACAGGATTTGTTTTGGTAAAGAACATTGTATGACCTTAACTAGTCTGGTTACTATTCTACAGATAGTTACTTGTGAGTTTCATCTCGTCATGGTTTTTCCCATTTGGGTTTCCATGTCAAAATCTCTTGTGTTATGGTGATTATGCTTGTGTTGGTGAATTCCTTATTTGCTATCTGGTTTGCATGTGTGTTAGCTGGTTTATTTGTAAAACTGTTTTACCGGTTTACTACTAGACTGCTAAAGTGTTTGAGTTTAGTATTTTTTGGTATACTAATTCACCCCCCTCTTAGTATTCATCATATGATAGTGTTGACTCCTCTTAGGGTGGCATTTGAGAACATTGTTCATTCCTCTGCCATTGTTAAGAATTCCAACCTTGAGTCAATCTTAGAAAGCTAGACTTGGAAATGCATGTATCTTTTGGGCAGTTTTATTGATGTTTTGTGCAATTACAAGTGGGGGTAGATCAACTTTTAGGCTAGGTGCAAGCCTTATTTCCCTTCTTTCAATCAACCCTTTTGTCTCTCCCTTTTCCTTGTCAGAACATAGATTAGTTTTATCAGTTTTGGGTTGGTCCAACTCCTACACTTAGACTGAATATGGAGTTGGCCTTCTCTAAAGATTTAGCCTCACATTTAGCAAGGTCCCACACTTGAGAGGTTGTTTCCATGTTTCACAAGGTTTGTGATAAAGCTTGATCATCAAGGTGCAAACTTCTGTGACAATAGTTTTTGTCATGCCCAGTGGGACTCATTTCAACATACTTGTCGAGAATTCAATGCTTTTCCTAGGAAATTTAGCCTTTGGAGGTAATTAATCAAGCACTTGGTGACTCAGAGGATAAAATTCAGACTCTTTGTGAGGACCAGCTGTTGCTTACATGACCAAAATAAAAACTAGAGCATCTTCAAGAGGTAATTTTTAATACTCTAAACTTTCATATTCAAATTATAGAAGAACTAGAGATAGGCTTTTGTTTTCACCTACAAGGGAAACTCAAGGAGAATCACCTACACCCTTAAGGTCTTAGTCTACCCCTCCTTTTATCAGACCTTTTCAATCTAGAGGCCCTACCATCCATATCAACAAACCCCTACTTTCTATGGTAGTTCCAAGAGCACATACCTTTGTCACCTTCAATGGTGGCAGTCCCTTAGTCCTAACTCAAAAGAATGACATTCTGATAGCATCCTTGAAGGCTATACCATTTTTTATTGGAGAAACATTTAACTCCCCTGCAAAACACATACAAGATGTGTCAAACATTTGCATAGTGTTTGATGTCACTAAAGATAATGTTGTAGTGAGGCTTTTTGTCTCGTCATTCAAGGGAAAAGCCCTTCGATGGTATAGAGGGATAGCTCCTAACTCCATTCACAATTGGAATGAGCTAGCAAAAAAGCTACACAAGCATTTTGAAGACAAAAGTGACCATGTGTCACTTATGGAGCAACTGTCCACAACAAAAAAAGCACCCCATGAGTTCATGGGTGATTTCAACTATATATTTTAAAAGACATGGGATAGAATCCCATCATTAGTAAAGCCTTCATCAAAGAATGCTTTTCTATATTTTCTTAAGGCTTTAAACAATGATATTGCAGCTATGATTCAATCTATGGGAATAAATAATCTCCCATTAGCTTATGAGACTACCATAAGGGTGGAAAATTGCTTAATATAGGCAGGAAAGTTGTCTCCTAGGCCTCCAATGCCCTTATTTCTAGAGGCTCCTACCCAACAACGTTTTTTAGCACCAATACCAACAGCATATCTAAGTCATTTTCTTACACTTGCACCCCCTCTAGTTTCTAAAATCTAGGAGTTTAGGGCTGCTATGGAGGCTTCAATGCAAAAAATGAGCCAACAATTGAAAGGATATGGAAATGAATTGGTCTTAGTCAAGAGACAACTAACACAGGCTAATGATAGGCCTTATCAAGAATCAAATCAAAATTATCAGTAGTAGAGGCCTAATTTTTAAGGGCAGAACCAATGGAGCAATGCTAGGCCCTTGAATAGTTTTAATCCCATAGCCGCAAGCACCTTAAGGGCTATAGTGCTAGTTTAGAACAATCTTGCTCAAGAGCAAGATTTGTGTGTCCCATGCAATCAACCACATAATTAGACCTCATGTCAGAATGGTTAGTTTTCTTAGGCCCTAGTAGCACAAGAGGGGCCAACAACATCATGACAAAAATAATTTGTTGATTGTCCCAATCATCCACAAGGAGATACAACTTTCATGAATTAGCAAGAGGCTGATTTTTGTGGAATGAATCAAACAAGTGGGAATAGTGTGAACAACATCACAAGATCAAAAAAGGAGGGCCATAGATCTTAGTGTTAATTCTGCAATAGTATCTTAGACATGATCTGTAGCTCAAGCTTCATAGCCTGTGCTACAATCTTCAATGCCAAAGGCATTTGATAAGGTGACTGCTCCAAAAAAGAGTGAGAGTTGACACATAATGTCAAGGAGCGAGAGCCACCTAGGGTTCCTATCACACAAAAATTAGACCTAGTTGCTACAAGGTCCTTGATAAGGTTGCCATTCCCTTTAATATTGTTGAATAGATGAAGAGGGCCAACCTCAATGTATCGGTGTGAGATGCTCTGGCTATCCCATCTCAAAGAGACCTACTTCAAGAAACCCTAAAGGGGATAAATGTTGCAGAAGGTACCAGTTAGGGTTGCAATTCTTCAACTTCCACAAGCTTTGTGCAACCCCACAAGCTTGGCTCAACCTTTGGATGTAGAGAGATCAAAGAAAATTAGTATTCCTCCCCCTTTTTATCTATCATTAATCATAGGAGATAAAATTGTTCATAATTGCATGATAGATAGTGGAGCTAGTAGTTCAGTTATACCAAAAGGGATAGCTAACCACCTAGGTATCAAGTATGAACCTATAACAAGTGGAGTGCTATAACTTGATGGCACATCAGTTCAGACTGTGGAAATCATTAAAGATTTAAATATAACCTTGCATGCCTTCCTGGGTTTTAGTGTATTTCAATACATCTAAGTGATTGACATCCCTTCTTATTTTGCCATTTGTTTATCTAGGGAATTCACTACCAAGATATGTGGCCACCTATCTTCTGATTGGTCTTACATGTTGTTTACGACAAGATATGGAACTAAAGTAACCATTAGGGTTGAACCTATTTCTAATGATCATATAGAGCCTTATACCCCAAGTCCTACCAACATGAATTGTACTCTCCATGAGGAGAAAGAAGAAATTTTAGTAAGAGAGCCTGCAACTTAGTTGGATGAGGTCCCTGACTGCCTAGTTGATGAGTAGGAAAATACATTTTAGTTTGAACTCATTGACAAGATAAATGATACCGAACTTGGTACATATTGTATACATCAAGAAGACACCCCCATTTCCAATCTTTCAAAGGAATACAATGATATGTAGGGGTTATGGGACATGTTCTTTGATGGTTCAAGGAACAAAAATGGTGCAGAGGTTGGTCTACTACTAATCTCTCCCAAGGGGGAGAAATATTTCTATTCTTTCAGACTTCAGTTTGGTTGAACTAACAATGTAGTGGAGTACAAAGTTTTGATTTTGGGTCTCCAAACAAGACAAATGAGAGGGATCAAATCATTGAAGCTGTATGGAGATAGTGAGTTGGTTGTAAATCAAGTCAGAGTTAAGAATATCACCAAGAAAAACCTTCTCAAGTTTTGTAAACATAGAGCATGAGACCTAATTGAGGGATTTGAGGGGTTCAATATTTCTAGTATCCCTAGAAATAAAATAAACATGTTGATAGACTAGAAAACATTGGTGCTCAACATGACATTCCATCTCATGTTGTATCAAAGAAGTAATAATAGCTCAAACTTGTGGTGAGACCTACACTACTTGATAACCAAGTGAATTGGAAGGTCTTTGATTCTGATCAGCAGATTGTGAACTTCCTATAAGATGAGGTAGAGTTTTCCCATGGGAAGCAGGGCATGTTTTAGGACCAGTGAGGAGACCAAATCATATAGCTCAGTTCTAACAAGCTGCCCAAGGGGCTGGTCACCTTGGAAGGGATCTTCAACCATGATGATCAAATGAAAGGGAGAGAAATGAACCTGGCCACCAAGAGAGGAGACTACAAACCAATAGCCATGGTGGAAGTAAAAGCTCTCAATTTGGGGAAGGTATGTTCCAATCAGATCAATATACTTTTGTCAATCTCTTTCGAGAGTATAATGATATTTTTTCTTTTACCTATGAGGATCTAAAAGGGTTTGATCCTAGTATAGCTCAAAATACCATAGAATTAGATCCTAATGCTAAACTAGTTAGACAAAAGAAAAGACCTATAAATCCCAAAATTGAGCCTTTGATGAGGAGAGAACTATCCAAGATTATAGAATCTAGCATTATTTTTCCAATTAATAATTCTTCTTGGGTAGCCAATCTTGTTATAGTCAAGAAGAAAAACAAGGAAATCAGAGTGTGTGTAGACTTTAGGGACCTAAACAGAGCCTCCCTTAAAGACAATTATCCCTTTCCTTCCATGGAACAAATTTTAGCCAGGGTTAGTGGCTCTAAAATATTTTCATTCTTGGATTGATACTTAGGTTATAACTAGATCTTAGTCCAAGAATTTGCCCAATACAAGACTACATTCACTACTAAATAGGGCACTTATGCCTACTATAAGATGCCTTTTGGACTAACAAATATAGGTGCAACTTTTTAGAGAGACATGGATATGGCTTTTAAGGGAGTATTAGTAGAATTTGTACTAGTATATCTTGATGACATTACTATATACTCCAAGCATGGGGCAGACCACTTTGCTCAACTTGAGCAAGTTTTCAAAAGGTGCAAGGAACATGGTGTGTGCTTGAACCCCAGGAAGTGTGTATTTGCCACTGATTAGGGCAAACTACTTGGACACATTATATCCAAAGATGGTCTAGCCATAGAACTAGAGAGAGTGGAAGACATTGTGTCTCTTCACTAATACATTTGGCCTAAAATTTCGATGGAGGTTTCCGATGGAGAAGGTATATTGTGACCAAATTTGATTTTTTTTGAAAAATGCCCGAATTCATTGGAATTCTGACAATAATTTCACATTTGGTTTCGACGGAGAAGGAATTACTAATGAAATTTTATTTTTTTGAAAAAAAGTGCTCGTGTTCATTGAAATTCCGACGAACACGAGAATTACTTAAAAAAAAAGCACCGCAATTCATTTTAACCCAAAGCAATCTTGCGCAAGCTTGGTGTCAACCTCTGGCCCTGATCAACCCAAAGCAACCCTAGGTGCGATCTCCTACACCGATTTAGGCATTTCATGCAATTTAACAACTAAAAGGTTAGGCTCTACTTCATATGAATTTTCATTTTGGGGTTGCACATTATCAATTTCATTTCGCATATGAATTTTGGACCTGCTGCAAGGAAATTTATTCCCTAAATGCCACCTACAAACTACACATCAACACACACTATTGTTCACATGCCACGCTATATATTTTTGCATCCTCTACATACTCCCTATTATTAATATTGAACTTTATAAGTCCCATGACAGTCGCCCTCAGAATAGACAACACTTTGTGATGCAGATTTCCCATCCTCTTGAGCCATAACTCACATAGCTTGTCATTTTTTAGGAATTAAAATTTGAGCTGGTTCATCCTATAAATTTGTAACCTATATAGATTGGTTTCTCTAAACCCAATAACCTATGATGTAAGTGGGCTAGATGTTTTTGGCTTGATAAGAACTTGATCCTTGACCTCTACAACAAAGAGCTTATTATTCATAACCAAAACTAAAAGAAATTCTTCCTAATACTAGGAACAAACAACATATCATCAAACTTCAAAGAGTTACTTGATTGAAGTAAAAAGGGAATCGTACCAACTCCTACTACTAGATTCTTGACATTGTTAACAAGCTCAACCTAAACTCTAGAGTTATGTTTCTTTATGTTGGTAAAATACTCCTGAGTTGATGACATATGCCTAGAGGCCCCACTATTCGCATACCAAGCATTCCTAGGAATGTGCTTGTATAAAGACAATATACCATTGAGGAATATTTATCAAACTTATAAAAGTAAATTCATTCACCTAAATTCATATGCAGGTTGTCACTTCCTCTTGTTTTTGCTTCCCTTGGTTCTTCTTGTCTAGACACTATAATGCATAACAACTAAACTTATGATAGTTGAAGCACTTGATTTTACTCAATTATTTCTTCCTCGAATGTGAGGATCCTTTGAATCCTTTCCCCTACCTTTGTTGTTCATTTTTCCTTTATTTCCCTCCATCTATCCATAGAGAGATAATTCTTGTCACCATCCATTTTATTTCTTTTTTATTCTATTCAAGTTTCCTCTTGGATAGTTATCCCACATTATTTCAATGGAAGGAAGTTTCTTTTGGGCACAAATGCCTTGAACAAATGCTAAACATAAAGATGATTACAATGCTGTGTGATCTTTATAAGGTAACTCGTAATAATGTCTAATTTAGTCCTCTTTATGGATCTAAGTTTTTTTCTCAATATCATTTTCATGTTTTTGCTTTGACTTTGGAAAAGATTGACAACAGCATCAAACATCTTGGCTATTTTATTTTTTGATAAATGATGAAATAAACCATCCTTCACTGCATCTATGATTATCCATTGGTCTTTACCCTATTTCTCTTTTGCCAAGTGTTGAGTATTTGTGGGTGGAGTCATCACATCCTTAATAATTTTTGAAAGATCATTTTCTTTCAGTAAAAATGTCGCCTTGGCTTTCCAAAGTAGAAAATCTAATGTCCCTTTTGAGGATATTACTATGTTTTGCCCTTAAACCACAATTTCAATTAGAATAAGAAATAAAGAATATTTAAGAATACAAATTTACTAATTGAAATGCCTTCTATAAGAGAAACCTGGTCTAGGTCCTGCACACAATATTAGTCACTAGGATTTGACATTAAATCATAAGCCATAATATCATCTATCATACTAATCATTATCAAACACTAGGGTATCCATAAACACCATTCATATTGAAATCCAAATAAGTCATTTCCTTTTCAAAGTAGCTTCCTATAATAGTCTCATTATGAATTTGTTGAAAAGTTTGTAAACCATAGTCTCAAGGTTAGTTTCCCTTGTGCTATTAGAGCATGGAAGGTGGGCCTCCCTCTAACAATTAAAATCAAGCCTTGAGTATTCATAAGAATGTACTAGCATTGGCTGGTTATTAATTTATAATTTTATTTAACTGTACGATAGTTTTCTTTTCTAAAATTAAATATCATGATCTTGGCAATTATTGACATTTATCATCAAATTGTACTCATTGCAGAACATATGGACTCCTAGTTGCATAATGTTTGAACTGTTCATTGTTTTTCAAAATTTTCAAGAGTTTTAGTTAGTGGGAAAATATGATTGGCTTAATATAGTGTTTTGTATTTTTAATAGTCCAGTTAAAAAGATTAATCCCTGCACACTCTTACTCTTCTGGGAATCTTTCAAGAATGTCTTTGTATAGTATATTCTGAAAAGGTAAGGGATGGAAAATATCCCTTATTAACACCTATATTTGTGTGATTTTTGACGTAATTAGTATGCTTTAAATATAGCAACACCTTTTTTATATTAAAGATCAGGGAGATTTCCTAGTGAACTTCTAAATTAAATTGATTTCAGGAGCTATCCTATTAAGGTTAAATTTACATTTGCACTAAATACATTCTAATTTGGTGTAGTGATTCAAGTTCCATTTTTGTTGTTTTTATTGAAATTTCAGACTTTTGACATTGAGATATAGAGATTCGTCTTACTTTACTGCCAATTGGTTTTTGGTTTGTAAGAGTTGGGTTATATGAAGTTAAAATTTAGAATAGCTTCCAACATGAATTCACTAAAGTTTTAAAAGAATGAAGGCCCTGAATTTTAAGTGAAGATGTATACACACATGCTTATATAGAGAAATAAGTCATTCTGTGTAGTGTAGCATATATGTCTTTGCAGTTCATACAGGTGTATTTTATATTAAACCACATTGATTAGGAAAGTCAAATAAGGTCTCTCCAATGTTTAGGATACAAGAGGGCTGCATTAGTCATGTCAATATGCATGAGCATGGGAATGGATAGCTACTTTGCTTTTAGACTAACTTGGGTGTATGACTCTCAATGGTGTTCATCCCAAAAGTATATGTAATAAAATTCACTTACACCCAAGGTGTGACTGAGAATTTCATCTTACTTGTCACTAATTTGGATAGTATTGAGAGGATCCTATAAGGATGACTATCACCATACTCTCAATGACTTCACAACATTGATAACGAATTCAGATTAGACACTCATGGATTTCACTATGCTGAAGGGAGTGTCATGTTGTCTTTGTAAGGGTTGTCGATTTGTCAATGAAGGTGTGAGGTTGTTTTCCTAAGAGTACAAGGTTGTTCAAGAGTTGTGAGGCCAGTTTGTGACTTCAAGTGAATTGAGTAGGCAAAGTTATTATTCTTGGAAGGTTGGTTGAGTCAGCAAGTCAATGTGTATTGAAGCCTAATGCTTGAGGCGTGACCATTGAGGGTATTGAAGAAGATTGGGAATAGTGTGTTTTGGTGAAGAAACATGATGTGAGAAGTTTGATGCAGAGGCAAGGGTAGAACTCAGTATTTCATATTAGGACAACAACCACATTGATTTGGAAAGTCAAATAAGGTCTCTCCAATGTTTAGGATACACAAGGGTATCATTAGTCATGTAGGTATGCATGAGCATGGGAATGGATAGTTACTTTCCTTTTAGACTAACTTGGGTCTATGACTCTCAATGGTGTTCATCCCAAAATTATACATAATATAATTCACTTGCACCCAAGGTGTGACTAAGAATTTTGTCTTACTTTTCACTAATTTGGACAGTATTGAGAGGATCCTATAAGGATGACTATCACCATACTCTCGATGACTTTACAACATTCATAATGAATTCACATTATACACTCATGGATTACCCCAATTAGACATTAGTCAAATTAAGATATGATACAAGTATTTCATACCACAAAGCCATTATCATATCACCTGCTCTAAATCACCAAAAAGTCATTAGATATGTTTTGAGATGAAAAAGAAGAGGTAAATGGTTTTGGTTTAATTTGCATTATTTCTATGTTCAAGTAATTTAATTTGGTATATTATACTAAAACATCATTTCATAACTAACATTTCAAATTCTATATAACTAGTTATATAGCCTAATTATTTTGCCTATGAAGAAAGACTATGTCAGATAATATCAGCGAATAATAAAATAAGGAGGTAATTGCTAGATTGTGGTCTAACCTGAAAAGAAAAGGTGATGGAAAATGTTATTGTCCCTGCAAAACTTGTAAGGGGTTAAAGACTAGAAGACTTCTAATCAAAATAGCTAAGAAACATTGTAGGCTGCATGGTCACATTGAAGGGGGACATTATTATCATCCATTGGTAAGTTTTTCATTATATTGTTTTAACAATTTATATACATAAGAAATTGCTTCATGATGAGATCATGATCATGGTTTATTTATGTTGATAATTTTTATATAGGTCGAGCATCCTAGAGCACATAATATGGATCAACACAACCCAAAGAATATGATTTTCGAAGTGTAGGAACATGGAGGTGTGAATATCAAAGCTGAAGATAATGATCCCATGGAAGATGATGATCATGAGCCACAAAACACAATTGAAGATGATGGTACAAATACATTGATCCATGACACATTTAGTACTGGCGCAGCTAATCATGATTATCAAGATGACCTTGATGTTGTTCATGATTTACCTCTACTTAAGAAGGCATATGAGGCCCTTTACAAAGACTCCCAGACAACTCTTCTCTCCGTTGTATTGTTGTTGGTGAACTGGAAGGTTATGAATGGTTTATCCAACATAACAATCTCACATATGTTAAGGTATGTCATAGATGTCATTATAGTTAATAAATGGTGAATCATGTACCATTAATATTCTTTATATTAACAAATTATATTTTTTTGTTGTAGATTGATAGGTGAGTTTTTGTTACCACCATAAAATATTCTACCTCGCTCATACCGAGAATTATCTGCCATTATAAAAGATATTGGAATGGAGTATCAAGCAATAGATGCTTGTCCTAATGGTCATATTATATATCACAAACAACATGAATTTCAAACTGAATGCCCTGAATGTCATATCAGTAGATATCGAACAGATCAAATAACAAAAAGGGTGCCTCACAAGGTTCTTCATTATATTCCCATTATTCCACGTATGAAATGATTTTTTAGGTGCACTAGCTTGGCACAATTTATGGATTACCATTCAAACAATAGAAGTCGAGATGACATTATTTAATTGCCTATGGATGGTTTGATATTTATGGAAATAGAGGAAAAGTGGCCACACTTTAAAGAAGAGCCTCGTAATCTTAGGCTTTCATTGGTAGTGAATGATGTCAATCCATTCAGAGAGCTAAGATTTGTTTACTCGGTGTGGCCTATTTTTGTTATCAACAATAACATTCCTCCATGGATGTCAATAAAGAGGGAGCACATAATGTCAACAATGATTGTTCTAGGTATTTAATCATTTAATAGTTGTCTACATTTAATTATAAATATTGCACTAAAATGGTCATAATAATTATGTAATGTTTTTGTTCATTCGATTAGGTAAGTACCAAGTTAAAGATATGAATATATATATTGAGCCTTTTATCGATGAGTTGCTGGAGTTATGGAATGGTGTCACTATGTATGACATCTCTAGACCAATAGGACAAAGACAATTTCAATTTCATGCGATGCTTGTATGGACAATACACGATGCCCTAGGGCTAACACATTTTTATGGTATGTTATAATGTTCAAGTTACGCATGATAATTATAATTAAAAAAATTAGCATATTTAATCCAATTATACATTATCTTGTAGGTCTTCAATCAAAGGGAAAATTTGCATGTCTAGTTTGTGGTCCAAAGATGAAATCTTGTCATTCAAAAATTTTAGGAAAGCTGGTGTTTGATGAGTATAGGCACATTCTCCACAAAAATCATAAGTATCAAAACTGAAAAATATCTTTTCAATATGAAAGAAGAGAATACATCAAAGCCACAAAGAATGACACCTCACTTGTGGAAGTTGGAATATAATAGAATTAATCGTCAAGGTAATGCCATTCCATCTAATGGTTTATGTCATAAAACATCTTTTCTATCGTGTTTTGTTTGCTAATGATGTGATTGATGATCGTGAAGGTCATGAAGGCATTAATGACCACCATCCTAAGGGACTAAAAAGTTATCCCAGACAATTTAGTAGGTTTCTCTACTATGAGAAGTTATAAATTGTGCATTTGTTTGATACTATGCATATTGGAAAGAATATAAGAGAGACATTATGGAAAATATTGGATGGAAGGCATGACAAAGAAAAAATTGTCAAAATTTGTAGTGACATTCAGGAATCCAATCATGCAATAAAAAATGTCATTAAATCAAATAGCCATGGAGACTAGATTAATATAAGTGATCTTCCTTGGTTATTAATGGACTAGCAAAGCAATGCTATTAAAAAAGTCATACGAAAAATTTGATTTCCCATAGGATTTGCTGTGAACATAAACAATCTCATATCAAAGAAAAGTGAATTTGGGCCACTGATGAAAATACATGATTGGCATACCTTCATTAATTTAATTCACATTCTTGTGTATTTACTATATATTTGTATAGCGCACATGTACTTTGCATTGTATTATGTTGGAGAAAAATGAAAAGATAATTTTATAATTGTTGCAGTATGTTCTACCTCTATCTCTCCTAGACCACTTTGACAATAATGTCAAGCAAGTCATATCTGATCTTGGAAAATACATGAGGTAAGTAGTGATATTTGTTCAATTCGTTGTATAGATATTATATTTATGATTTGTTTTACTTGTTATGTAATATATATTTTTGCATCTTGAATATCTTGTAGGTGGTTGTCATGTAAAGAAATCCATAAAGAAGATATTAAATATTGGAAGAGAAAAATTCATCATCTAATGTGTGAAATGCAAAAGTGTCTGCCTTCATCTTTTTTCAATGTACAAGAACACTACCTCATACACCAAGTTGAGGAGATTGAATTGTGTGGACCTGTACACACTAGGTCAATGTGGATGGTTGAGAGGCACTTAAAATTTTTGAAGGCTTTGTTTTGACAAAGAGAACATCCTGAGGGTTCTATGGTGGAGGGATATATGGTATACCAAACTATGGTGTACATTTCTGAATATCTTCCTAAGTTTGCAGCAAAGATCCATGTGGATCCATTTTGGGATCCCAACCCCATTAACAAATTTGAAGGGGAGTACTTGATGGGGAAAGGTAGATTGAGGAAAGTGAGAGGTAATTATAAGATGTTATTGTAGTTAATTAATTCTTAATCTTCAAAATAAATCGGTTGTAGGTTGTCTATTTATTTTTTGTACAGTTGGTCAAGAGTGGGATGCACTACATTTGTATATTACAAACAATCTTGATTGGATGATGGTATGGATTGAACATTGTCAACATTTTGGTCGCACATTAACATGAGAAGGTGTGGCTTCATTGGTTAAAGAATCTCATCGTAATGGAGATTCCAATGTTACACAAAGAGAAATTGATTTAGCATATGGTTTAAGAGATAAATAGGTACATATAAATTTATTAATCACCCATATGTTTATCAACTCATGATGCAATAATTTTTACATGTTTGACATATTGCAGGTCAAACACCACAACGCTATGTGCTTCAATGGTCATAAATTTGCATCAAAAAGTTGGATGACACAAAGAAAACTTATGATTCTGGGATAACTGCAGTCTTTGAGGTGACAAATATTTCATCAAGAAATGACATACATCCTCAAGAGTCTCAAAATCGATACTATGGCATTTTGGATGATATACTTGAGTGTGACTTTAATTCCTTCAAATTAGTTTTGTTTGTCATCAAATGGTACAGGCTACGATTCAATAAAAATGATCTTGATAGAACTGTTATTGAACAAGATAATGGATTTACAATGGTTAATACAAGGTCATTTGAACCAGTTGGGAATGAGCCCTATGTTCTTCCAAGCCAATGTGAGCAGGTATTTTACTCAAAGGCTCCACATAAACCAGGTTGGTCATTTGGTGTTAGAGATGATCCAAGAGGAAGGTTGATAAAGTATAATGTGATGGAAGAAGATACCAAAGAAGTAGAAGATGATGATCACAATCAACGGTTACTTGATGATGATCAAGAAGAAGAAGAAGAAGAAGAAGAAGAAGAAGTACCGATGAAGAAGAATGAATGTTGAAGAAGAAGAAGAAGAATGATGATAAAGTATAATGCGATGGAAGAAGAAGAAGAAGGAGGTTGATAAAGTATAATGCGATGGAAGAAGAAGATACCTAAGAAGTAGATGATGATGATCACAATTGATGATTACAAGAAGAAGAAGAAGAAGAAGAAGAAGGACGAGGAGGAGGAGGAGGAGGAGGTGATGGTGATGGTGATGGTGATGGTGATGGTGATGGTGATGGTGATGGTGATGGTGATGGTGATGAAGATGATGACCAAGATGGTGGTGGTGGTGGTGGTGGTGGTGGTGGTGATGATGATGATGATGATGATGATGATGATGATGATGGAGATCATGATCATGATGTTCATGATGATGACTTGGATGAAGAAGAAGATCAATGACATGAATAAAATGTATGAGGTATGCGATTAGTATATTATCTATTTAATATTGATTTCTTGATAGAAATTTATTTGACTTATATGGTTACATAATTAATTCATTATGTTTTGAACTCTAATGCCATTACATAATTAATTCATTTTACACCTTTTAATTATTTTATTTCATGTTCCACCTCTAGCAGGTCCTAATAGTAGAACCATGCCACCCCAAGGAGATGTAGATAGGGAGAGTGACTATTTATGTGACATTTTTTAAACTTTGTGTTTATTTATGGAATTTGGACTATTTATTAGCTATGTGATGGATTACATGTTTATGATGATACATGTGACATTTTTTGAACTTTGTATTTATTTATAGAATGTGGATTATTTATTACCTATGTGATGGATGGTGATTTATGAGACATATGAGATGGATTACATGTTTATGATGACACATATTTGATGCTTATGATTCTCAATTACATATATCATGATACATATGTGATTCTTATGATGCTTATGATACATATGTATTTATTGTTTATCAACTTACAAATGTAATGCTTATGATGCTCAATTGATGGTGTTGATTTCATGTATATATTTTGTGCGATGTTGTTACCCTTGGTGGAAATAGGTAATTGACTACAGATATCGTCAACCCTTTAGTTAAGGATCCTGCATAGTCTACATAAAGTAAAGGTAAGGAATAAAAAAAATTACAATGATTATGATGACAACATATATTTTTTTAATACTCTTCTTGTCTACAAAGTTCATGTTGTTCATGTTGTGTACTATGTAATTTTTAGTATATGTATCATGTAATTTTTAGCTAACATAAGATAACTAAATAACCTGAACCCCTTTGACGAGGATCCTACACAGTCTCATGGATCAACAGGTATAAGTCAATACTGTTAGGTCCCAGAGACAACTGAGAGGGGGGGGGGGGGGGTGAATCAGTTGTCTAATAAATTCAAACCAAAAACAACTTAACCAACTTGATGCTTAATACCGGTAAACCAGTTAAGTATGTCGGTAGACAGTTTTAACAGTTAATTTTTATACTGGTAAAGATTAATACATGAAACATAAACACAAAGTCATCCACAACACATGACACCAATATTTGTATGTGGAAACCCTGTAAGGGAAAAACCACAGTGGGAACCTTACCCACAATCAGATGATACTACTGCAGATAGTAAGTGTACATAAATGGGGTCTGCACATGTAGAAAGGCCAACAACCTAGAGCTCAGTGTTCAGTCACAAAAAGGAAGTCACACTGACTACAGTTGGATGGTTAAATCTAATAAGAATGTACTGCACAAAATAGCATCTTCATATGTTGGATTCAGTACCAGTGTAATGCTGATATGCTTTCACAAAAACCTAGCTTCACCTTCAAATGATATCTTCATGTATATCTCTACTTAATCTCACATATACCTTCACACAATTCTTTTTCGCATTCCACATTTGATCTTACAAATAAGATCTTACATTTATACAATAACCTAAGACCAATTTTAGTAGGTCAACTCTACAAGATATTACAATAAAAACATTTTATAAATACTATTATATCCGATGCAATGACCGATTGAACATGTCAGCTTAATGCATTTTCAACAATAATTAATCATCTCCATAGCATGCCATGCTAATCTGGAAAAGATAAACCTGTCGGTGTAACCCTAGGTAACCCTGGACCTATTTGTTGGTAAAAGCAAATATGCAAATATGAATATACCAATGATTAATTCATTAAGATAAGATGTCCATACAATGTCTTTGATATTACCAAGTCTCTTCCATGCCATTCCAAGTGCCGGTGATCATTATATCTTGTCGGTGAACCATATACCAGTAAATGTGCAATAGTTACTTGCTTGCTGATGAATGCTACTGGATGTCCAAAGTGCTAGTGTTTTAGTAGGTGTTGACATCAATGACAAAACCATACCAAAATACCAACAATCTCCCCCTTTGGCATTGATGGCAACACAAAATGGAAAAACCATCAAAGTGCCAAAATAGAAATGCCAAATACCAAAAACCAACAATCTCCAAAAAGATTATAGTCAGAAAATATTTTTTCTTAAACAACAATCTCTCCCCCTGGGAAAAACATGTCCAAAGTTTTCATTGCCATTCTCTCCTCAAGAGATAATGTGTTTTTCCATAGATATCTCTCCCCCTTTGACATCAAATGCCAAAGTTATAATAAAACCACGTTCATATACAAAATACCAATCAATTCAATATACCAACTACTCCCCCTGAGAAGTAGCTTCCTCATCAAGGACCGGAGTAAAAGATTTCTCTATAAATTCTACTAGTTGATGACAATCATCAACTATCTAAGTCTCTACCGATGGTGGTATGACTCCAAGTTGATCTCTAAGATATTCAAAAGTTTCCGTAGGCAAAGGTTTTGTAAAGATATCTACAAGTTGTTCTTTAGTGTTCACATAAACCAGTTTTATCTCCTTTTCTTCAACTTTTTCCCTTAGAAAATTCAGTTTGATAGAAACATGTTTTGTTTAAGAGTGTAGTACTGGATTCTTAGATATATCAATTGTTGCAGTGTTATCAAAATATATAGTAATATGTTCCTTGCATTTTACCTTTATGTCTTTTAACATTTGCTTAAGCCATAGTACCTATGTATAGTTAGTTGCTACTGCAACATATTCTGATTCTGCTATTGATAAAGATGTACAACTCTATTTCTTACTCAGCCAAGAAACTAGTTTGTTTCCAAGAAAGAATGCTCCACCGGTGATGCTTTTTCTATCATCCATATCTCCTGCCCAATTTGCATCTGTGTATGCACATAGATAAAAAAATTCATTTCTAGGATACCATAATCCAAGATTTATAGTACCTTGTAAGTACCGAAAAATCCTTGTTACTGTTGATTCATGATTTTCTCTAGGATTACTTTGAAATCTAGAAACAATACATACTGCATTCATAATATCAATTTTGGTTTGTGTCAAATACAGTAAACCTCCTATCATAGATTTGTATCTAGTTGGATTAACAGATGTAGATTCATCCATTTGAGATAATTTGTCATTTGTAGTCATAGGTGTGCTTACCGGTTTAGATTTCTCCATCACAAATTTCTTTAGTAACTCTTTCAAGTATTTGGATTGACTCAAAAATATACCTTTGTCAGACTATGAAATCTACAATCCTAAAAAGAATTTTATTTCACCTATCATAGACATTTCAAATTCTTGCTGCATTTTAATAGAAAATTCCTTACATAATCCATCTTCTCCTCCAAAGATTATATCATCAACAAATACTTCTATAATCAAGATGTCATCATTAGTTATTTTGTAATATAAATTGTTGTCTGCATTTCCTTTAGTAAAACCAATCTTTAAAAGATACTTATCCAATCTTGCATACCAAGCTCTTGGAACTTGTTTTAGTCCATACAGAGCTTTCCTTAACCTGCATACCATATCATTGTCATCTGTCAAAGAAAATCCATCAGTTTTTTCAATGTATACTTCCTCTTCAAGATCTCCATTCACAAATGCACATTTAATATCCTTTTGATAAACTTTGTAGTTCTTGTGTGCTGCAAAAGCCAAGAATAATCTAATTGCCTCAATTCTAGCTACCGGTGCAAAAGTTTCATTGTAATCAACTCCTTCCTTTTGAGAATATCCCTTACACACTAGTCTTTCTTTATTTCTGACAACCTTACCATCTTCATTAAGTTTGTTTTTGAATACCCATTTGGTTCCAATTACATTTTTATCTTTAGGTCGGGGAACTAATGTCCAAGTGTTATTTTTCTCAATTTGTTCTAATTCTTCTTCCATAGCTTTAATCCAAAACTTATCTTCACATGCCTCATTAATAGATGATGGTTCAATTTGAGCAATAAGACATACCTCTTAATTTGCCAATCTTCCTCTTGTCATAACTCCTTTAAATTTGTTTCCAATTATCTGATCTTCAAAATGATTTAGTCTTACATACTGGGGTGTCTTAGTTTGTTGTTGTTCTTCAATTACTGTGGAATCCTTTGATGGTACCGAGGTAACTGGATCTTCATTCTGTACTGGTGGATTTAGTGTAGGTTCATTTTTAAAAAAATTTGTTGCCGGTTCCAAGTCTATATACCTTGAAGTTCCTCTGAATTGTTCATCAATCTTTACATTTGTACTCTCAACAATTTTCTACAATCTCTTGTTAAAACATCTATATGCCTTGCTCTTAGATGAATAACCAAGAAATATTCATTCATCACTTCTAGGATCAAATTTTCCAATATACTCATCTCTTCTGATATAACATTTACTTCCAAAAATTCTGAAATACTTAAGAGTAGGAGTATTACCAAACCATAGTTCATGAGGGGTCTTACCAGTTTCACCTTTGATGTGAACTTTGTTGAATGTATAGACTACTGTGCTGGCTGCTTCTCTCCAATACACATGTGGTAAATTTTCTTCTGATAACATACTTCTTGCTGCATCCAAGATAGTTCTATTTTTCCTTTCAACAACTCCATTCTGTTGTGGTGTCTGAGGTGTTGATAGCTGCCTTTTGATTCCATTCACTTCACAGAATGTATTAAAGTCCTTAAATGTGAATTCTCCTCCTTGATCTAATCTTGAACATTTAATTTTCTTACCGGTTTCATTTTCAACCATTGCTTTGAATAGTTTGAACTTTCCAAGTGCTTTTGATTTTTCTCTAAGAAAAGTAACCCAACACATTCTAGAATAATCATCAATAATTAGCATGAAATATCTATCACCTTGTAAGCTTTTAGTTCTAGCTGGACCACATAAATTAGTGTGAATCAAATCAAGAGCATTATTGGATTTTTCTAGAATACTTTTGAAACTATCTCTAACTTATTTTCCAAATTTACATTCCTTACATATTGTATTTTCAAGTTTGATAATTTTAGGTAAATCTCTAACTGCCTTATAAGTACTGATCTTCACCATGCAATCAAATTTTACATAGTAGAGTCTCTTATGCCATAACCAACTTTCATCTATATGTACAATCAAGCATGTCTTTTCACTATTATTCAAATGAAAGATATTACCTCTAGTTTGATTACCGGTTGCAATTTCCAAACTATTTCTCTTCATGATTTTGCATTTTCCATTTTTAAATTGTAACTGAAATCCTTTCTCAACTAATTGACCAACACTCAAAAGATTATGCTTTAATCCTTCAACATAGTAAACATTGTCAGTGTTATGCTTACCATCAAGAGATATTTTACCCTTACCTTTGATTGAACAGGCTTTGTCATCTCCAAATCTTACTAAACCTCCATTGTATTCTTGAAAGTTCAAGAATTTACCTTTGTCTCCTGTCATATGATGTGAGCATCCTGAGTCAATTATCCTTTCATCCTTTATTTCAACTTTAGCTGCTAGGGCTTGTTCTACCGGTTGAGCAGTAGGTGTTGGTTGATCTTCTATTATAGTAACAAAAACACATCCATTGTCTGTCAGATCCTCATCAGAATCATCAGTCACACCTTCATCAACAATGTAACAAGATTTGTCTTTGTTCTTCTTAAATCCGTATCTCTGATATTCAGGATTAGGCTTGTATGTCCTTCTAGCTTCTTCTCTTAGTCTAGCATGTCTATCAGGGCATCTTGAAGCCATATGACCAATCTTATTGTAGTTAAAACATTTAAAGGGTGCTTTAAACCTTCATACTTACTTCCAACTGGACCTTTAGGCATTTTCCTTGCAAACAGTGATTCAAGTTCTTCAAGTTCTCTTGCATAAAAGGCTTTCCAATCAGATTTTTCAAATGATGGAGCAGATGATGTTGATGCTTTAAAGGCCAAATCTATCTTAATAGTAGCAATAGGACCAAATTCCTCAATTTCAAAAGCTGAAAGTTTTCCAATCAATGTATCCCTAGTAACTGATGTATTAGGCATTGTTCTTAACTCATTTATAGCAGTAACCATCATTTTATATGCCGGTGGCAATCCTCTTAAAACTTTTGAAACAATTTCATCCTCACTTAAGGTTCCTCCACAACATTTAATACCCAAATCAATTTCATTTACTCTTTCCATAAAAGCAGAAATCCTTTCATCTTCTTCCATTTTCAGATGTTCATACCTGACTTGGAAGCTTTCAAGTTTTGCAATTTAGAGTGTGGAATCTCCTTCATTCAGTGTTTCCAAATGATCCCAAATAGCTTTAGTAGTAGACCTATTTGATAGTCCCATGATTTGTTGATCTAATAATGCACTCAAAAGTGATTCTCTTGCTTTGCAATCATTCTGCTCATCTTTAGTCAAGATAGTTGGACTAGGCTGACCAGGTACAGCAGCAGTATAACCTTTCTTTGTAACTTCCTAGATGTCTTTTCCAATGCAATTCAGATGTGTCTCCATTCTGATTTTCCATATGCCATAGTTGGGTCCATCAAGTTTAGGATTATCCTTCCTGAAATAATTAGTAGACATTGTATCTCCTCAAGCTGTTAAACTTCTACAAAAGAGGAATAGGCTCTGATACCAATTGTTAGGTCCCAGAGACAACTGAGAGGGGGGTGGTGAATCAGTTGTCTAATAAATTCAAACCAAAAACAACTTAACCAACTTAATGCTTAATATCGGTAAACCAGTTAAGTATGTCAGTAGACAATTTTAACAGTTAATTGCTATACCGGTAAAGATTAATGCATGAAACATAAAAAAAAAGTCATCCACAACACATGACACCAATATTTGTACATGGAAACCCTGTAAGGGAAAAACCACGGAGGGAAGCCTTACCCACAATCAGATGATACTACTGCAGATAGTAAGTGTACATAAATGGGGTCTGCACATGCAAAAAGGACAATAGCCTAGAGCTCACTGCTCAATCACAAAAAGGGAGTCACACTGACTACAGTTGGATGGTTAAATCCAATAAGAATGTACTACACAAAATAGTATCTTCATATGCTAGATTCAGTACCAGTGTAATGCTGATATGCTTTCACAAAAACCTAGCTTCACCTTCAAATGATATCTTCATGTATAGCTCTGCTTAATCTTGCATATACCTTCACACAATTCTTTTTCACATTCCACATTTGATCTTACAAATAAGATTTTACATTTATACCATAACCTAAGACCAATTTTAGTAAGTCGGCTCTACAAGATATTACAATAAAAACATTTTACAAACAATATAATATCCGATGCAATGACTGATTGAACATGTCAACTTAATGCATTTTCAACAATAATTAATCATCTCCATAGCATGCCATGCTAATCTGGAAAAGATAAACCTGTCGGTGTAACCCTAGGTAACCCTGGACCTATTTGTTGGTAAAAGCAAATATGCAAATATGAATATACCAATGATTAATTCATTAAGATAAGATGTCCATACGATGTCTCTGATATTACCAAGTCTCTTCCATGCCATTCCAAGTGCCGATGATCATTATATCTTGTCGGTGAACCATATACCAGTAATTGTGCAATAGTTACTTGCTTGGTGATGAATGCTACTGGATGTCCAAAGTGCTAGTGTTTTAGTAGGTGTTGACATCAATGAGAAAACCATACCAAAATAGAAACAAATACACCCTATAGAAACAATTTATTTTTTAAAAATTACTTGGAAAACAAACTTCCTCAGTTTTTCAAACCTTGACATTAGCAACAAATCTAATGCAGTTATCAAAATTCGAGGCCCCAGTTGGAATTATTCAAATTTTAATCTCAACAACTTTAGGGTTGACTGCTTCATCAACATTACCCTCATTTGCAAAATATCTCTCTCATTACCAACTAACTCTCTCATTTGATGGAGTACAGGTACTACCAAATAGGTATTTGTCACATGTGTCTTCCTTGAGTGAGGGAAATGTAGGAATACAAAATGAAAGTGAGACATGTAGTAGGTTTGCAATAGGGAGATCAAATAAAGGTCAAAAGATTAGAAGAAAATTCATTAAACGCATGGAATTTTTCCTTTCTCAAGGGGGGTCATGTTCTTATGATGATGAGACCAAAGGTGACATCGAGGTTCCCTTGAGGTACAAACATCTATAGAAACAATGGGCACCCAAGGGACTTCCTCCAATAAACACTAATTTTTGTGTTAACAATAGGATATATCGCATAGCAACATCATCGTTGCATGGTTTGGGACTATTTTCCATGGATAGAATAAAGTTTTGTTACAACAAAGTTGTTGAATTGATGGAGTTTGTCAGAGCTTGATACAATTACCAAAATTGAATGCAGATTGTTCAATATAAAAAAGTATACATAGGTATGCACTATCAGCAAATTATGTACAACAGAAAGATAATGATCAAAGTAAATGAGTGGTTGTATACATTGATGGAAGGCCAAAAGCAACAGGGAATATTGCAAGTTTTATAAATAGTATGCAACCTGGGTCAACTAATAAGCAACCCAATTACATATTTGAGGCGCGCAAGGGATATCATGTATTCGTATGTGTGATAAAATCAATAAGTTCAGGGGAAGAGCTACTAATCAATTACAATTTGAATTGTATAGATACAAAATAATTTACTATCATGGGGGTGGTATGTACTATATACCATTTAAATTAACCAACCTCCAATTAATGACTCCAATATACCATTTTATTATTAAGTTTTTTTACTAAGTTTATTGGTTTCATTTCGCTAATGTTTTTTATATTTTTTCTTTGTCTCAGGGCGATATGGATCCATCACATAGCACATACAAGGATGTAGGTTGCAACACTTGTACCAAGCAGGTAAACTTTATTGTAATTGTATAGATTACATAGAAGCAAACTATTACATTATTATGTTCTTTTCTTGATTTTTTTGGAGTAACTTTGATAGTGTTAATGACATTCTTGTCATAGATGGATTTTTGGGGAAAGGGAAAGGGAGTTGTAGTACCTAAGTACCTCTCTAGGTATGTGGACTCAATAGGATTAAGCGATGATGACATCACAAATTCCACAACTCTATAGAATTGATAAAAAAGTCTATTAGAAAAATTAGTGGAGAGATTGTTGCTTTGGCATCCGTGGAGCCTCGGATTGATGAGATACAAGAGAGGGTGCAAAAATTGATGCAGACACAAAAAACTTGCAAGTAATTAGTAATGAAATCTTTAATTATAACAAAAGTTAAATAATGGTTTATATTTTATACTCTTTTATGTCATTAACTAAAATATGTACGTGTTGTTTTTACAGAAATTTATGCATCCTCATCAACCTAGTGGTTGTGATTAGGGTATTGCAGGTAGTTCAGGTGATGAAGATTTTCTATACATTAAAACTACTCCTTCTTTGGACTTGTGAACTTACATTTTTAATGCTAGTGTTATTTCTCATATATCTATTATGTAGTTGATGTAGAGGGATCTAGTTGATTCTCTTCATGATTGATCATTCATACCTTAGGGAAACAAAACCCTTTACACATCCATTCACTTGTTTTGAACAAACCTCCAACACATCCTTTTTCTAGATCCTTGACTTGGATCAACCCCTTAATCATAAGACCTTGGCTATTTATCTGACTCAAAAGAAATTGCCACTTACACTTGCTCTAATATTTGACTCCACTATGTGCCAAGGAAACAATAAAAATGAGATCATTGTCTGCACCTAATGTAATTGTCCTACTATGATCCTAATAGCATACTCATATTTCCCAAATCCATCTTGAGGACTTTCACTCTTTGAATCACTCCAACTCTCACAATTTGACTTTGATATGGTACTAATTCTAATTAGGACCACTAATGGTTTAAATATGCATCTCCCAATGCTCATTTGTCACACACCATTCTAGTGGCTCCCAAGGACACATAAATGGACTTATTTACCATGAAAAAAAAACACAATTCTCAACCCTCCCAACCACCCTAAGAAACATCTTGACCCTCTGTTATCTTCACACTATTCACAAAGATAAAAACACACCAATGGGATAGTCTTACTTCAATGATCCATTCACTATTGTATAACCCTTCAACTATTCTTGGAAAAGACATAAAGTCACCCAAACATTCCCCTAACATTCAAATCCAACACCATTCCTAATAATCAGGTTGATCCTACAAAATGAAAAGGTTTCAATTTGCTGTCCTTTTTGTGACAATCATTCACAAATTCAACAAACTCTTTCTTCCACTATTTTGACAGTCCGAGACACAAATTTTGTCTTCTTTTACATGCTTACACATGCAAACTCCATTAAGAATCTACAACCTTCCTCATTCTATCAACTTCGAACAGGACAATTTACATGTTCAAGCAACTCATGTTAGCCTTAACATTGTGAAAAATACCAATTATTTCAACCATCATACCTTAACATATACTTACCCCTATCCTCCAAGCATGTTTTTTCACTGTCCTCATCTCATTAATGTCTACTCCAACTTCCCAAGTACTCATGTTCTTTCACTCAGCTTATCACTTTGAGTACCCAAAACACATCATACTTGATACTGTCAATGTTCATAATAAAGATTCATCCTTGTTTACAATTCTTGTAGTTTTCATATATTTAATGTTTAAATATTTAATATATTATTCTTTAGGTGTTTTCAATGTTCGTGTGCAAATGCTGCCTCATCAGAGGTTAGCCCCACCTGTATTGCTGACTGTAATGTCAGTAACACGCAGCATGCAGACATCCTCTACTGCACATCATGTGGGCACGCTCACTGTTGGTAGATCCCGCTTTTGCTCTATCTTCTGTTATGTGTTTATTTCCCTTGAAGCATTCTTTCTTGGGGGCATTTCAAAGTGGATTCATTTTCTGCAGCAAGAGATGCACATGAGGATGTGCCAGAGGTGACTACTACTGATAACATACTATCATTTCCTAGATCTTCTCGTATTGCTAATACGAGAATGTTGCAGGCCACATTGGTGGTGAGTGATGAAGAATTGATTCCCTTAAAGATACATAAGGTTCCAGGCACTTTAAAATTATTATTATATATATTCTAATTGTAATTTACTTACTAATCACTCATTTTGGACTAATGATCTCATGAATTTTTTGTAAGAAATGATATTTTTTATAAAAATCTTAATGACATTGCATTTCAGATATTTGGGCCCACCATACATAAAAGGTGGAACATCATATGTGAACTAACCCTAATCCACTATTTTGATTTCATATAATTGCTAGAATAGTTTTCCTTTGATCCATTTCTTGAACTATAAAAAAGGTGTATCGTGTTAACCCCTCCAATAGTGTTTTTACATATGTTTGTAGTGGGAATAAATCAATAGTATCCACTAGATGCACTCTATGATGCCCTTCATGGGCCTCTAAGATCACCCCTCAACTCTCTGATATTTTCTTTAAGGCCTAGATCCTACTCTCTAAAAGTTGCAACATGATCTATCAACTCCTATACTTTAGGAAGATCGAGGTAAGTGGGGATAGAAATCTATGCTCTCTAAAAATATCCACACATCTAATCAAATTGGCTCTATATAATTTCATGTGTCATCTCAACAATCTCTACTCTCATCATGACTCGGTATCACTCTCCCTTGAGTGCAATAAATTTCATAATGAGATGATATTTGTATGTAGTCATTGCCTACACATCTGATACTCTTTGATCTTTTTTAGAAAGGAGTGTACATAGATTTATAGTCCTTTGACTCTATCACACCCTAGACTCCTCATATGTCACTGAAATATGTGAGATGGGCTCAAAAGTCTATAGGTGTCGACCAATAATTTCTTGTGATGTATAATCAAGTTGCACTGCTCTCTTCAACTACATAATGGTGACCATCTTAGTAATGAGTCAATTGATAAACCTGAGTCACTCTCATGTCCTAATTACAAAATGTAAATAAATATTTATATCAGTATATTATCATGTATCACAAGAACAATTCATGAAAGAAATTATATTCAAAACATACCATGTATATATATAAAAAACATCATAAATGGTATATCACATAGTTCCTTGATCTAAGAGTTTGGAACTTGAGTAAAAGGTGGCCTCAAAAGAGCTACAATGGTAGTCATAGATGATAGAGTAGATGATGGTTGCACCGCTCAACCCCCCTCTCTCTATCTAGCTTAACATGTTTGCCAATATAGATAATACTATTAATCTAGGTTATAATCTAGGTCACTCCTCTACTAGATTCTTCTTTGTGTTGATGCTCTACTCCTCACTGAACCCCTATACACTAGGATCTCATCTATGATAATCCATGAAAAAATGGGTGTCAATCCAATAGTATAACACCATGTGATGTAGATTAGAGTCACCCCTACATCATTTGCATCCAAAATTGAGAAAGTGTCATCTCCCTTGTTGTCTAAGTCACTCAATGTGATTTTAGAGACAATAGGATGAGGTGAGTTACCTACCCTCATAATTATATGTTATGAGAACATGTAGGTAGCTATAGATATATGAAATTGTTACACTTTCCAAAACTACCTCATCACTTTCTCATAGTAGAAGGGCATCATAATGTAATCATATCTATCAAAAAATAATTAATCTGTTCTTAACCTAGCAAGTTATCTCAAAATATTTGGCCGTGATCACATCTATATATAAGGCCTTCATATAATTTGTGTGCTATGTAGCCTATCAAATTTTATCTAAAAAAGTAAAATGTTGAATCTCCAGTCTCTGGTATAATGGATAAGTATGAGGTCAGGGCATACCCAATGAGATATGGCCCACAAAACCAACAATTCTTGTGTGCATAATATTCTCAAAGATCCACATTTGAAGTAGTGTACAAGTCATTAGGCTATGGTCTTTGCGATAAATGAAGCAACCGAGATCAACATGCCAGTGGATAAACATGCCCCATCCCCACTTAAAATCTCTAGGTCTCCTCCATAGCTAGGACAAAATGAATGATCCCCCCATGTAGGTGTGTGCATATTCCATCCATTACCACTCACATGGATATGGTCTAGAACATGATGTGTCTCACCAAAGGCATGAGAATTGACCCATAGTCAAGCCATCTCACATAAATATAACCATAGTACCACTTTCTATCACTCAATGGAGAGCATATTGTTTCCCCTCCTACATAATGATTAGTGATCTCTACTTCTTAATTGTAATGATATGACCTCATATGGATAATCTCAATATGTTGTAGATATCCTCCAAGGTCACCATCATGTCCCTTATCAAAAACATGATATGGATCTATGTACATCAAATTGCTCCATAAGTTTCTCTAGCATAACAAATCTCCAATAGATCCCCATGCATTAAAGGAGTGAGATATCATATATCAAGAACTTATTGATGATTGGCTTCATACAACAATCACACTATCATTCTAGTCTTCCTTTAAAGATCTACCACATTCTATCACACCATTCAAATATAAAAAGAACATCCTCATCAAACCAACAATAATATGGGTTATATTAAATTTTCAAAGAGTGTACCACCTTCTCATCCCTTTGGCCTTTCCTCTAATTTAAAGTTTCTTTTTACTTTAAGGATGCCTTGGAAACATCCAACTTGTGATTTAGTGAAAAATTAATTGGCTTTCCCATATATTTGTATCTGAATTAGTAGTCTTGTTATTTATGGTATTAATCATAAGTATGTCCACCTTTTTCTAATCACATATAGAAAACAATAATCGTATGATTTATGAGAAATTTGAAGACTTGTTCCTTTCATCTTAGTCAACAACATTTGTCACATAGACATCCTTTTCCTTCCTATATAAGCTCACATTAATCACATCTCGTATATTACTCTAGTTCTAGTTGAAGCAACAAAAGAACAATCAACATCTTCAATAATAAGGTTTACCTATAAGGATGAAAAACTCTACCACATACTCCTTATACCTCTAAATTCAAGAAATGTTAGTGTCCTTATCATGCAAGGGCAGAGGATCTAGTACTTGGACAAATTGACTACATAACTATGGGTACTTACATCAAATAATGGATAGCCTCACTCTTTTATGGAGGATGAGATAGCATATTATCTATCTATGACTAAGGTTGTATGTGTTCTTGTCATGTTGTTGATTATTCATTAGATTTTCATCAATTTTTCAATTGAGTTACCTGGTTGTGTTCTTGAATTACTTGAGCTACTTACCATCTTGGTTGTGTTGCCTAGCTATTTGGTTGAGCTACTTGGATGTCTACTTCAGCTGCTTGTCTGTGTTAGTATATGCACACTCCAATGAGACATTGTATGTGATTGAAGGTTTTGTCATTGATGGCAACCTTGCAATCCTATGGCACCAGCAAAGGCATTATACCGGCATCAGTAGATCACACTCTACACCGACACTCAAGACACCAGCACAGAGGCCGACAGGATTTTGTCATATTATATTTTGTTTATTACTGTAAAAATTTGTAAGCCGACTTGGAAAATTGTAAAATGACTCTTATATATAAAAGAGATCATTATAGACATTTGATATATGAGAAGAAAGCATTAAGGAAAAATATTAGGTAGACCTATTATGCAAAATATAGTTTAAGGGGTATATGTAAAGAACAGAGCAGGAACCGGTACTGAATCTGTCATTGAAGATGCTATTGTAAAGTAGTACAAGATACTGGATTTATATAATCCTCATTGTAAGTCAATGACACTTCCCATTGAGCAGTGAGCTCTAGGAAGTTGGCCTTCCTGCATGTGCAAGCCCCTATTGTAATTAATATTCTCTTATTGGCCACTAAGTGAATATTGTGGGTCACAAATCCCACTGAGGTTTTTCCCACACCGGGTTTTCTCATTAAAATCTTGTGTTATGGTGTGCTTTTCATGTGGATGTTCTTGATTTTGTTTATTATTTCTTGCATACTGGTACACTGTTATATTATGTTCTGCATGTTTTAAGTTAAGAAATTCTAGACACCGGTTAGATACTGATTCACCCCCCCTCTCAATATCTGTGGGATTCCTAACGATTGGTATCAGAGCCTGGTCCTCTATTTTTAGAAGCCTAACATCTTGAGGAAGATCTTAACACCCATAAAGATGGAAAATCTGATGAAGAAACTTGAAGGAGCTCTTACAGACTATGATGCAGAGAAATTGAAAAATATCAAACTAGAAGATGATTTAAGGGCAGCTCAGGATATCATTCAAGCACTTCAAAATTTTTTTACTGTTGCAAGAATTAAAAACAAGAGAACATGACAACAAAGAATGAGATACAGGATATGACTATGAGATTTTGCAAAGAGATTGAGGATAGGAAGAAGAATGAAGAAGAATTGACCAAAAGACTAAGTGATGTAGCAAATGAGAACACAATACTTAGCTATGAAAATGACATGTTGAAGACAAATCTGATGCATACTCAGAATGACTCAAATGAGCTGATGAGACAAAAAGAAGTCTTAGAAAGAGAACTAGAAACTGCAAATCAACACAAAGAAAAATTCAAGAAAAGCTCAGAGGAACTTGGCACCTTGTTGAAGAATCAAAAACCTAAAGGTAACACTTCTGGAATTGGCTTTGAAGTTGGTGAAAGCTCTGGTACTACAAATACTCTGGATCACAGCAAACTAGTAAGACAACCTAATGCTTATAAATTCAATGGAAAATGCTTTAACTGTAATAAGTATGGTCATAGAGAAAATGAATGTAGATCTAGAAATTATCAAAATATCAACACACCCACCGGTCAATATTCTAAATGCAACAAAGTAGGTCACAACTCTGAAAACTGCAGAATGAATGTGAGATGTTATGTTTGTGGAATATTTGGACATTTATCTAATCAATGTAGAACACAAACTAGCATAGGTTATGGGAAAGCTATTCAAAAGAATAATGTAACTTGTTATGCATGTAGCAAGATTGGGCATATTGCTAAATTCTGTAGAAGTAAAGGAACACCGGTAGACAACAAAAGTTATAGCTTAAAAGGTAAAGAAAAATTTGAAGAGGTTAAGCAAGAATTCTCAAAACAATGGATTAGAAAAGTTGATCTAAATATTGGGAATACTCCTCCACTGGTAGAACAAACCAATGCTTCACTAGCAGGATATAGTGATGCTTCATCGGTAGGACAGACTGATGCTTCACTAGAAGGATAGAGCAGTGCTCCACCGGCAAGAAGTTCTTCATCTAATTGAAGAAAGTTTACTTGAGGGTTTGGCAATCTAATGACACGTGCTATTATTCCCTCAGTTAGAGATAAGAAGTTGGAAATTACTTACTATTGGCAAACAATGTTAAGTGAATACTTAACCGGCATGCAATTAATGTGGTAGATGGCGAAAAGACACTATAAAATAAAGGTTTTGGCTCCATTTCATTTCACCGAGGTTTCAAATTTTTGAAGAGCGTGAAGATTCTAAGCTAAGGCATTTTGAGCAAGAAGCAAGAACACTACAAGCAATCATCCATCCTAAAGGGAGTAAAAGGTATTTAATCATGGCATCCACCTCTACAATTGAATATATAGCAAACCCTACTATTGTTGAAGTGATAAAAAGACCTAGGCCCGTATTTTAGTTAGTTCCCGAAGTAGCAAAGAAAGATGATACCTTAGGTTCTTTTTCTCAAATTCCTAAGGGAGTTGTTTATGCTGAAGACCCCAGAATGTACATCCACTGCAACATTGAGGAACTAGGAGATGAAGAGATTAAAATCATGTTTAAAACTATGATATGTGATAAAGCCGACAATGTAAAATATGAAGACAAGATCATTGAGACCCTAGGATTTACAGAAATCCTTAGCATTCCTTAATTCCCCAAGGATGTGATTAGGATAGTCTTAAGCAGGGTACATGGTGAATTTTTTTGGTTAGATGCAGTCCACAAAATCACTAAGGAAGCTATGAAAGCTATCACAGGGTTACCAATCACTAGTAAAAGGCCAGATAAAACCAAGAAGGTGTCTAATGACCTAGTTACAAACCTAACTGGTGCAACATTTGACAAGAGGTCCCTAAGAGTTAATGATGTAATAGACATTAATGTGAGATTTATCAGCATGATATTAGGGTATAAAGCTACTCATGAAAATAGACTCAATTCTATTTCAAGTTTATGCATTAAGAGTGCTTATGATATGGTCAGAGATAATGCAAAAATTGATATATGTGAATGGTTAAAGGATGAATTAATTGACAACCTTGGAAAGATTAAGAAGGACAAGAAAGGAACTTTCAGGTTTGGAAATCTGTTAGTATGTCTAATGCTACATATAACAAAATAGGTTCCCGGTATAGGCTACAAAGAACTTGGATATGATATACTGGTAGGCAAACAATTAGCAAATGAAAGGAAATACAAGAGCAAGGAAAGGAAAATAAAATCCAAGAAAGTTTATGATGAAGTAATTGTTACCAAGAGAAAAGCAAAAACCTTGGAGCATCACCCAAATGTGAAGAAGGAGGCACAAGAACTTTTGAAAGGGGAAAAGCAAAGAAAAACCCCTTGTGATATTATGAATGAGGCAATGCCTAAAATGAGAGAGAGAGAGAGAGAGCAAGAAGCTCTTTACAATATTGTCATTAAGAAGAAATGAGAGAGGAGACATCTCTTAAATAGAGATGAGGAGAGGAGTTACAAAGTAACTCCCAAATCTATGAATGCCACCATTCATAAAATGTGTGTGCCATGTGTCCACATCCTCTTATGGAGGAAATCTAATATTCCTTAATAAAGGAAAATAAAAGAAATGACTTGTCCTCACACATGTACTAGAGGACAAATTACATGTAGGAATTCCAAAGGAATATCCTAAACTAAATACAAATAAACCTAAGCTAAGTAAAGATTAAATATTCTAACACCCCCCCTTAAGCTTTACTTGGGGAGCTTACATCAAACCCTTCAATGGGTTGTAATCCAAGATTTTTACAATGAAATTGGAACTTTTCTTTACAAAGTGGCTTGGTCAAAATATTTGCAACTTGGTCTTCCCCCTTGCAATAGAGGAGTGAAACTTGCTTGTCTTCAATTTGTTCTCTAATAAAGTGGTGTTGGAGAGCAATGTGTTTTGTCCTTGCATGGAAAACTGGATTTTTAGCCAAGGCAATGGCACTTTGGTTGTCACAATACAATTGAGTTGGTTCGTGTTGAGGTAGATCCAAATCTTCAAGTAGTCTTCTAAGCCACAAGACTTCTTTGGAAGCATTAGTGCATCCTTTGTACTCAGCTTCAGTGGATCCAAGAGAGGTAGATTGTTGCTTTTTACTATTCCAAGAAATTGCTCCTGAACCAACAAAAAAACAATAACCACAAGTAGATTTCCCATCATTGGGATCTCCACCTAGATCGGAATCAGTAAAACCTTTTAAAGTAAAGTCAGAATTGGCATCATAAAACAAACCTACATTAATAGTTCCTTTAATATATCTTAAAATTCTTTTAGCAACTTTAAAGTGTGTTTGTTGAGGTTTAGACATTAATCTTGAAACCAAACCAGCATTATAAGCAATATCTGGCCTAGTAAGAGTTAAATAATTTAAACTTCCAACTAATTGTCTATACAAAGTAGGATCAACAAGAGGAGTTTGCATATCAAGCATTAACTTAGTGCCTAATTCAATAGGAATTGAAACATGATGAGCATCATTCATTTTAAACTTATCTATGAGATCTTGAGCATATTTACTTTGAGATAAGAAAATTCCTTTAGAGGTTTGCCAAATTTGCATTCCTAAGAAATAATGTAAAAGACCTAAATCAGTCATTTGAAATTTATGATTAAGTTGAAACTTAATATCAGAAATCAAAGTATTGGAACTTGAAGTAAGAATCAAATCATCTACATACAAGATAATAATTATAATATCATCTTCACTATGTTTAATATACAAGTTAGGATCATTTTTACTTCTAATAAAGCCTTGAGAAAGAAAGAATTCATTAATCTTGGAATACCACTCCCTAGGAGATTGCTTTAATCCATAAATTGATTTTTTTAATTTACAAACTAAGTGTGCATTACCTTCTTTAATAAAACTAGGAGGTTGAGACATATAAATTTCCTCATGTAAATCACCATTAAGAAAAGCACTTTTAGCATCCATTTGGTGAATAGGCCAATTCATTCTAGAAGCTAAAGCAAGCACAAGTTTAATTGTAGGCATTTTAGCAACAGGAGCAAAAGTTTCAGTATAATCTAAGCCTTCAATTTGAGAAAAACCTCTAGCAACTAATCTAGCTTTAAATTTACTAACTTGATTATTAGCATTCAATTTGGTTTTATAAAACCACTTGCAAGAAACAAGATTTTTACCATGAGGCAAGGGAACTAAATCCCAAGTTTGGTTAGAAGTTAAAGTATCATATTCTTCCTTCATTGCTTTTTGCCAATGCGGTTGATTTTTAGCTTGATCAAATGTTTTAGGATCATTAGAATTCATAATAGTAGTCATTAAAGCATAATTACAATAATTAACTCTTCTAGCTTGAAGTTTATCTATTCTAGCTAAGTATTCATCACTATCTTGAATTAAAGATTTAAACCATTTAGGTCTTCTTTTAGAAGTAATGGATTCATCACTAGAAGAAGAGTCATGAGGAGTAGAGTTATTATTATCATCATCACTATCACTAGAAGGAATAGAAAGAGATGCATTAGGAGTAGGGTTAAGAGAAGGAGGTTGGTCCTCCACAAGCACAACTTTAGTTTGACCAAGTTCATCATCCTCTACTTTAGAACAATCATGAATGCCTTTTTCTGCAATACAAACATCTCTTGCAACTTTTACCTTGTTAGTAATAGGATTGTAAACTCTATAACCTTTAGTATTTTCATCATAACCAACAAAAATAAAAGGAGAAGATTTAGCATCTAATTTTTTTCTTTTCTCCTTAGGTTTGTGAACATAAGCTATGGAACCAAAAATTCTTAAATTCTGCAAATTAGGCTTTCTACCAGACCAAGCTTCTTCAGGAGTTTTGTCCTTTAAGGCTTTGGTAGGTGTTCTATTAATTAAATAAGTTGCACAAGCCATAGCTTCAGCCCAAAACTTATAATCCATATTTTTAGCATGCAATAAACATCTAGCCATTTCAACAATTGTCCTATGCTTCCATTCTGCCACACCATTTTGTTGTGGTGTATAAGGAACGGTAAGCTCATGTTTAATTCCAAAAGATTTCAAATAAGCATTAAATGCATTATTGACATATTCTCTTCCATTGTCAGTACGAAGAATCTCAATTTTAGAACCAGATTGCCTTTCTACAAACATATGAAATTCAATAAACACATCAAGCACTTGATCCTTACTATGAAGGAAATATATCCATGTTCTCCTTGAAAAATCATCAACAAAGGTAAGTGCATACCTTGAACCTTGGATGGAGGGATTCTCCATGGGACCCAAGAGATCACTATGAACTAGATGCAATTTAGTATATGCCCTCCAAGATTGACCATGAGGAAAGGGTTCCCTATGCATCTTACCACTCATGCAACCATTGCAAACAATTTGAGAAGGAACAATACTAGGCAATCCATCAACCATATTGGCTTTTTGCATCAATGAAATATAATCAGAATTGAGATGGCCAAGTCTTTCATGCCATATAGTAAAATCAACAGTAGTAAGCAAAGAATACTTTGGAGGAGCAAATTCATAGAACTTGAATAAGTTATCACTATCCATTTTAGCAGTAGCAATAACATGATTAGTGTTTGGATCAATGATATAACATATGCCCCTATAAAAGTTAATCTTATAATCTTGACAAAGTTTAGGAACTGAAATCAAATTTGATTTTAATTCAGGAACATAAAGAACATCATGTAATTTCCCATTAGGAACATTCACATCACCAATAGCTTCAACTTTACAACTATGATTATTAGCTAATTGAACAGGAATATTAGAAGTATCGGGATGCAAAGATTCAAAACATTCTTTATGAGAGGTAACATGTTGAGATGCACCAGAATCAATAATCCACTCAAGTGGTTGAGAAACATTATAAGTACATGTAAATGCATGACGAGATGAATTACCATTATTATTACCTTTCTTATAATGAGGTTTATGTTGATTATTTTGATTATTTTGATTCATGGGCTTTTTACCATTTTGTTTCTTAAAACAATTATTAGTAATATGTCCATCTTTCCCACAATATGTGCAATGGGGTCTTGTTTGAGAATTATTCCTTTGATTATTGTACGTATTATTATGATTATTATTATGAGAATTGTTATGATAGGATTTAGAATGAGATTGATAATTAGAAGATTTGTGATTATTATTATGATTATTATTATGATTATGATTATGATTATGTTTATTATTATTGGATCTAAAATTATTATTATGATTTTGATTTTTAGACATAAAAGCATGTTCACTACTTTTAAGAGTACCAAATTGAATTAATTTAGCTTCCTCTTGACGCAATAAATTACGAAAAATATCATATGTTAATTGAGTAGCTAAGCTAGGAATAGCAAGTTGAGCATGAATATTCGTAATAAATTGTTGAAATTGACGAGGAAGACATTTTTTAAGAATAAGATGAATTAAACATAAATCAGCTAGAGTAACTCCTAAACCAGTTAATTGACTATTAACAGAATCAAACTTTAATAAGAATTCATCCATAGTTTTAAAATCCGTATACCTTAGATCTTCAAGTTGATCTTGAAGTTGAATTTTTCAGGATTCATTTGAGCTATCATAAGTTGTTTTTAAAATTTCCCAAGCTTCATGCACTTTTGTACAATTTCCAATTAAAACATACAAATCAGGAACCATTGAAATACCAATTAAACCAAGTGCTTCCTCATTTTGAGCCTTCCATCTATCTAGGTCGGCTTGAGGAGCAGTTGTAGCGGGTTCAAAGGTTTTATCAGTCGCAACATCCAAAAGGTGTTTGAAATGAAAAATAAACGAGATATGTGTTTTCCATGAATGATAATTGGAACTATTTAATTTAATTTCCGGAATTAATGTAGACATGATAGCAAAATAATGAACGAATTATGCATAATATTGAAAAAAAATGCCCTCTTGGATAAAAATGAAAAAAAATTTTAACCTCCTTGATTAAAAATTGAACTAAAATTCAATAATAACTTTTTTTTTTTTTTTTTTTTTAAATAACAATTTAAAAAACTATTTAACAAAAAGTATTATTTTCAAATCCTTAATAGTAAAATTAAATTTATTTAAGCAAACTTTATATTTTAAAAGAACTTTAAATCTTTATTAATAATAAAATAAAATTATTTATATTAACAGAATTATGTAAAACTTTTTTAAAAAATTATAAACTTAAAAAGGTTAATATTAAAGAAAACTTGTTTTAAATAAACTTTTACTAAAGAAACTAAACTATTAGTGTAAATAAAGGAACCTTACTTTACATGTATAAGATAAAGGAAAGGTAAAAAAAATGAAACTTGTTAAAGACAAACATGCATGAAATGAATGTTACCAACCTTGATACAAATAAAAGACCAATCACAAGATAGAGGCGTTAAAAACAGTGAGGGCGGGAAAGTTAGGCAATGCAGGTACAAGAAGAAATGATATAGAGCAGGAAATAACGGAAGAGGGAGCACACAACAGAGCCGTTATGCTTAGATAAATAATGAATCAGCCTTAGTCCTATTGGTAAATGAACCAAAATTGATATACAAGTAACGTATCTTTTTTTTTAAGTCGCCAAAGAAGGTTTGAGAGATAATAAGGTTTCTAGAAACCCTCAGCGCAAGAAAATTGTGAAGAATGCAGGCGTTGGTAAAGTTGGTAAAGCTAGCAAAAAGAAGAAAGCTATTAAGTCACCAAAGAAGGTGCGAACTCCTCGAAAGATGCCGAAGACTATCAGGTAGGCCAAAGGGCGAAGGGGTCCAGGGGATAAAGTTTATCCTTTTGGTGAAGAGATGTTGAATGACAAAAAAGTGGAGGTGTTTACAGACCTGGTGTGTAGGCAGCGAAGGCCCACACAATCAAAGATACAAGAAGCATGCAGACAGAGAAAAATGCAGAGTGCAGTCAAGAAACGCAGAGTGCAAACAAGCGAGAGATACAAGAAGCGTCGCTACTAAGAGGATATTGAGGTGATGGCATAGTTGGTATGATAGATTTGGTATGATATATTCAGAGATTTGAAACCCAGACCACCTCTTGTGTCGTTTACTCCTTTGAGAATAAACTTGAGCAATCTTAGGATGAGTTTGGGATCTGTACAAAATATTTACTATCAGGTTAAACTGTTGTTTACATGCGTTAGATGTATTAAACTATTGTTAAACTTGAGCAAACAAAATATGCCAAAAGCAAGGCTGATATGTAAAGAGAACAAAATGCAAGGAGAGAAAGATACAAATTAGATCTGTAGTAAAAATATAAATAAAAGAGGCAAAATATAATGGAGATATAAGAATACACAGATATCAAAGCTAAAGATTATGGTTATTCTGATAGGAACAACTATTAAAAACTTAAATCTTTCCTCTCAAAGAAACAAATTATGCGAACTAATGCAATGTAATAATAAATCAGATTTGGCGGCAAGCCGACCAAATAGATTAAGGAGACTAAGTTTGGCAGTAAACCTTCCAAACTATGCACACTAAAAAAAATAGAAACTTTGGCGGCAAGCCTTCCAAAGACACAAATTTAAACTAGAAAGAAGGAACTTTGGCGGCAAGCCTTCCAAAGCCCTTTTTTTTTTGAATAAAAAAACTAGAATAGAAGATTAAACCTACAGGCAAACTTGTTAACAAGTTTGAAAAAAAAGTTAAAATCTGAAACCAAAACCTGCACAATAGAAAATATTAGAAAAAAAACCTCTTCTCCTCTCAAGAATGCCTCCAACAAGGTGAACTCCACTGAATGGTAACCTTCATAAATGTCAACTTAAAATAAGGATTAGAAACCTGCTCTGATACCATGAAAGGAAATACAAGAGCAAGGAAAGGAAAATAAAATCCAAGAAAGTTTATGATGAAGTAATTGTTACTAAGAGAAAAGCAAAAACCTTGGAGCATCACCCAAATGTGAAGAAGGAGGCACAAGAAATTTTGAAAGGGGAAAAGCAAAGAAAAACCCCTTGTGATATTATGAATGAGGCAATGGCTAAAATGAGAGAGAGAGAGAGAGAGCAAGAAGCTCTTTACAATATTGTCATTAAGAAGAAATGAGAGAGGAGACATCTCTTAAATAGAGATGAGGAGAGGAGTTACAAAGTAACTCCCAAATCTATGAATGCCACCATTCATAAAATGTGTGTGCCATGTGTCCACATCCTCTTATGGAGGAAATCTAATATTCCTTAATAAAGGAAAATAAAAGAAATGACTTGTCCTCACACATGTACTAGAGGACAAATTACATGTAGGAATTCCAAAGGAATATCCTAAACTAAATACAAATAAACCTAAGCTAAGTAAAGATTAAATATTCTAACAACAAAACTATTCAATAACATGGGAGAAGACAAGGAAAACAAAATTCATGACTTCTTTCAAGCATTAAAGGCCAAAATGAAGAAAAGAATCAGGTTATCACAAAAGATTGTCGACAAATACAAAGATGAAATATGCTTTGTAATTAAGAAAGATGAAATCTGGATGGAATTAGTCATCCCAAGGATATTTTGGGTAACCGAGATGGGCTATGAAACAAATGATCATATAATAGAGACATATGCTAAAGCACTTCTAGAGGCCCCCATAGAACCTAAGGAAGAAATATTTGGTAGTGCAGAAACTATTGAAAGCCAAATATAGTCAAAGAAAAGAGTGAAAAAGGTTGAGGCAGTTGTAAGGAAAGGCTCCAGACAAGCAAAGACCATCAAAGAAGATGTGTTGAAGAAAACTGGTATAACAGAGGATGAGTTAGCAGCTCCACAACCTGAAACTCACCTATCACCGGTAGGTACTTCTTTAGGGAGTTACATGCCTATAACTTTCAAAAGAGTTGTAAGAAAAAGAGATCCCTCACTGGCAACCACACCCTCACCCAGGAGGACAAGACAAAAGCAACAAGTAGTGAGATCTCTGGTAAGAAAGGCTACACCAAAGAAGAAGAAACTAACACCCAAAAAGAAGAAGAGGACAAACAAAGACTTCGCCCCTCTTGATATACTGCTGAATGAAATTACAGAGGAACATAAATTGAAAAACATAGAGAAAATATATGACACCTTAATAGCTGATGAAAAAGAATAAGTTGAAAATAGTGTTATATTGCATATGGATAGTATAAGAAGGTTTTGATGGAAGTAGTCAATGAAATTCCAGATGAACTATTTAAAAGACTAGAAGCAAGAAGACAAGCAGTAATAGAATTGGATAAGAAAATAAAAATTGAAAAACTACTTGTTGTATATCCAGTAAATTCACCCAAAGAAATTGATAACCTAATTGCTCAAGCCAACTAGACAGTATTTTCTACTGCACACCGACACGTTGCTTTAATGGTTGGAGGAATTAATGAGGTGACTGAGGAGATAGGAAATGGATGGGATATATTCCTAGTTGAGAAAGAAAAACAAGAAGAGTACAAGAACCCCAAACCCATAAAAGTTTATTAGAAAGATAGAGACAAGGGTAAAGGTAAAGTTGGTGGACCACCTAGTATCAAGGTAAGAGACAACTTACCCCCACCTCCTTTGATTACTCCATCGGTAAAAACAATAGCTACAGAAGATCAATCGGCAGCTGAGAGTATGGATGTAGAGGATGATAATCCTAATCCTGAAGTCTTATATATTGTAGATGTTGATACTCAAAAGATCAACATAGTGGTAGATAAAGATACAACATATAAGACTGATATGGCTAGTGAGCCTCTGATAGCTGAGGAAACTAATAGCACATAGGAGAAACTGGCAGAAGATAAAGAGAAAAAGGTAGAGACTCAGACTCAGACTGAGGCAATGCAACATATAGAGAAACAATCAGAGCAAAAAGCTCCGGAATAGCAACAGGAACAAGTACATAAGGAAACAGTGCCACCGGCAACTAGTGAAGTAGAAACACCATTGCTTAAAGAAATGCAGACACAAACAGACCTACTAGAGGTCAATACAAGCTTGGTTACTTCCACCGGTACTCAGATTGTTGGTTCATCATCAGGATACAAATCAACTAATGTGACTGAGGTAATATTAGATTTAATCAAGAATATAACCAACTGCAGCTCACAAGCTTACAAGGCAATTGATGATACCATACCAATTTTGAAGGTAATTGCTCCTAACTGTAATATAGACAATAAATATTCTTTAGGACAACTTGATACACTATGTAAATATATCACAAAAAATAGTGAGAAAATTAAGGAAGAGTCATTGAAGGATAAAGTAGAAGTTGAAAAACAAAAATTCTTTGATGAGCAAATAAAGAAGTGTAACAGAGATTTTGACACACTTCTACTAGAATTATGTAATTTATTGAAAGAGTACAAAAATCTATACAAAGATACCTATAAAACAAACTTTTTGACTATAGATATAGACAAGAATATGAGCAAGGTATAGGATGAGATCAATAAACTTGCAAATAATTTTGTTAACTCACCGGATACACTATCAGTTTTTGAAGAGAAGATAACAAATTTTGAGGAAGAACTACTTAAATTGGAAAGAGAGATAGAAAGAATAGTAAATAAGGCAAAACATTTGAGATCAAAACTAAGTCCAAGATTGGACTATCTAGCATCTCTATGGAAGGAAATATCGGAGGCACTAATACAGGGAAAGAAAACACCAATAGGGCATTTGCAGCATCTCACCACTACAGTGAAGAAAACAAAGACAACAATAAAGGATAGCAAAAAGTTTATGGATAGTATAAACTTGATTTTGGGAGATCTTTTTCAAATTGTAACCACCCAGTTACAAGGTTGAAACTACAAACTCTACTACCATCTTGACAACCTTTGTCATTGATGCCAAAGGGGGAGTAGAGTGGGATGAGAAAATTCAAATATCACAGGAATCATATGCTCAGGGGGAGCACACATTTTTGGACTTCACATTTTTGGATACACTTTTGAAATTTCTCATGAGTGTTGCCATCAATGCCAAAGGGGGATATTGTTGGCATATGCACACTCCAATGAGACATTATATGTGATTGAAGGTTTTGTCATTGATGGCAACCTTGCAATCCTATGGCACCAGCAAAGGCATAATACCGGGATCAACAGATCACACTCTACATGGGCACTCAGGACACTGACATCGGCATAGAAGAAAGGAAGTATACTGGCACAGAGGCCGACAGGATTTTGTCATATTATATTTTGTTTATTATTTTAAAACTTTGTAAGCCAACTTGGAAAATTGTAAAATGACTCTTATATATAAAAGAGATCATTGTAGACATTTGATATATGAGAAGAAAGCATTAAGGAAAAATATTAGGTAGACCTATTATGCGAAATATAGGTTAAGGGGTATATGTAAAGAACAGAGTAGGAACCGGTACTGAATCTAGCATTGAAGATGCTATTGTAAAGTAGTACAAGATATTTGATTTATATAATCCTCATTGTAAGTCAGTGAGACTTCCCATTGAGTAGTGAGCTCTAGGCAGTTGGCCTTCCTGCATGTGCAGGCCCCTATTGTAAGTAATATTCTCTTATTGGCTAGTGAGTGAATATTGTGGGTCACAAATCCCACCGAGGTTTTTCCCACACCGGGTTTCCTTGTTAAAATCTTGTGTTATGGTGTGCTTTTCATGTGCATGTTCTTGATTCTATTTATTGAATTATTTCTTGCATACTGGTACACTATTATATTATGTTATGCATGTTTTAAGTTAAGAAATTCTAGACACTGGTTAGATACTGATTCACCCCCCCTCTCAGTATCTGTGGGATTCCTAACAATCTGTGTGTTTCAACTACTTGCCTATCTGATTGAATAGGCTTGTCTATGTAACTAAATTGGTTGGTTGTTAGCTTAAGATGGTTGCTTCTCTATGTTAGCTGCCTATTTGCTTTTTGTATGACATGTCATGTTTTAATATTCAAAAGAGCCAATTTCTTTGAATTGAAAGTTTTGAGATAATATATGGTCACTAAATTTACTATTTCCCTAGCTATTGAATATTTTCCACGTTCTATGACTGTGTGGTTTTGTGTGCTGACATCTGGACTAGGAAGCATTTCTGAGTGCACTATTATATGTTTAGCAGATTCTTTTGTGGTGGATGCTATTAAAAAATGCCTCTTTATTCAATCTAACACCACCTTTTTTTTGGTTCGATATTTTGGTGAATCAGATAAGAGCATATTATTGTGTCAGTAACATCTGAAGGAGTTCACACTTGTTTTGGGACTGTGATGGTTGGATTTTTTGGCTGTTTTAATTCAATCAAAAATTAAGTATACCCATGATTTTGATTAGTTTGAAAGAAGATACGTCAATGCAAAAAAGCTATGCTATGGTTGTTGGATGTAAATAAAAAAGAACATAGACATAGTTGAGATTTTTGTTAAGGATGGTAATATTTTAATGGAGGCAAAAGGGATTACTAAGATGTTATGATTATGTTAAGTGTGCTTAGCCATTTTTAAAGGATATATTTTAAGCATCAAAGTTCTCAAAAATTGATTCTAAGGCCATGACAGTGTTATGTTATGATATAGAGAAATATTGTGATAGAGAAGTATAGTGATAGAGAAGTGTTGTGAAATAGAGACTCTTACAAACTTCAAGTAGAAAAATATTTAAAATAAGAAGTTTTGAGGTTGGTGCCTCTTTTTGGTTGAGTGGGTGCTTCACCAATGTAGTTTGTGTTTCTCAAAGAGTTGGTGTTGTTGGTGCTCTTTTATGTAATAAGGGTTGGTGTCCATTCGGATGGTGCCCATTTTTTCTATTAATAAAAGCTATTGTATGTCATGGTTTACTATCCGAAAGGATTTTCCACAAAAAATTCAGTGTTTGCATCTTGATGGTTGCTCTCTTTAAATTATTATGTGTTTTCATACATTTAAAAAGTTTAAAAATCTATGGTATATGTTAGTCCACTATGGTATATATGTTACTCCACTATGTTGGTAAAGTATTGTAAAAAGGAATGTGTTGTTGTTGAAGCTCAAATAAGCTACCAAAGTCACTTCAGTTGCTACTAAAACATTGTGGAAAGGCACACAACACTACTGAATTATGCATATGGCTACCAAAGTGTTGTAAGAAGGCATATGATGCAAATTGAAGCACACATTTAATTGACAATGCAAGGAATTTGTTGCCAAAGTGCAAAATAGTGAGAAAATATGCACTTTTTATTATTGATCACCTATTGACTTGAAAAAGACCATATTTGTAGGCCTTTTTCTCATATGGACTATTTTAGTGAGTTTGAGGCTTGCATAGAATCCTTTGTGATACACAAAGCATGGAAAAAAAATACAAATGAAACCCACTATACCAAAAGCCAAATGCCTTCTACCTCAAGTCCAACATGAAAAATCCCAATGAAACAATAGTACTATTCAACTCAAAGAGATCTAAAAGAACATTTTGTCTACAAATTAAGTCTTTTTGCATGTCTTCTGGATAAGACACAATTTTGAAAGGGGGCGATGTTGGAAAAGATATACCAAAAGACAAAATAGAGATGTTGAGGAAGAAAAATCCATCACAAGGTGCCACAAATGAAATGCAGATCCCAAGGCCAACTAAGTCCATTAGTATTAGGTGTATATTATAAGGAATAAATCCCAAATAGTATGTATATAAATGAAAAGATGTAAGAGATGAGAAATAAGAGAGATAGAATAGGAGATTTGATAGGCATGAGAAGTGTAATGTCCCCAACATGGAGTTTAACTTGTTTGTTCTAAAAACTAATCTGAAGAAGTGCATGTTTGGGGTTACATAAGGAAAATTGTTGGGACATGTAATATTAGAGAAAGGTATATATATATTGATCCTGATAGGATAGAGGCTAATCCAAGATCACCATGCCTGCTACCAAGAAAGAATTAAAGTTATTCTTTTGGAAGATAAACTTCATCAGGAAGTTAATTACAAGTTTTACTAAGATAATATGGCCACTAAATGAAATGTTGAAGAAACATGAGAAGATGGAATAGACTTCACTAGCCAAGAGAGCATTTGAAGAGATTAAATAGGCAATTGCCAATGCTCTTGTCCTCATAAATCCAAACCATATGAGGCCCTTTTACTTATATGCATTTGCATCAAAAAACACTTGTGCATCCATTCTTACATAGAGAACTGAAGGAAAGGATGAGCATCCAATCGCATTCATGAGTTCACCGCTCAAGGATGCTAAGTTAAGATACCCCAATCTCTAAAAATCAGCATCATTCTTTTTTTTTTTAAATAATTTGAATGTCATCAGAATTTTGATGGTAAAGACTGACATGTCCGACTTGCGTGCTATATACCCAATGGCATTGGCTCATCAGATGGGTGGCAGAGACCATCAGAATTCTAATGGTAAAGACTGACATGTCCGACAGGCATACTATATGCCCAACAGTATTGGCTTGTTGGATGGGTGGTAGAACACCATCAGAATTTTGATGGGAAAGAGTAACACATCCGATGAGCATGTTATATGCCCAACAACATTATCTTGTCAAAATGGCATCACATTCACCATCGGAGGTGTCTTGGGTACATCAGAATTTTGATGGCCTCGAGTAATGTTGGAACATCCAATGAAAACTTTTTGATGATGCTTTTGGTTGGTTGTCCAATGAAATGCAGTAAAAAATCTGATGAATTACCGTCAGAATTCAACCCCAAATGTACTAGTGCTTCCACTTCCTCATCATAAGAAGGGAATTTAGAGCTTTCTGGGTAGAATCAACTTTGTTATAAGGTTTATCCCAAACCTTGTAGCCTTGGTCAAGCATCTCACAATCATGTTGAGGAAGGATTTTCCCTTCAAATGGATCAAGGAAGGCAAGAAATTCTTTGATCAAATTGAGAAGGCCATTGCTCAGGCTCCCAACTTAGTAAATCCAAACTATGAGAAGGATTTCATCCTTTACACCCTGGGAGGAGAATCATGTATATCTACTATTCTAACACAGTTAAATCGGGATGATTTGGAGAATCCCATATCATTTTTTAGTGAAGTCCTAAAGGAATATGAACTCAAGTACAACTATGTGGAAAACCAAGTCATCATAGTTGTGAGAGCACTAAAAATGTTCAGACACATTCTCTCAAACAAGAGGATTTAGCTCTTATTCCCACATGTAAGTGTGAAATATTTCATTCTCAATAAGGACATAGATGCGAAGAGAGCTAGATGGATCACTAAGGTCATGGAGTATGACCTTGAAATCAAAATTACTAGGTTAGTAAGGGGAAGAGGACTCTATGATCAGCTCAATTCATCTTTTGGGAAAGAGTTAGAGACCTCCCTCTTGCTATAGGAAGAACAACAAGTTGATAACCAGGGAGATGCACAAACCGGTTGGTTGGAAGTTATGTCTTCCTTCCTAAAGGATGGTATCTATCCTTATCAATTTGATAGAACCAAAAGAAGGCATCTCAGATTGTAGTCCATCCCCTATGCCTTAGTGGATGGTATATTATTCAAAATAAGCCTAGATGGTGTCTTACTGAGGTGCATCTATGGAAATTAGACCGACAGGCTATTAGAGGAATTTCATAATGGGCCCTCTGGTGACCATTTCTCAACAAGAACTACAACTATAAAGATCATGAGTGAAGGCTATTATTGGCCTTCTCTATTCAATGATTCTCACAAATGGGTTAGATAGTGCAAACAATGTGCGTGTTTTGCAGGTAAGCAATGGTTAGCTGCCCTTTATGTTCATCACATTTCAATTGATCAGCCCTTTGGACAATGGGGGCTTGATTTCATTGGCCCTATCAATCCAATGTCAAGTGTAGGCCACAAGCATATTTTGGCTGCCACAGACTATTTCACAAGGTGGACAAAGGCTTTTACTTTGAAGGATGCAACCAAGAATTTAGTGGTTCAAATCCTTGAGGGGATTGCAACCATATTTGGAGCCCCTTCCACAATCATATTAGACAATGCCAAGGCCTTTGTGGGATCGTAGATCAATCTATGGGTAGTCCAACATGATGTGTTTCTGAAAAAGATCATCAAAGTATTATCCCCAAGGTAATGGCTTAGTTGAGTCCTCTAACAAAAACCTCATTAGAATCATCAGGAGGACTCTTGAAGACAATCAGAGAGCATGGCACTTAAAGTTGGGAACAACCATGTGGGTTGATAGGATTACTCCCAAGAGATAATTGAGTAATTCTCCTTTCATGCTAGCATATGGGAGGGAACCTAGGCTCCCCTATCCTTTGAGTTACCATCCCTGGACCTGGCACATCAGTTGGAGCTCCTAGAAAATGATGCATTGTCAGTAAGGTATGTTGAACTTACATAGCTTGAAGAGATTAGAGAGAAGACCAAGTAGACTTTAAATGTCTATTAGGGATAGGTGAAGAGATACTTTGAAAAGAAAGCCATTTTGAGGACCTTCTAAGTCAGAGATTTTGTCCTAAAATGGAAGGTTGATAGAGAGAAACCTAGGAGGTACTCAAAATTTTATAAAATATGGAGTGTTCCCAATGTGATTACAGGCCACAAGGAGGCTAATGCTTTCAAGTTAGCTAGGTTGAATGGGGAAGATGGGAAGATCTCCCCATTGGGGTGAATGGGATTTACCTTAAAGAATGTTCTTACAGGGTTGATGTTATAGCTTATGTTGTAAATATTGTAATTTATGTTCTTTTGCTTTCTAACAAGTGCATGTGCACAGGCTATTATCTAGAATGGTGAAGTTTTTACTTTTGCAAAGGCAAAGATTTATCTTTTTGTTTCAGGTTTTGACTATGCACTCAATGTACTTTAGGGCTATTGATCAATGTGCTAAGGAGGCTTGCACCCCCTCTGAGTCACCAGAAATCTTGGCAATTTTTGTGCCAGCCTTAGCAGGTTTTGACCACATGGGATAAGGTCCTGTGGGATAAGGAAGTCAAAGAAAGGACTCTTCTCTTATTCCATGAGGTGAAGCAGATGCAAAAAAAGTCTCGTGGGATAGGAAATAATGATAAGCATTTCACTTATCCTATGGAGTTATAAAGTCATCAACAGTGGGCCGCAGGATAAGGAAATAACTAAGGAGTGGTGGGCCCTAGTCGACAAAGTGAGGTCAGGTTCAAAAGGAAGTCCACGGGATAAGACTATTGTGGGATAAGAAATTTAAAAATTGAGTGGTCTTATCCCTAATCTCACAGGACATTAAAAGCAGTCATGTGGTCGCGTGGGATAAGATCAACAAGGAGAAAAAGGGACATTTTTCTTATCCCATGAGGTTTCAAAGGAAACATCAGTAGTGCACAGGATAAGGAATTTTTCAGAGCAAAGAAGAAACCTTATCTCATGAGGTTATAAGGACATCAGCAACAGTCTACAGGATAAGAGGTTAACTACGGCAAGTGCTTTTTACCTTATCTAGTGGGGTTAAAAGAGCAATATGTGATGTTGTGGGATAAGAAGCAAGAGGAAACAAAGGTAGAAACAAGGGTGGCTTATCCCATCAGGTTGAACAGATAGTGAAGATGGTCCATGAGATAAGAAAAGCGAAGTAAAACAAAGAGGGGGCTTATCCCACGAGGGTAAAAGTGGACCCATAGTGATTCCGTAAGATAAGAAATCAGTGCAGTTAGTGGTGAAACATGACTAGTGTGAAGTGGACTTGGGGTGCCATGTCAGACATCTGCGGGCATTGGATTTTCATGAAGGCCTAATCTGACAGCTATGTTTTAATCTTGTGTTGGGTCTTCTTGATGCCTTCATGGAGAGATCCCACACATCCATCTTCCTATGAATGTCTCAGATTGATGACAAACATTTAAATTCATGATGGTCATTAGGTTTTGAATGCTCTCCATGAGAGTGGTTGTCGACCCAATGGTTGACAATGTTTTGTGTTTAGTCGATGCCCATTTCAGACCTGATTTCACTACAACCAGTAGATTTCAACACCATAACTCTAGATGTGACCACTGCAAGCCGATTTTAGACACCACCATGATTTTTCAATGCAATACAAATTTTTTTTGTCCCTTCAAGGGTGCTTAGCCATGCTTGTCGACAGGGATTACTTCACCAAGGAGTGGTTTTTCACTTTTCTAGGCTGAAGGATGTCTTCTAGAGAGTGTTGCAACATGTTATTAGATTTATCAATCTAATCTTCTCCCCCCTTAGATATTTTGTAACCTAGCCCTTGTTAGGGTTAGGGTTTTCATCACTTGTAGCCATCTCAGTTATACCTAAACTATAAAGGGAATTTTGTAACCTATTTACAGGATCTTCTACTCTTTTTCTCTTACAGTAATCTATGAATTGATGTTCTTTGCAATTATAGGTGGGGGTAGATCAACTTTCAGTCTAGGTGCAAGCCTTATTTCCCTTCTTTCATGCAACCCTTGTCTCTCTCCCTTTTCCCTGTTAGAAGATAGGTTAGTTTAATCAGTGTTGGGTTGGTCCAACACCTACACTCAGACTGAAGAGAAAGTTGGCCTTCTCTAGAGGTTCAACTTCATAGTTAGCAAGGTCCCATACTTGAGAGGTTGTTTCCACAAGCATGATCATCAAGGGTGCAAACTTTTATAACAATAGTAAGATTTGGTGATAACAAAGCTTGTGTAATCTGTGGTAGAGGTTCTATTTCTCTTGATGGTTAGAATAACATTGTTGATGTCTTATATGTTAAAAAATTAAAGCACAATCTTTTGAGTGTTGTCCATATGGTTGATAAGGGATATAACTTTGAGTTCAATAACGAAAAATGTAAGACCTTGAGTAGCTCCAGAACTGAGATTGCATTAGGTACAAAGAGTAAAGATAATATCTTTCACTTGAATGTTGTTGGTAAAATTGGCTTGATTGCTTAGATTGATGAAAGTTGGTTATGGCATAGAAGGATGTGTCATGCAAATTTTGAAAGAATGGTTAAGATAAGTTCTACTCAAGCAGTGAGAGATCTTTCTAAATTGATGAAGCCATCTAATCTGGTATGTAAGGAATGCCAATTAGGGAATCATACAAGAGTTACATATAAGAGAAAATAGTATAATTCTAATGTATTGTTGGATCTTGTGCATATTAATTTGTGTGGTCCTTCTAAAGTGACAAGTTTTTAGGGTGACATATATTTCATGTTGTTGATTGATGACTAATCAAGGATGATGTGGGTTACATTCTTAAGGGAGAAGGCTGAAGAATTTGAGAAGTTAAAGATTTTTAAATCTATGGTTGAGACTAAGACTTGAATAAAGCTAAAATGTTTGAGATCAGATAGAGGTGGAGAATTCACTACAGATGAGTTTAATGCATATTGTGAAGAGCATGGAGTTAAGAGATAGTTATATGCTCCTAGAAAACCTCAACAAAATGGAGTTGTGGAAAGGAAGAATAGAACAGTTCAAGAAGCTAATAGAACCATGATGATTGAAGGAAATGTGTTGAATGTGTATTGGAGAGAAGTTGTGAGTATTATTGTATACACTCTTTATTAGAGTAATCGGGTCTTTACTTGATTAATTAAACAACATTTGTTTAATTATTTAAGTTCCCTATTATCTCTTTTTACACTTAGCTAACATTAGGTGCATAATAATTAATTCTTTTATTAATTATTATGTGCAAGCCTAGGTTTTCCCTTTTAGGGTTTCTTGACTTATTAGAGGTTAATTTTCTTTACTTTGTATAATTATCACATTACACATTTTGTGAATATTGAGCTCTCATCTTTTGAGCATATTTTTTGTGTATTTGTTTTTCTGTTATTGCTTCCTTGCATCTCTTTGTAACAGGTTATTCATCTTGCAAAGATAATTTGGGCTCCTGTGGTGTTGTATTTCTCAACTCTCACAAGGTATCAGAGCTTCAAATATGCAGCTATCTATTCTTGTTTTGAGATTTTTTGCATTGGAAGTAGATCTGGGGTTTTTTCAGAAGTTTTTTATGCACATATGGATAGGCCTCTTTTTCTAAGCACTTTAAGCCTAAACGGACCTCACCATCATGCTCAGAAGGCTCAAAAACCCATATGGTCATATAAAACTTGACCATTTTTGACTCCTGAGCCTCTGGGGTTATTTTTTCTCCAGTACCAGTTTGTATGACCTTGGCATGTAGTTCGAGAAAAAAAATTCAAAAAATTTCCTTTTTACTGCATGCACGTTGGATTTTTTATTTTTTTTAAAAAATAAAAAATAAAATATCAAAAAATCCAAAAGGCAATGGTTTTTTTTTAAAAAAAGTCAAAATAAAAAAGTTTTATGTGGGGTTCCCCACCGGCCTGACAGTCCGGCTGCCAGACCTGTCAGCATGGGCCCTGCCTATCTTTGGCCCCCACTAGCCCCCATTCCCATGAGAACCTCCCTTCTCACCCATCGGTGCCCACCGCTGGCCACCACTGCTCCGCCCTGCGGCCGCCTTCGCCCACACCCACTACCGCCGCTCAGCCACAGACCCGCCTCCTCTGCTTCGTCGCTCCACCACCATAGTGTCATTGGAGCACCACCTATGCCTGATCCTGCCACCAAACCACCACCCTCTTTCCTCTTTAAGGGGGGTTTGTTTTTTGGCCATATCTTGAGCATACAAAGTCATTTTTTCAAAAACAAATAGGTTTCGGAAAGTTGGTTCCGAGATGGACCTCGTGGTGTTGCATTTTTTTTCCAAATTTGTTGTTTGACTGTAGTTTTTTTTAGTCAAAGTGGGGTCTCTTTTATGCACTTTCAGAGCCATAGAATGGGAAAACAAAATACATTTTTTGAAAACGAATAGGCATTGGAAAGCTCTTAGCATGCTCTATTCAGGTATGTGATCTTGTTTCTTAGATTTTTCATCAGGTAAATGAGATTTAAGTTTGAAGTTTTTTTGCTTATGCACTACTTCCTTCTCATCAGTATGTACTAGGGTTTGGGTTTATCTATTGTGGGGGGATGTTTTTTTCTCTCTTTCTATCATTTATATCAAAAATATAGAGCACCAAAACTCTCAAAACAAACCCTTCTGCATCTTCTGTCTATTTTGAAAGATCACATAGTAAAAAAAACCACAAGTAGGTGCAGGTGCAAAGTTTTTTTTCATGGTAGATCCTTCAGTTGAGTAGTTGACATCACACAACTATCACACCTGGAAGCCCCAAATCATGAGGCTTCTCTGGGCATGAGGGTTGTGGTCTTGTTTGGATGAGGTTCAACCTCTATTGTAGCATCCTTATGAGCTTTTTCAGCACATAAACAAAATGGATGAGGCCATGTGTTTGCTCTCTTTGCATGTCTCTGATAGTCTTCTATTTCACCTTGATGAGTTTCTCACTCCTTGCACTATGTGGTTGAAGTTTGAGTCTCTCTTTGGGAGGGTTAATGAGATTCATGCATTATAGATTGAGGCAGAGTTGGTTTCCTTGTCACCTGATTCCATTCCCACCATTGAGTATTTTTTGAACAAGTTCAAGACTACCAAATTTATTCTCCAGGGATGTTGCAAGATCAAGATAGACACAGAGTGCATTCACTTGATTCTTTTGAAGCTTCAGGGTCATTTTCAGTTGTTTGCCTCTACTTTCTAGTCCACCATGTATGGCTTGGGTTCTCATATCACCATGCCTACATTTGATGTGTTTTGTGAGCATTTGTCTCATGAGCAATCTCATATTTCTCAACTAGACATGCTCTCAGGGTCCAAGAACAAAGCATTGCTTGCTCAATCCTTTAATGAGAAGCAAAAGTAGAAACCAAAGCCAAAGAAGAATTTTGTAGGCAATGAGCATTCCTCCAAGCCACCTCCTAAGTTTGATTTTAAACCACCATTTCCTTTGAAACATGGGAAATATTCACAGTTTGGTGAGTCTTCCTCCAAGACTAAGAAGAAATCAAGAGACACTTGCAGTTTTTGTGGCAGGGAAGGACTTCCAGTTTCTAGGTGTTGGAAATGCTTGGAGCTTTAGAGGAAGCCATGCAGTAGCATCACATCTCCTCACCTCAATCATCTTCTCCTTCCACAAGGAGAGGTCATGCTCTCACTACTCAAGCTTCGACCTATGGGTCCACTTGGATATTAGATTCTGGTGCTTCTCACCATATGACTCACACTCAGCAATTGGTTACTTCTCTTTCTTCTTGTGGTACTTCACAAATTGTAGTGGGTGACTCAGTTCATCTTTTAGTCTCTTCTACAGGATGTTTTGGTTGTCCCTGATATCTTGACGAACCTCCTATTCATTTATCAGATTTTCCATTCTGGCTCTGGTAAGAGAGTTGAGTTCTCACCACATGATGTGGTTATTCGGGACCTCCATGACTCTGATTTGGTTGTGGCTACTGGGAGTGTTGATACTGCATCTCATTTGTACAAATTTGAGAGATTTGAGCCCTTTGCGGGTGCAGGTTCATCTCTTATACCACATGCAGATTTAGTGAGTAAGCTTTGGCATGAGCGCTTGGGCCATGTCAATTACAGATATCTTCAGTAGATGACTACATAGGCACTTGTTCTTGGGCTCCCATAGATTTCCTGCACTGATGGTGTTTGTCATGGTTGTGTGCTTGGAAAACATCATAGGGATCCCTTTCCAAAGGGAAGATACCCTCATGCTTTGGCACCCTTGGAGTTGATCACAGTGATCTCATGTCATTTCCTACTCCTTATTTTTCTGGGGCCAAGTATGTACTCACTTTTATTGATGACTTCTCTAGACACACATGGGTGTACTTTCTTAAGTACAAGTCTAATGTCTTTAATTCATTTTAAATCTTTAAGACATTTGTAGAGAAGCATTCTGGTTGTTCTATTCAATGGATATGTACAGATAATGTGGGGGAGTATGTGAATAAGGCTTTCAGAGATTTTTGCACTAAGCATGGTTTGCAACATCGGTTTACTGTTCCCTACACCCCTTAGCATAATGGTGTCGCTAAGTACAAGAAAATAACTTTACAAGAGATGGTGAATTGTATGATTCAATCCAGGTCCATGGATTTGTCTTTTTGGGCTGAGGAAGTCAATTGTGCCAACTATATTCAGAATCACGTGCCTCACAAGGTGATTCGACATATGACTCCTGAGGAGGCTTGGTCTCATGACAAGCCTGATGTTTCTTTTTTCTGAGTGTTTGGCAGTGAGGCATGGGCTTTTATTCCTAATGTTCAGAGGAAAGAAATGGAGCACAAGAGCCAACCCCTCATCTTTGTTGGCTACTGTGAGGATTTTAAGGCATATAAGTTGTTTGATCCTAATTCTAGAGAGGTCCTATTTCGATAGGATGTTGAGTTTGATGAGCACCTTCCCACAATGGATACCCTATCTCTAGTGTCTACTCCTCTGCCTACTCCTCCCACTACAGCTCTTCAGGATTATTTTGAGGATGATTCTGATAATGTTGCTAATGATCCTCCTTCCCCACCTCCACTTGCTCCACCTTAGATGCCCAAGTGGGCTCTCTTTATTGTTGAGGTGGCAGGATCTATGGTTGGTGATCCTTGAGATACTCATCGCACCCATTCTCATACTATGGGTTCCAATATTTTGAGTCATACCATTTCAGATGATCCTCAGAAGTTTTCAGACACTAAAGGACACCCAGAGTGGGATTGTGTATGGAGGAGGAGTATTCTTCTTTGATGAGGAATAATACTTGGGATCTATGTCCTCTTCCTAAGGGTAGAAAGATGGTTAGGTGCCGCTGGTTGTATTGCACTAAGTATGTTGTTGATGGTTCGATTGATAAGTACAAAGCACATCTTGTTGCAAAGGGTTTCTCATAGGTTGGGGGTATTGATTACTCTGAGACATTTTCCCCTATCACCAAGATGAACTCTATTCGCTTTGTACTATCTCTTACAGCTTCTTAGGGATGGCCCATTTTTTAGATGGATGTGAAGAGTGCTTTCATGTATGGGGACCTACAAGAGAAAATCTATATGGAGCAGCCTCAGGGATTTGTACAAGATAGTTCTCTAGTTTGCAGACTTCGACGTTCATTTTATGGTCTCAAACAAGCCCCTCGGGCTTGGTATGATAAGATAGATTCTTTCTTGCTCTCCACTAGTTTCACCCACAGTCACTACGATCATACAGTGTATACATAGCTTCTTGAGGGTGAGATCCTGATTCTTGTGCTATATGTTGATGATCTCCTCATCCTAGGTAGCTCATCCTCTATGATTTAGCATATTCAGTGAGCTTTGATGGACCAGTTTTAGATGACAGATCCCGGTCTTCTACACTATTTCCTTGGTCTTCAGGTGATTCAGTCTTCTGATGGGATCTACATTTACCAGTAGAAGTATGCTCTTGACATGCTTCAGGGTTTTGGCATGATTTATTGCAAGCCTACTACCACTCCTTTTTAGTTAGGGATTGTTTTGATTACTACTTGTCCCACTCCTTCAATAGTTTCTATACTTTACAAGCAATTGGTTGGTGGTTTGTTGTACCTGACACACACTCGTCCTGATCTTTCCTTTGTGGTTTGCATTTGCTTGATTCTCTGATGATCCTCATGAGAGTCATTGGCAAGCTACCAAACATATTTTGTGGTACATTCAAGGCTCTATTTCTCATGGCATTCACTACACATCAGGGGAACCTCACATTGTTGGCTACACTAGCTCTGATTAGGCTGGTGATGTCACTGATCGGAAGTCTACTTCTGGATTTGGTTTTTGTCTTGTCTCCGGTCCTATCACATGGCCTTGCAAGAATCAGACTTCTCATGCATTATCATCTATAGAGGCTAAGTACCAATCTATTGTGCTCACCAGTCAGGAGATCTTATGGCTTTGACAGTTGATGACTAAGTTTGGTTTTCCACCTGATCATCCCATTGTTCTTTGGTGTGACAATCAGAGTGCTATTCATATTTCCCCCAACCTAGTAGAGCATCAGCAGATGAAGCACATTGAGCTTCACATTCTTTTTATTCGCCAGTTGATTCAGGATGGTTCTCTCATTCTGGAGTACATTCCCACTGTCGAGCAAGTTGCAGACATCTTCATGTAACTTTTTGCATTGCTGTGCTATCTTCAATTGCACTCTATGCTTGGGGTGAAGGAAGTTGTCCTTGTGCAGTCTTTATGAGGCCTTCCTTCCTTCTTCTTCTTTCAACATGTTCTTTTATCTCTTTTTGGAGAGGAGTTTTTTCCCACTGGGTTCTCTCCTTTTTCTCTGTTTCATAGAGATTTCATTGTATTTGGGTACTTGATCAGGCCTTGTTGTCGAGACCCATCTTTCCTGCTTTCAGTAGCTATTCTAGGTTTTAGCTTCTCCCTAAGTCTAGCTTAAGGGGGGGTGTTAGAGTAATCGGGTCTTTAGTTGATTAATTAAACAACATTTGTTTAATTATTTAAGTTCCATATTATCTCTTTTTACACTTAAGCTAACATTAGGTGCATAATAATTAATTCTTTTATTCATTATTATGTGCCAACCTAGGTTTTCCCTTTTAAGGTTTCTTGACCTATTAGAGGTTAATTTTATTTTCTTTATCTAATTATCACATTAAACATTTTGTGAATATTGAGCTCTCATCTTTTGAGAATATTTTTTGTGTATTTGTTTTTCTGTTATTGCATCCTTGCATCTCCTTGTAATAGGTTATTCAGCTTGCAGAGATCATTTGGGCTCTTGTGGTGTTGTATTTCTCAACTCTCACACTCTTAACTGGGTAAATATCAAAGGTGATACTAGTAAGACTCCTTATGAGTTATGGTTTGGTCATGCTCCTACTGTTAGATATTTCAAAATTTTTGGAAGTAAATGTTACATTAAAAGAGGTGAGGATCTTGGAAAATATGATGCTAGATGTGATGAAGGAATCCTTCTTGGTTATTCTACTAGAAGTAAAGCCTACCCATTTTATAACAAGAGATTGAGAAAAATTATTGAAAGTGCTAATGTGAAGGTTGATGAAGAAAATGAGAGATAGATGAGATATTGCGGATATGATTCAGGTGATAAAGATGTCAATATGGATGAAGAAAAGAAAGTGCAGATTGAGATGGAAAAGATAGAGAATCAAGGAGAATTTGCAAATGCTAACACAAATGAAAGCATTCAAGAGTCTGAAATTCAAAAAAATCTTAAAACTATGAGGTATGTGAGACTAACTAATTTAGAGAATTGAATTATTGGTGATAAGAATAAAGGTGGCATGACTAGAAGAATACTTGCAAAAGAAATTTGTTTGATTTGTAAGATTGAACATAAAAATTTATGATGAAGCATGTAAATATGAGAATTGGATTACATCTATGGAAGGAGAACTTAATTAGATTGAGAAGACTGAGACATGGGAACTTGTTCCTAGACCTAAGTATAGAAATGTAATTGGGACTAAATGGGTTTTCTGGAACAAGCTGAATAAACAAGGTGAAGTTGTAAAAAATAAAGCTAGACTTGTTTGAAAAGGTTACTCTGAAGAAGAAGGAATTGATTATGAGGAGACTTTTTCTCTGGTAGCTAGAATTAAAGATGTTAGATTATTTCTTAATTATGTCACTCACAAAGATTTCAAGGTTTACTAGATGGATGTCAAATTAGCCTTTCTTAATGGTGAGTTGGAAGAAGAAGTCTACATTGAGAAACTGAATGGATTTCAGTTGAGAGATGAAAAGGACATGGTTTCCAAGTTGAAGAAACAATTGTGTGGATTGGCACAAGCCCCTAGAGCCTGGTATGCCAGGTTGGATAAATATTTAGTGAAGCTTAAATTCAATAAAGGTACTACTGATAATAATCTATATTTCAGGATTGACTAGAATAACATTTTGATTGTTGAATTTTATGTTGATGATATTATTTTTGGAGGAAATGATAGCTTCTATAAGAAGTTTGTCAAAAATATGCAGAATGAAGTTGAGATGTCTATGATTGGTGAAATTAAATTCTTTCTGGGATTGCAAATTACTTAGTTGTGTAAAGGTATATTCAAATCTTAGAGCTAGTATTAGAACAACTTTTTGAAGAAATTTGGTTTGGATGACTCAAAGCCTATTGATACACCTATGGTCACCAAATGTAAGCTGACAAAAGTAGATGATTCTCTGAAAGCTAACTAGAATAGATATAGATTTATGAGTGGTGTTTTTTGTACTCGACTCAGACTAGACCTGATATTATGAATGTTGTTTGTCTTGTTGCTAGATTTCAAGTTGATCCTAAGGAATCTCATGTTACTATTGTTAAAAGAATATTTCGATAATAGAAAGGGACATTTGATTTTGGTTTGTGGTACCCTATGCATGATGACTTTACTTTGAGTGCCTTTACAGATGTTGATTGGGTAGGTGATGTTGATGACTAGAAAAGCACTACTGGTGGCACATTCTTTTTGTGTAAGAAGTGGAATGTTATCTCTTTGCCCACTATACATGCTGAATACATTGTTGCTGCTAATAATTGTACTCAGGTACTTTAGATGAAACAAATATCAAAGGATATAGGAGTTATTTATGATGAACCTATTGTTAGTACTTATTAAGTTGTCATTAGTTTATATCCAAAGTCATTCTATATACTCTAGTTGGTTACTACTACCAAAACATTCAGTTGGTATGCACAGAGGAGTCGGTTATAGAAGAAAGTAGTCACAAAGCCTAGTATACACTAAGCTATCTACCAAGTAACATTATATGTCTACTGAGAAGCAATAATGATACACTGAGTTGATATACACCGATTGAAACATTTTACCAAATTCATTGAACCTAGACACACTTGTGGAAACATGTTACAAGATCGAGGAGCAAAAGAACCGTTATCACATTAGAAATTGCACTTAAGGATTGTGTATGATTTTGAGGTCATTTAACAAATGAAATATTTTGTATGGTTATTCATTCGATAAATCATGTTTGTAAGATCGAAGCAATGAATTAGATCACTGAGATTAGAGATCTATTTATACAGCATGGATTAAGGATAAAAATGTGACAGAGAGAGAGATATAGAGGTGTATGAAGCAAGACATGTGTGATACATAAGAAAGCACTGAGTGTTATGACTATTACAGAGACACAAAGGTCACCGAGAAGGATTTCAGAGAACAGTCAAAGAACAGAGTAAACATAAGGGTTTACCGAGTTACTTTAAGGGTTACCGAGGTATGCTATAAGCAAGGTAATCTCATTTTGAGCACATAGAATCTGCTATAACATTCCAGATGTAAAGTTGTAGATATTTGTAAAGATTTTATTGTAATATTTGAAGTTGTAAGTGAAACATTTAATAGGGTAAAAAACTCTAACAAAGTCTATAAATTGTAAAGCCTTTAACCAGGTGCAACATTTAGAATAAGTGTTGTAAAATCCTTTAGCAAGGTAGATCTGACGATCTTGATACTCCTAACAGGGTAAGCTATCAGAAATAGCTAAACATGTAGCTCTAACTAAACATTCTTTACTACTACAGTAGTGAAGTTGTGGGTGCCATCCCCACCATAGTTTTTCTCTCTAACCAAGAGTTTCTGCATAACCAAAATATATGTGTTATGGAATGAATCATGTATGATTGTTATTTATTTGTTTTAGCTTTATGTTATGTTACAACAGTTTTAGGTTTATGCATAACAATAAATTTATTGTTCAAGAAAGGATTTGAAGTACTGATTCACCCCTCCCCTCTCAGTACATTAGCTTTCCATATTGGGCCTAACAATTGGTATCAGAGCTTGAATCTTGGAAAAGGGTTTAACAGCCTAAAGAGAAAGATCTTATCAATGGAAGTCTACAAACAATCTCGGAGAATTGTGTATCTACAAGAAGAGTTGGTTCATGCTAATCAAGTGATTGCAGACATGCAAAGACAAATGCAAAAATCAATGAAAGTGAGAAGAAGATTATCTGATGATTTACAGGACTTTCAAGAGCTAGTGGAACAAATTGAAACATCATCTGAGAATAGTATATCTGAAGAGACTGAAGAGATGATTGGACAACTGAAAGAAAATAATAAAGCACTAACTGATTAGCTAAAATCAATGAAAAGAGGACATGAACATTTCAGCACACAGATGACTAAGAATCTTGATGCATTGAGGACAGTCGAGGAGAAAGTAAGAGATCTAGAAAGAGAAAAACAACAGCTTGAAGCATTATTATCTGAAAAGAATGATGAAGTCACAAGGTTGACTGGAATTCAAAGTAATCTATCAGATCAATTAGGTTATGCACATCATGAAGCAAATCTGAAAGATGATGAGAATCAAGCATTGAAATTTGAAGTATCAAGGTTGATCGATGAACTTGAAACAAAGAAGAAATCCAAAGAAACATTGAAGAAGAGTTATGAAGCATCAAAGATGTTCGATGAGAAACTGAATACAAGAAGACCCAAGAAAGATGTAGGACTCGGTTACAAAGGAAAAGACTCTACCAAGAAGGGAATCCACACTACTGAAAGAGGAGAATCATCAAAGCAAGCTAAAAACAAGAAGAACATCAAAGGAAAGAAGACTATTTGCAACTACAGTGGAAAACAAGGTCACACTGCTAACATATGCCAAATCAGAAAAGGTAAGCAACCGAATGTCACTAGGTCTAATGGTTATTGTTACAATTGCAATAAATATGGTCACGCATCTAACCAATGTAGGACAAAGTCTATCAACAATTATCAAAATGTAAAATTCAAAGGGTTTTGTAAAAACTATAATAGATATGGACATAGTACCAAGGAGTGTTCGTTTAAGAAAAAGAACTATATGTGGTTTGCACATCGAGCAAATGCTAGAGGCTACCAAACTCACACAGATCCTTACCAACAATATTTTGCAGTACCATGAGATTACAATACAAGGGTATGGTGTGAATGTTGTGGAAAATATGGACATATAAGTGCCAATTGCTTTATAAGGTTTAGAATGAACAATCGAAGATCATGGAGAAATCCTGGTATGGCATGTTTTCATTGTCACAAAGTTGGACACTTGGCTAGAGATTGCAGAGATCAATCTAGAGGAGACACTGAGGAAATAAAAGAAAAATTACAGATGATTTGGAGAAAGAAGGAAATTGTGTCAAATGAAGAAAGCACCTTACCTACTGAGTTAGGTGCACCTATTCCAAATTAATCGGTAAAGGTATGAAGGGAATGCATTATCTCAAAGGTCAAATCTTAACAGTTCCTATTTCATCTTGTACTTAATTCAAAATCTGCATAACTAAAGATGCATTAGGAAATTTGAAATTTTATCAAGTCTTTTTGAGCAATAGTCAAGTCGGTAACAATAGGAAGTCTATCTAGTTGGTAAATATAGGAAGACTAGCTACTCAGTAAAAGAAAAAATTGGTTTAAGGGAACTGAGTGCATTTAATGTCTTTTGACCTAACTGCATGAAGCCCGATAAGGTATATTGTGTACTTAAATCTATTGCATGGTCATTTTACACTTACCAAGTTTTTAGAGAGCAGAGAAAAGCGAATCAAAGGTGATCAAACCTCCTCCAAAGAAAATTCAAAGGTATTTACATCAATCACAATGCATTATCAAGATAGTTTACCAATCATATCAAGTTGTTATTATTTGGTAAGTAGAAAGCCTCTGTCATTTGAAAGTCTTCAAAACCTAAGGATCTTTTGTTAGTATTTATTTGAAATCTGCAATGTCACCTAAGATCCAGAATCTCGTTGTTGTTGAGAACATCGAAAAGCCCTCATTGAAATACTCTTTAACTCCCAAAATTGCATCTGAACTGGATGACAAAACTACATTTTCACTCATTCTAGATAGGGTTTTATTAGTCGAGGATGTGAGATTCTTCACTAAGTGTCATGTTGAAATCAAGGACACATATGATGAATTATGTACCAATGGTAAAATGGATAGAAAATTTGAACATATCAAAATCAAGGGATTGACCGAAGCCCTAACCTATCCTCGTGTATTCAAACCCCAATGGGTCAAGTTTGTTTTGAGTAGAGTTCATGATGACTTCATGTGGTTAGAAGAGCAACCATTTAAGATCACCAAGGAAATCATTCATTTGATCACCGGTTACCTTATTTATGATCATGCCCGAGTTTAGAAAATGATATCACTGAAGGAATTGATCAGTTTAACCGGAGTAGAATCTGATTGCAGAGGACTGAGATTGAACAATGTAACAGATGCAGAGCTAAAGTTTGCCATTAGAGTAATAGGTTATTGTTTCTTCCAATCAGCAAGGGAAAACAGTGTACCCTATGCAGCAGTAGACTTAGCATATAAAATTGTGAAGAAAGGCATGAAAATTTCTTTATGTGAGGTATTGTTGAAAAACTTGTTTGAGAATCTCAATACCATAAGGAAGCCAAAGAAGAACAATTCGACTAATACACTAAAGTTTGGATCACTGTTAATATGCATGTTTTTCTATTTTGAGAAATTCTTTCCATCAGTCAGTAAAGTTGTTTGGGAGCTACACCAACCAATCACCCATCAAATCAATGACTTCGTCAAGAAGCTAGGTGATAATTTTAATGATATTATGGATTATTAATTTAGCAAGTTTAAAGAAAGGATGCATAACAGGTACTGAATTCCACCCAAGTTAGTGGAGAAATACAAGGATGACATATGTTTTGAAGTGGACACTAATTACTGCTATGTTAATGCTGTGGAACCAAGAACTCAATCTTTGCCACCTATGGGTTATGAGATTTATTTTGACATCACATAACAATAGATAGATGCTTTTCTGGCATTACCAAGGCATGCTACCGAGCTGAGGTATGGAACATATGAAGAAGTGAAGAAAAAGTAAAAATGAGCATTGTAGTACCCAAGGCTACAAGGAAGGCAACAAAGATGATTAAGACATTAACAAAGAAATTTGGAGAAGGTTCTTCCTCCACACCTATCAAGGGCACTATAGTAATCACCGAGGAGGAATCTGAAGCCCAAGAGGCAGCTATTACACTGAGCACCGAATTGCCTAAGTGAAAAGTTTTGAAAAGAAAGAAACATGATACATCCCAAGTATCACTGACTCCTACAATTAAGTACCCAGACACAAGATCATCTGCAGTATCACCGAGTAAGAAAAAAAAGAGTGTTGCCGCACCCAAGGTAACAAAAACTTACAAGAAATCTACTCGGAGACTCATTTTGACCAAAGAGTCTAGTGACACTGAATCTGAAGATGCAAGTAAATTTTAGATTGTCAAGAGCAAAAAGGTAAATGTACATAGTGTTGAAAATTTTTGTGCTAAACTGAAGCAATATGGTGGATTTGGAGCATTCAGATATGTTAAGTATGAATTCAGATCTGATGATGAAAAGAGACAAATAGAAGAAGCTATCATCTGCACACTATTGAAATTCTGATTGGTCCCACTGGAAGTATCTAAGTCTCTTCCAAATGAATTATATTTACATATTGATAACATGTGGAAGTATGCCATGGACTTAGAGAAATAGATGAGAGAAAGAAGTCTGGTACATCTTTTTCCAAACATGTCAGTAGAAGAGATCACCGAACATTTGAAAAACTGCCACACAAAATTCCTAGTCAAGCAAAGAACCCTGAAATTGATAAATGGCCTTTACTTGGATGTAGAGAATGAGACAAAAGAAAAATGGCCAGAAATATTTCAAAACAAGAATGATGGTGAGCAAGCTAAAGTTGAAATAGTTGATGTCACTGAGCAAGATCATGATATCACCGAGCAAGACCATGTTGACACTATACAAGTTGATGTGGATATCATGGACACCGAGGCACCTGAACAGGAAATGATCGAAGGGAATGCATAGGCCAAAGTGGTATCCAGTGAGTTAGTTTTGGAGCAAGTTCAGCCCTATCCTCCGGTCAGTCAACATGTTTCAACCGAGACCCCTCACGATATGGAACAAGGCACAGAAGGTCACAAGTCAATAGTAGGTGAAGCTACTTCTCAAGAATAGACCTCTCAAGATCCATCTAGCACTGAAAATGTTACATCTAAAACCCCAAACATAGAGACACCAAAGGACACTATAGAGGCTAAAGGAACAGACCAAAGTGTTGCCTCTACCGAGCAACCTACCGAGGGCTAGCAAGCCTCACAAGCCATTATTTTAGTTCAGCCAATGAAAGGTAAAGAAAAGAAGATAAAAAAGAAAAGTTTCAAATTAGATTTGTCAAAACCAGTAGTGTTGCCCAATGTTAATATATCCAAATTAAAAGGGCAAGCACTCATTGAATTCGGTGAACTATGCAAAGCCAAAGCTAAACAGGAGAAGCAAATGGCTATTCAAAAGAAAAATAAAGTACTTCAGAAGGTGAAAGCACTCTTAAACAATATGCTACCTAAAGCAATAGTGACAAGAGATCCAGCCATCCACATTCAACTGGGTGAACTCCTAACCAAGATAGAGACATCTGGAGTAGATGCATCTGAATATTTGAGCAAGTTAAAGGATAGAGAGCTCATTGCTAAAATGATTGAAGAGGTACAGAAAGCTATTGCTATTGGCAAAGTTAAACTTGTCAAATTTATTGTTGAGTTGACCCCTCAACTCAAGCACATTCTTTATTTATTTCAGAAACTCTGTACATTTTCTCTATTCATTAAGGACATCAAAAATAAAATAGAAGTAATTGAGAAAGAGATCACCAATCTCTTAAATAAGTTGACCACTGAGCCAAATTCCATTCAAAATTTTTATACAAAGCTACAACAGCTCATGGCTCAACAATTGGAACTAAGGAATGAAGAACACAAGATAAGGATGGACATAATGACACTTCAAATATTATTTCTTCCTCATATTTCATTCGTCCATGAATAGATCAACAAAGCTACCTCCCTATCCACTCAGTAAGAGGGAAGCACCTTAGATGGAATAATTTCACTATTAGCTAACATCACAACTCAGAATTCACTCATGGATAGTGTTAAGGATGCCCTCTCTGCCGCTCTCACCGATGCCAAGACAAAGTACAAATCCATTTTTGACTAGTTGCCACCACTGAATGGTAACTAAGTTTTGATGTTTGTCAAAAGGGGGGAGTGAGCATCATATCAAAGTATAATCAAAGTATATAAGGGAATGTAGTATACAGGGGGAGTATACCAAGCAGAACGGAGTATGTGCATAGTCAATTTTGACAGGGAACAGAGAACTAAATAGTGGACAGAGCAGTTATCACAAAACATTGATCACCAAGCATGCAAAATCAGAGTTTTGTATAGTATATTGTTAAGGAGCGTATATCTGAAATATGCTATTTCATTGACAAAAGTATATGCTGTCAGTTTTGTCAAAATTTTGTAAGTATATAGATTTTTGAGTTATAACTTTGAAAGTAGTTTTGTCAAACATCTCAACTAATGTCAAAAGGGGAGATTGTTACTACTTATTAAGTTGCCATTAGTTTATATCCAAAGTCATTCTATATACTCTAGTTAGTTACTACTACTGAAACATTCAGTCGGTATGCACAGAGCAGTCGGTTATAGAAGAAAGTAGTCATAGAGCCTAGTATACACTGAGTTGTCTACCGAGTAACATTCTATGTCTACTGAGCAGCAATAATGATACACCGAGTTGATATACACCGAGTGAAATGTTTTACCAAATTCATTGAGCCTAGACACACTTGTGGAAACGTGTACAAGATCGAGGAGAAAAAGAACTGTTATCACATTGGAAATTGCACTTAAGGATTGTGTATGATTTTGAGGTCATTTAACCAATGAAATACTTTGTATGGTTATTCATTTGATAAATCATGTTTGTCAGATCAAAGCAATGAATCAGATCACCAACATAAGAGATCTATTTATACAGCATGGATTAAGGATAAAAATGTGACATAGAGAGATATATAGAGGTGTATGAAGCAAGACATGTGTGATAGATAAGAAAGCACTGAGTTTTATGACTGTTATAGAGAGACAAAGGTCACCAAGAAGGATTTTAGAGAACAGTCAAAGAACAGAGTAAACAAAAGGGTTTACCGAGTTACTTTAAGGGTTACCGAGGTATGTTATAAGCAAGGTAATCTCATTTTGAACACATAGAATCTACTATAACATTCCAGATGTAAAGTTGCAGATATTTGTAAAGATTTTATTGTAATATTTGAAGTTGTAAGTGAAAGCTTTAACAGGGTAAAAGACTCTAACAAAGTCTATAAATTGTAAAGCCTTTAACTAGGTGCAACATTTAGAATAAGTGTTGTAAAATCCTTTATCAAGGTAGATCTAATGATCTTGATACTACTAATAGGGTAAGCTATCAGAAATAGCTGAACATGTAGCTCTAACTGAGCACTCTTTATTATTGTAGTAGTGAAGTTGTGGGTGCCATCCCCACCGTATTTTTTCTCTCTAACCAACAGTTTTTGTGTAACCAAAATATAGGTGTTATGGAGTGAATCATGTATGATTGTTATTCATTTGTTTTGGCTTTATGTTATGTTACAACAGTTTTAGGTTTATGCATAATAGTAAAGTTATTGTTCAAGAAAGGATTTGAAGTATTGATTCACCCATCCCCTCTTAGTACATTAGCTTTCCATATTGGGCCTAACACCTATTGCTATATACTATGAGAATTTAAGTGTTATCAATATCTTTAAGAATTGGGTACTACATTCTTAGACAAAGCATATATCTATCAAACATGATTTCTTGAGAGCGAAGGAAATTAAGGAAGAAGTTAGATTGGAGTGTGTACCTACAAAGGAATAGATCGCAGATATTTTTACAAAATATTTGCCTAAAGATGCTTTTGAGTATCTCTAGGAGAAGTTAGGGTTGATTTCCCCTCATGATGAGAACTAAGATGCATGGATTTGTATTAGTCTAGTGAGCTTCACACAGATATCTTGTGATCCAGATTGATGTTTTGTGACTACTACTCAGTAGGAGTAGTCAGTGTTTTGATTCAGATGTTCAAGCTTGTGTTCTACTTCATAGAGAGAGAGAATTCTAATTTCCGTACCTTTTTAATTTATGTCAAAGGGGGAGGAGAAGCATGTGAAAAACCCTGAAGGAGTTTTAGGGGATAGAAGCAGTGAATTAGAGATTTTTTATTTGAGTTGTTAGTCAAAGGGGGAGTTGATCTTTGTGATTTTGGGGCAGATTGTTGAGAGTTGATTTCTTTCTTTGCATTATTTGTTTTTCACATTCAAATTTTTCCATCAATGCCAAAGGGGGGGATTGTTGGATACTGGTTGATATATTGTCATTGATGTCAACATATATGAAGTCAATATGTATTGCAATCAGATTGGTTGACTTAGTTGAGCTTGTGTGTTTTTGATGAGGTGATACGGTTTAATGGGTTTTGAGATACTTATCTCTAGTTGATTCAGCAGAAGTTTTAGAGGTTCACACGATGATTTGATTGAGTTATGAGATCTAGTATTATGGTTGGTTATTCAATTGTTTAGTATTGGTCATTTTGGTGAATCCCTTTATGATGCTCCAAAATTATAATATCTTTAGTTGTGGATGTGTGGGATATATTTTTGATGTTGATGTGTGTCATCAGTTTGAGTGGCTCATGATTTGGAGATCCATAAGAAAATCTTTTAGTTTGATAGTCAGTTATGTTGGTATTCTTGAGCTTCGGTAGAGAGATGATGATGTTTCTAGTAATGCGAGTTGTTGCAGTTGTTGTAGTGTGATTCAAGCTGCATATGGATGTTTCTAGATCATGTTTTATACATGTTGGTGGTCTGCATTTTTTTTGTGTGTAATATTTCTCTAATCTGGTCATGTTCTTCGTGTTATGCGACATTCATAGTGTTGTAGCATGTTGCAGATGATCGAGGCATAATTATTGGAGGTGTTTCATATTTGTTGTGGTTGTTTAGGTCCAGACTATGTCTTAGCCAACTTTTTTTTGGTCTGCATACATTATTGTAGTATGTGTAGCTATATTTTTGTAATATGTTGTATATGGTGAGCTGACATATCTTTCATAGGTTGATGACTTGTATAAGTAAGAATTGTAATCATTGTTCAAGGAATCTAATCATTGTGTAAGGTATATATGTGTTGGAATAATGATCTAATCATTCGGTATTTGTGCGAAGTTGTGAAGATTTGTGTTTCAAATTAGATCAGACAGTGAGCTTAACTAGAACTGTACTCAGGCATATATAGATGCTATTTCATCAGTTCATGATTCTCTAGATGTAATTTGAATGTTTTTTTAAGTTAGTGAGACTTCCTATAAGGTAGTGAGGCTTCCCTAAAGGTTGTAGACTTTTTGGGTTATGTAATTTGAGCAGTGAGCTCTAGGAAGTGTGCCTAAAAGCATGTGTATTCCCCATTGTATAATTTCACTTACTCCTAACAGGGTATTATCTAATTGTGGGTAGGTTCCCACTGTGGTTTTTCAATTAACAAGGTTTTCCATATCAAAAATATTGGTGTTATTAGTGTTATTGATTTGGTGTTGTTTCATGTTTTAACTATTGATTATCAAATCTAAGTTATGGTTGAAGTTTCAGATGCTTTTGTGCAAACTAATTCACCCCCTCCTCTTAGTTTTCTACATTGTTGCCAACAATTGGTATCAGAGATAGATCCTCTAGAAGAATCTTGACCGCTTGAGGAGATCTAGGATGACAATCTTTTCTTTTAAGAAGGATAGTTCAAGATTTGATGGAATGAACTACACTCTCTAGAAGAGGTGGATGCAATATCATTTGAGATGCATTGGAGAAGAATACTGGAAGATCACTAAGAATGTCTATAATGTTTCTCAAAATGGTCCTACTACATTGGATGAGCTAGGAGAAGCAGAATACAATACTAGAGGCAAGGAAGCATTGTTGAGTGCCTTGAAATATTTTGAGATGGCTAATGTGATGGATCTTGAGATCGCTCATGAGATCTAGGTAAAGTTGAATACCTTGCATGAAGGTGATATTCATGTGAAAGTTTGCTAAGATACAGAGCCTGGAGGGTAAATATGAGAACCTAAAGATGAGTGAAGATGATAACATTACTTCTTTTATGCGCAAAGTGAATGATATTGTGTGCGGAATTATTTGTGTCGATAGAGTCCTTGAAGAATTTGAGATTGTTTCTGAAGTGTTGGGATCCTTGCCTCCTTACAAACATAAGGTTCCTGCTATTCATGAGATCTAGACTGTGACAAATCTTACAAGAGACATGTTGGCTTGTAAACTTATTGCTTTTGGGTTGAGTGAGTTTGGTGACTCTCTTCCTAAGATTGAAGTTGTCTTCAAAGCTACTATATCTGGGAAGCCAGAGATATGACCCAAGAGAAAGTTCTACAAGGGTACCCAAATATAAGAAAGAGATTAAAGAGATGGAAGATGATGAAAAAGAGTTTGAGGAGCTTGATGCACTTATTACCAGAAGACTGCATAAAGGTGTTGGTAAGGATGAAGGGAAGTTACCTCTTAAACATTTTTCATGTAATAAGATGGGATATTTTGCATCAAGGTGTCCAGAAAGAGATAGGAATCCATGGAATCCATTTAAGCCCTATAAGCCTAAATATCCAATGAAGTGTTATTATGTTGTTGATGAAGGTGTGAAAGATGATGAGTCTAATAAAGAAAACTTTGGAGATGAAATTGTTGTCATTTCTATCAAGGAATATGATCTGGTAACTACAGATTCTATAAGTTGCATTAATAAGGAGAAATCTCTAGCTATGAAAGTTGAAGAGAAACATGAATGGATTATTGATAGTGGTTTCTCTCATCATATGACATGTGATAAGAGTAAATTTATAGAAAAGTATGATGATGGTGTGATAAGATTTGGTGATAACAAATCTTGTGTAATTTGTGGTAGAGGATCTATTTTTGTTAATGGTAAGCATAACACTGATGATGTCTTATATGTTGAAGGCTTAAAGCATAATATTTTGAGTGTTGGACAGATGGTTGATAAGAGATATAACTTGCAATTGAAGAATGAAAAATGTAAGATCTTGACTAGCTTTGGAACTGAGATTGCATCAAGTACAAAGACTAAAGGTAATATCTTTCACTTGAATGGTGGTGGTAAAAATTGTTTGATTTCTTAGATTGATGAAAGTTGGTTATGGAATAGAAGGACGTGTCATGTAAATTATGATAGCTTTGTTAATATAAGTTCTACTCAAGAAGTGAGAGATCTACCTAAGTTTATGAAGCCTTCTAATCTGGTATGTAAGGAATGTCAATTAGGGAAGCAAACAAAAGTTACATATAAAAGAAATTGGTATAATTCTAATGGATTGTTGGATCTTGTGCATGCTAATTTGTATGGTCCTCCTAGAGTGAAAATCTTGCAGGGTAAGAGATATTTCATGTTGTTGATTGATGAATATTCAAGGATGATGAGGGTTACATTCTTAAGGGAGCAATATGAAGCATTGGAGAAGTTCAATATTTTTAGAGCTATGGTTGAGACTGGACTGAAGCTAAAATGTTTGAGATCTAACAAAGGTGGAGAATTCACTTCTAGTGAGTTTAATGCATATTGTGAAGAGCATAGAGTTAAGAGACAATTATCTTCTCCTACAACACCTCAGTAGAATGGAGTTGTAAAAAGGAATAATAGAATAGTTCAAGAAGCTATCGGAACCATGATGATTGAAGGAAATGTGTCGTATATGTATTGGAGAGAAGTTGTGAGTACTACAGTATACACTGTTAATCAGGCAATATCAAAGGTTGTACTAGTAAGACTCCTTATGAGTTATGGTTTGTTCATGCTCCTACTATTAGATATTTCAGAATTTTTGGAAGTAAATATTACATTAAAAGAGATGAGGATCTTGGAAAATTTTATGCTAGATGTGATGAAGAAATCCTTCTTGGTTATTCTACTAGAAGTAAAGCATACTAGTGTTATAACAAGAGATTGAGAAACATTTTTGAAAGTGCTAATGTGAAGGTTTGATGAAGGAAATAAGAGACATATGAGATCTTGCGGATATGATTTAGATGATGAAGATGTCAATTTGGATAAAGGAAAGCAACTGCAAATTGATTTGGAAAAGACAAAGAGTCAAGGAGAAGTTGCAAATGCTAACACAGATGAAAGAGTTCAAGAGACTAGAATTCAAGAAAATCCTAAAACTCTGAGGGATTTGATACTAAATCATTCAAAGAATAAGATTACTGGTGATAAGAATAAAGGTGTGATTACTAGAAGAAGCCTTGCAAAAGATATTTGTTTGATTTCTAAGATTGAGCCTAAAAATGTTGATGAAGCATGTAAAGATGAGAATTGGATTAAAGCAATGGAAAAAGAACTTAATCAATTTTAGAAGAATGAGACATGAGAAATTGTTCCTAGACCTAGGATAGAAATATAATTGGGACTAAATGGGTTTTCCAGAATAAGCTAATGAACAAGATAAATTTGTCAGAAACAAAGCTAGACTTATTTGTAAAGGTTACTCTCAAGAATAAGGAATTGATTATGAGGAGACTTTTTCTCTGGTAGCTAGAATTAAAATTGTTAGATTATTTATTACATATGCTGCTGACAAAGATTTCAAGGTTTATCAGATGGATGTCAAATTAGCCTTGTTGGCATTTGGCATAACTGATACAGAAGCAGGTGATGTAGTTGAAGACTGATGACTGAACTGGTAAAGGATAGAAGTCTATTTGTGATGAAGAGATTGAGATTCTATGATTAGATGACATGATGAGTTATTTGTGTTGTCATTAATGGAAACTGATGTCAAATGATATTCCTAATGTTATTGATATTTTTTTTTGTCATCTAAATGATTTGGTTTACCAGAAGATAGGGTTTACCGGTAGCGAACTAAAGTCTATGAAATAGGACTTTAACTAGTAAAGAAGAGATATTTTGATTGGATTTGATGATTGGTAATGTTTGGAGATTTAAGGTTTGGATGGTGAGCTTGTATCATGGAAAGGTGTATTTGACCGAAACCGGAACTTGTGAAGATTACCGGAAGGCATGTTTCAATTTTTTTATGAAGTTTGCTAAGGTTTTAGTAGGGTTTAAGACCGATGAAGAAATCATCAAACCGATAATGATTTCTATTATAATAGTGATCGATGGTGATTCTACATGAAGTTGGTAACATGACGCAACCCGCGTGAAAATATTTGATTGTTGTTTTGGTGCGATTCAAGGAAAAATTTCTTGGGAATCAATGAAACACTTAGTAGAATGTTTTGAGGGTTTGACTTTGGTACAGATCAAATTTTTGTCATGGGTTATGATCAACCAATGGTTGATATTGTATTGTAATTTTTTGTAATAATTTGCATAACGATCTATGATGATATCTTATGTTTTGAATTGTAAATTCAAGATGTAATTAGGATTTTGTGGCCAACCTAGTTGAGATGGCTATTTAGGATGACACAACTGATGTTTATTGTGTCAGTGGTCTTAAAGAATGTGTTAAGCCATCCAAGTGAATTGTGAGATCTACCTAAGACTTTTAGAGTGTTGAGTATAACTAGATTTGATCAAGCAAGCAGAGAAGTGCAATTAACAGATCATTTTCTTACTATTGTTTCCTAACAATTGCAATAGGTTAAATCCCTTAATTGGGTAGGTCCTAATAGGCCTTAATCATTTTAGTCCCCAAATAGGGAAGCTCTCAAAAAGAGTGTTAAATCCTCTTACGAGATTTATCCTAATAGATCATCAAGCTCCTAACCAGACTGCTAGGCAAATCCCTTAACTAGGTGACTCCTAAAAGGGTCTACTCCTAACTGGGCATATTGTAAGCTCCTAACAGGCATGATTCAAAAGAGTACAAATATTTGTGGGTGCCAACTCCCACCATGTTTTTTCCCTACTTGGACTTACATGTCAAAAACTTATGGTGTTCATGTGTGGAATGTTTTTCATGTGATGTTCTTGTTTATGTTTCATTTCATGCAGTATTTCTGAGACATCGGTTATGATGGTTTATGAGAAGTTTATTAGAGGTTACCGGTACTGATAAGGAGTTATTTGTGGAAGTATTTGATCTAATTGATAACGTTAATGAGTTGGTAAATGACCAGGTTTATATGATTTCTTTGGTGGTGAAAGTATTGATACTTGTGGTAAATTATTTGATTAATGTGTTAAGCAAATCTGATAAAGAGGTTATTAGATCTCATTAAAGAAGTTGAGATATTTTTGAAATGGTTTCAGATCTCATATAAGTTTGATTTTGGATTCAAAGTTGCAATTAGTCTTAAAAATGATTCACCCCCCCTCTCAGTATTAACTGGATCCTCATAGGATTAACAATTGGTATCAGAGCTTTGGTCCTTTGTGTGTAGAAAGCCTAACCGCTTGAGGAAAAGATTCTGAGGAAGTCAAGATGATGAAGAAAGAGGGTCCTAAGCTCAACAAGGATAACTACAAGATCTGGAAAGATAGAATGGAGATCTACATCAAAGGTCTTGGTGCACAATATTGGAAGCAAGTTGAAACAACATATGTTGCTCCTACTTCTACTCCCTTGACACCAGATGAACTCAGAGAGAATGAAGATAACATGGAAGCCCTAGAAGCTATTGTAAGTACTTTATCTTATTTATAATATATTGATGTTCAAGGATTGGAAACTGTAGAAGAGTTTTGGGAAAATTTAGAGACAATCTATGGAGGAGATGAGCATGTTCAAAGAACCAAAGAGGAAAGCTTGAGAGGAAAGTTTGATGACATGAGAATTCTTGAAGGAGAAAATATTGCACAGTATAGTTAGAGAATCAAAGAAGTTATTGGTGGCATAAAGAGTGCTGGAGGTAAAATGGAAGATGATGCTATAGTAAGTAAAATGCTTAGAACTCTTCAACCTCAATATGCTATAAGAGTATCGGTAATCCAAGAACTTAGATCTATTTCAAAGGATAAGGTAATTGGTGATTCATTGATTGGTAAGCTTACAACTTTTGAGTTAAATATTTTTGACAATAGTGTGACAAAATCTACAGAATCTGCCTTTAAAGCTTCTCTTACCGGTTCATCTGCTAGAAGAGGAAAAGATATATGTCAAAATCATGAGTGTAGGAAAAGTCATGGAAGTAACCGAGGAAATGAAGACAATGAAGATCAAGTGATGGAACTTGAGGAACTGTTAGCAAAGAGATTTCCAAGAGGCACTGGTAAGTATAAAGGAAAGCTACCTTTGAACTGATTCTCTTGTAGTAAAATTATTCATATTGCTGCTAAATCCCCTAACACTGATAAGAAAGAGAAGTTTATAAGATTCAAAGGAAAGGGGAAGAAACATTGTTATGTTGCATTAGATGAAGGTGTAACTGATGAGGAGTCAGAAGAAGAAGATGATAATGATGAAATTGTGATTGTAGTCGTGAAGGAGGAACTACCAGATGAAAAGGTACTAGTATCTCATATGGATAATAGTGATGAATGTATTATAGATAGTGGTTGCTCACACCATATGACTAGAGATAAAATTAAGTTCATAACGCTTAATTAATTTGATGGAGGTGTTGTTATATTTGGAAATAACTCTCCTTGCATGGTGAAAGATAAAGGTTCAATTTCTCTAAATGGGAAGAGTAATGCTGATGATGTGTTTTTGGTTGATGGTCTTAAGAATAATCTTTTAAGTGTTGGTAAACTCAATGATAAAGGTTATTTTCTTGAGTTTAAAAGTGGAGTCTGCAGTAGAATTCTTGGAGGTAATGGTGAACTGATTGCTACCAGGAAACAAACTAGAGGTAACTTATTCCATTTGAATAGTAATATTAATAATTGTCTAGATGCAAGAATGTGGCATAAAAGATGTTGTCATGTTAATTTTGATAATTTTTTTAACATAGGAAATTCAAGTGTTGTAAGAGGATTACCCCAACTTGTCAAACGAATAGTGTCATATGCATATATTGTCAAATCGGTAAGATGACCTCTATTTCTTTCAAGAGAAAGAATTATAGTTCTAAGAATGTTTTAGATTTGGTACATACTGATCTCTGTGGCCCTACGATAACAAAGAGTTATTACGGTGATAGGTATTTCATGATCTTTACCGATGTTTAATGCCCCACCAAGAAACCCCGAAGGGTTTAAGTTAAAAACACTCAAATGGAGTATAAATTTTTTTTTTTTTAAATAATAATTAAGAGTGTTAATAATAAGTCACAACATTAAGAAAATTTGGAGTTATCTAAAGCTTAGATAACACAGCGGAAGACTAAATGAACCAAAGGAGTTTCCCAACGTGATTACGTAACCTTACACCTAACTCAACTTGTGACATTTGATCCAATTAAGATGGATATCTTAATTACAAGTTAAAGCTTAAGACATGAATATGTTATGTTCGATGAATTGACATTTTAGAAATTAGGAAGTGTTTCATCTATTATGATTGGACATGAAGCTAACAAGAGGATATTTACTCAATGAAGTTAAAACATAATTAACTTAGGAATTAATCCATTAAGGTTTAAGTAGGGTTAACTTGGTGAGCCATCCATTTTAGATACAATGCGACTAATATAACAAAGTTCATTTATAGATGGTTGAAATGTAAATAGCCAAAGAGTTCAATCATTGAAGTTAAAATAATACTAAGAGATGAAGTTCATTCATTAAGGTGAAAATGTAATATAGCCACATGAGTTCATCACTTTAACTAAAATATAGTTAGTAAGATGATATTCATTCATTAAGGATTAAAAATGTAAGCAATAAAGTGAGGTTCCTTCATTTGGGTTTAAACATAACAAACTAATAAGTCGTAGTTCATTTATAGAGGATAAAATGTAAATAGTCTATGAAGATCATCCATTAGGGTTAAGATATAGGTAACTTAATGAGTTCACTCATTTTAGTTAAAATAAAGTTCATATGAAGTAATACTTTTGCTATGATTAAGATATAACCAACTAAATGAGTTCTCCCATGTTAGTTCGATTATAGCTATTATGATGAAGATCATTTATTAAGGTTATAATGAGGATGACCAATTTGAGTTCATCCAATTATAAAACTAATTTGGTGAGGATTATTTGTTTAGAATAAAATGTGAACAACTAAATAAATTCATCCAATATAGTGAAATATAGCTAATATGACGAAGTTCATTTATTAAGATAATATAGTAAGTAGCCGAATGAGGTTCATCCATTAGATTTCAATTTATATATTATGACATTAATCCAATATTTGTTACCCATTCAATATGTTCAAATTTCAAGCTTTATAACAAGTTAGTTAAATATTTGTAACGTAGCGAGATTCTTTCCATGCTTACTTCTTTTCATTAACATTAACAAAATACTTTCCATAATCATACCTACAAACTTTTATGACCCTAATTACTACTTTTATCAAGATGACTATATTCATGCATTCAAGAAATAACTTCATTAAATTCCCATTATACACTTACAAAATGCAACCATACATGCTAGCTCTAAGTATGAAATAGGAGAAAACAAAAGCATCACATAACACAGATATGATCTCGGAGTTCACCCCTAGAGGGCTACATCTCCGGGTCTACTCAACTGCAAGACCCCTCTGGCATTTAGTATAGTTAGGATTACGTAAATTTCAAGTCTATTACATCTCTGTCATCTAGGCAAACACAATCACTATACAACAACCACCTCGGTCGATAATTACATAATGATCCCTTTTGAAGCAGATACAACTGAACACATCAAAAGAAAATACAAGGGTTTCTTAACTGATGGTTCCCTAACTAGGGACTTGACCGACTATGACCAAACACAAGCAACTAGACGACAGGGTCCTAACACTCCTATCAAGGTCGTGCCATTACTATAGACATATCGATTTCAAAAAAAATAATGAAACCATGCACAAGCTTTAACCAAAAAAAAAAATCATTTCTCATGTTGATTTAAGCATCTAAATAGGTTATTTAACCTTAGTTAAACATCATTGACATGTTGGTTTAGTTACCATACTCTAGTCCCATTTTCTACCAACACAAAATTTACCCTTTTACAAAGAGGAACAAAATATATTAAATATTAAATAAGGTAATGGGAAAAACATCTCCCAACAAATTAAAGTTCCCTAGCATACAATTTAAGAAACATTCACCATTCGATTTATTCAATAGCATATATATAAATCCCAGTATTCACCAACTTATAATAAAAAAATAATAGCAACATTACAACAATTGATATTTCAATGGAAATAATAGCTATAATGGAACCAATGATTAATATATAATTAATAATATATACTAATTAGATATTATCTAAATTAGTGTATATTTTAATATATATATCATTCCATTATTAATGATTATTACTTGATAGTAATTAAATCTCCACCAAATTCTAATAACAATAAAACATATTGCTTTTTAATATATTTATATTATTATTTTAAATTTTGTTTTATTATTTCACTAAACTAAATTTATACAAAAAAATTTAAAAATTTTAAAAAAATAAAGAGAGGGCGGCCAAACCCTAGGGTGGTAAACCTAGGTCGGCTTTACCCTAGCCGTTGGGCCTGTAGCCGCCACGACGGACACAGCCCCTCGACCTCCACACATAGTGGAGTCGGGGGTTACTGTGGCTGTCGTGGGGGTTGCAGCCCCTTCAGCCTCCATTCTGTGGAGCCGGGGCTTGCTACGGCCGCCATGGGGTCCGCAGCCCCTTCGACACTCACACACAGTGGAGTGGGGTGTCCGGGTTGAGCTTCGGATCCCCCCCGAAAACCCCCTATTTTCTTTTACTTTTTTTTTTTTCTTTATTTTTATTTTATATTTTTTTTTATATTCCACTTTTGACTTAACTAATTTTTTTTTTGAAATATGCATAAATGAATAACCAAAAGAAATGTAAAACCCCCTTTAACCATTTATCACAGTCACAAGCATATTTTTTCCAGAATGTTCAAAACAATATAATGGAAAATATCCTCAACTAGATCATAAATCTCAAATACCCAAATGGATTTAATCCCATTTATCTACTCTTTTTAACAATCTTGCCCCAAAACAACAATATTCTCAAAACTGAACTTGAATCTAAGAGTATTCATGGATATTTTAAAACCAGCATTTCATGGAGAACAACCAAATACCATTTTTTTTATTTAGTCAAAGAACAAAAGAGAAAATTGGAATCCTACCTCTTTAGCATTCCTTGTAAGATTCGAAGAAGAGCCCCCAAATCCTCCAGCTATAGAAATCCATCCTCACAAAAATCCCCAAATCTCCATCCCCATATTTTTCTTTTTTTTTCCAAAAATTCAACAACCCCCAACAATATTTTTCAACCAAGGTTAAATGGGAACCAATTTTGACCTAATTTCTAATTTTGAAATTTAAGCCCTTTTAAAATAAAAAGAAATAATAATTCTTTTCAATTATTAAATTATTTTAACTTGATTTTCTAATTAATATACTTATCTCTTATTTAATCTTAATTTTAATTTCTAAATATTAATTAAGCCAACATTTATATTTCGAACTATTGACAAGGGTAAAGTATTTAAATTAAATTAATTTCCAAAATCAATCTTTTACACTATATCAAACTTTACAAATTAAATATGATTTTCTTTAACTAATAAAATTCACCCTTTCTTTTCCAAAATGCAAAAGTGGTTAAATTAATTATATTTCAAATAACTTTAAATATTTCCCTTTTTTTTTAAAACGCATAAACTAATTAAATTTATTATTAAAACTAACCATTAAATTAAATTCGCTACAACATAAATTAAGCGATCCTTTTAATTAATGATTAATCACCTAAAAGAAACCTATTTATTTTGATTCCTCAACTACTAATGCGTAAATGAACACATTAATTCAAATTACATACTTAAGCTTGCTACAAATATAAATAAAGTGATCTCTTAAATTAATGATTAATCATATAAAAGAAAACTATCTATTTTAAATTTGTCAATTACTAATGCGTACATCCACACATTAAATTGAATTAAATACTTAGGATAAAATACTCTATTTTCCACATGCAAGGCACACAAACCAAGAAAGTCCACCAACCACATGACATACAACCCAAACAATAAAGGAACCCTACAGACCACACACGACGCTCACCTGATCATGGCTAAGGCAAGACAAGAGTTTTATGGCCACCTAATCCGAATCCTAAGGATAAAGGAGGTATACTCAACCCTGTGAATCCTGAAGGAGATGAACCTCGCACCAAGGCGATATAGTACCTACAGTCTCTTGCAACCATGAGTCACGCAAGCATACATATATATACATATTCAATGAAGGCATTAGCTTGAGATTTATAAAAAGAATTAGGGAACAATTATATTTACATGAGAATCGATGCAAAAGCACAATAATAGGTATGCATAGTATTCATATAGTCTAATCTACAACATTACATAATGGTAAATCCACCATTCAAGAATGCCACATAGGAAGTCAACCAAGGTCAAACAGGTTTTACAAGACTGACTAGGGTAGGGCATTACATTCTCCCCCCCTAGGCTCCGACTTACTCCTGGAAGTTGCAAGGCTAAGCGAAAGTCATACAACACGTATTAGCCCTTAAACTCAATTAACAATTATCAATTTACACAAATAACTATGTTGTCAACAATTTAAAACATTATTTATAAATCCTCTATGAATGTCCTTATCTATTAACAGAAAGTATCTAAAATCATACACTTCTTAAAATTATCCTAGAAATTACACCCAATCTTAGTGGAGAAATGAGAATTTTTCCTTCCTTTCATTACACCAAACTAAAGCATTAAAAGATATAGACACAGTTATCATACTCATCTATCAAACATGACAAGAAAACATGCCATCAAGATCAAATTCTTTTGCCCATACCTCTTTTAACAAAACTTTATTGCATAGGACTAGCTTCAAAAATAAATTTCCACGACCAAGTTAACCTTCAATAAATAAGAGCAACGCATATAACTCAATTGTTTACACTTTCCAGGTCTATAAGAACTTTTCCAATGACTATGTCCCATAACATAGTGACAAGTTAACACCATTTAAACCATGATTACACATAATAACCATCCACATAACTGGAATTTGCACAACACAAAAGGCCACATGTGAGCATGTCTAATGCTCGGTCAAAGGTAACATACACGATCAACATCTCTAAGCCTGATCTCAAAACAAATAAAATGATCATCAATATCCAACATCTCACTCAAGGGCTTGATGGTGCTAGGGTACACCATAGCGGTGCTACCCTCCATACAAGACCCTCGTGAATATCCCTTGTTGCATAAGGTGTTTAGCCTCCAAGAGCTAGTCACCACTCATAGGTAGGTAGTGGATCCTAGTTGTCTCACAGCCTCACATACCTCCATCCTCAAGGTTCCCTATGTCTACTTCCTCGTATACACTCATCTAAGACCATCTCCTACATTCTTGGAGAGGAATTCACATTACAACACAAGATCAGCATATGAAAACAAGAAGGATAAACCAGTTTAGCCACCCAAGTATTGAAGAATAAAGATAATAATTGTCAATTCCAATAGTAAGGCAAGAAAATAATTTTGGAATTGCAACATCAAATCAAGTAAAAACAAGATTGCAAGATCGTGGCTAAACCTTCAAGGTCAAAATAAAATAATTTGCTGGCCCACCAGGAAATAAATAATAAATAAATAATAAAAGAAGATCATAATTGCACATTACATCACTACGTGACTAGCAGCTAGCCACCAATGAGGAAGGAAGGAATAATTGTCTAGCTATTTTAGTAGCTCATCATGTGGTGTGGCCTAGTCACACATCCGCATGGCATGGCAGTGTGCACCTCGACATCACCCTGCATCACATCATCATGCGGCATGGCTCTACCCTATACCTATCGGTAGGCCACATGGCAATGTCTACTCCATCCCGCATTGTGTCTCAGCACGGCATGGCAATACTCCAAGTGGACAGGGAATGCAATAGACGTATCCCACATGGCAGTGTACCTTGCGGATAAGGTACGCGCCGATCACACCCCGCGTAGTAATGTTCCTCTTAGGATACTCGCCGTAAGCCAGAGGTATACATAGCTAAGGTCTACCCACAAGTCTACCAACACTAGTCAATTGGCAACTTATGTAAGAAAAATGACACGCCTCTCATGAAGACAAGGTAAAAGATGCTCCAATAAAATCCATCAATATGCTCAAGAACTATCATCTATATGCTCAAAATAAGGGATAGGAATTAGGCTAGCACACATGAACCTCATAAATTGGTTCATCACAAGGGAAAGTATTGAGTACACCTATAATACAATTTCATTATATAACTATATTTTTCCTCAAGATAGGGAAGCTAAAGTCGCTTCGCATCGACATTACTCGTACGCTGTTCATACTATTCAAGAAATGGTGACTCCTAATACTACCCCTTCACATACTGACTTATCAACATCCCATGGGTTGGCACTCAGTAAGGGAACAAATATGAAACATCACATAAATAGGTATGGTTTCACATACTCATAAGCAAACATATCCCCCATGGTTGATTACTTCACCATCCCATGGCACACATAGCAAGTACAGGTTTCTTACAACACACAAATAATAGCACCATTACTGGTTCAGTCACATTTACAGGGAGTACTTTTTAATATGCTATCATCTACTTAAGGGAAGTTTTATTTATGCTTTTCACATGAATCACTAAATAAAGTTTACTCTAGATACACATTCAGAAATTCTTAACAATTCAAATTTACACAAGGAAATAACATCATTCTGATATCTTTCTCAAATTCCACTAAGCATTTTCATTCACATTACTAACTATGCAATTTTCTTTTCCAAGGCAAAAAACTTTCCTCATTCAATTAGAAGCCAAAGCAAACATACAATTTCATATGCGTTATAAAAATTCTTCTTAAATCACTGCATTCTTAATAGCATTTCAAAAACAACAAAACCTATAATTTAGGCAAGAGGAGGAAGAGAGTTGGGAAATCAAATATTTCCTACGAATATACAAGATCAACAAGATCACACTATATGCTTAGATATAAGTCTATCATTTTAGTTGCACAGTTTTTATTTCACTATCTTTTAGGAGGGTGCCAAAACAACCTAACTTGACATTTCCAATTATTGTTGTTGCAATATAATGTTCTAGTTTTCCGAACAAGAATTCAAGACAACCAATTTTTCAGTAATACAAGTCCTCTTGGGAACACTCACTATTCGTAATACAATACAATAATACATCAAACCTAACATTGAAAATTCATAATACGACAAGAAGGTAAATGAGGAGCTATCTACTAGATATTACACATTAATGCATACAAATTAACAAGTCTTTCATTTGCTCTTTCTAAACACAATAAGATAATTATCTATATCCAAAGCAAGTTAAATGGTGCGTTACTAAAATAGGTCCTAAATCAACTGGTTTGAAGACGCACATAAAATAATCTTTTGAGGAACACATCAATACACTCTTGAAGCTACTATAACATGTTCTCTTTTGGTACTTCTTTCACAACAAAGCAGTCTTCACAAAATCAACTATGCGCAAATTAATGCACCTTACTTAAGATGGAATTTAATTATATTACTCCTACTAAGCACATGGAGAAACCTTAATGTAAAGATACAATTTTCTTCCATTAACCAAAATTAACTTCCAAACCAAATCCCTTTCACAATCTAAAAAAAAAACACACAAGGGCTCAAGAAATACCATCCTTTCTCTTGCAAAAAGGAAATTCACATTTAAGGAATAGTTTCACATATAAAAAGCATTTCAAATTTGTAGAGAGAGAGGAGGAAGGGTGATAGTCATTTAATTTACTACATAATAAGCATTAATATTTGCCATACTAGTCCTTCAAGTGGTCTTCACTAAGATAGATCATAACCATAACAAGCACATTTCGTACTTTTAGATTCAAGACCACACCAACCAACCCAGATGGGCTAGTCAAAAGAGTAAAACAAACCAAGAATGAAAGTACATACGACTCTCTTTTAGAATAAGAGAAGTCATAGACCATGACATAAATAAGTAACAAAACACATACAATCACTCCAAATCACCCACATCAAGAAGGTGAGAACAGGGTGTGAACATGCGCGTTCCACACAAGTAGGGTTTGCTCATTCACACAAACACAACAAGGAGGACAAGCCTACAACATAAGGTAGACACAACACCAACTAAGGGCACAAGCGGAACCAGAGATCCTAGTGTTGCAACATGGGCTTTGATACCAGGTGTAATGCCCCGCCAGGAAACCCCGAAGGGTTTAAGTTAAAAACACTCAAATGGAGTGTAAATATTTTTTTTTAAATAATAATAATTAAGAATGTTAATAATAAGTCACAAAATTAAGAAAATTTGGAGTTATCTAAAGCTTATATAACACAGTAGAAGACTAAACGAACCTAAGGAGTTTCCCAACGTGATTATGTAACCTTACACCTAACTCAATTCATGACATTTGATCCAATTAAGACGGATATCTTAATTACAAGTTAATTCTTAAGACATGAATATGTTATGTTCGATGAATTGACATTTTACAATTTAGGAAGCGTTTCATCTATTATGATTGGAGATGAGGCTAACAAGAGGATATTTACTCAATGAAGTTAAAACATAAATAACTTAACAATTCACCCATTAAGGTTTAAGTAGGGTTAACTTGGCAAGCCATCCATTTTAGATACATTGTGACTAATATAACTAAGTTCATTTATAGATGGTTGAAATGTAAATAGCCAAAGAGTTCAATCATTGAAGTTAAAATAATACTAAGAGATGAAGTTCATTCATTAAGGTGAAAATGTAATATAGCCACATGAGTTCATCCCTTTAACTAAAATATAGTTAGTAAGATGATATTCATTCATTAAGGATTAAAAATGTAAGCAATAAAGTGAGGTTCCTTCATTTGGGTTTAAACATAACCAACTAATAAGTCGTAGTTCATTTATAGAGGATAAAATGTAAATAGTCTATGAAGATCATCCATTAGGGTTAAGATATAGGTAACTTAATGAGTTCACTCATTTTAGTTAAAATAAAGTTCATATGAAGTAATACTTTTGCTATGATTAAGATATAAACAACTAAATGAGTTCTCCCATGTTAGTTAGATTATAGCTATTATGATGAAGATCATTTATTAAGGTTATAATGAGGATAACCAATTTGAGTTCATCCAATTATAAAACTAATCTGGTGAGGATTATTTGTTTAGAATAAAATGTGAACAACTAAATAAATTCATCCAATATAGTGAAATATAGCTAACATGACGATGTTCATTTATTAAGATAATACGGTAAGTAGTCGAATGAGGTTCATCCATTAGATTTCAATTTATATATTATGACATTAATCCAATATTTGTTACCCATTCAATACGTTCAAATTTCAAGCTTTATAACAAGTTAATCCAATATTTGTAACCTAGTGAGATTCTTTCCATGCTTACTTCTTTTTATTAAAATTAACAAAATACATTCCATAATCATACCTACAAACTTTTATGACCCTAATTACTACTTTTATCAAGATGACTATATTCATGCATTCAAGAAATAACTTCATTCAATTCCCATTATACACTTACAAAATGCAACCATACATGCTAGCTCTAAGTATGAAACAGGAGAAAAAAAGCATCAGATAACACATATATGATCTCGGAGTTCGCCCCTAGAGGGCTACATCTCCAGGTTTTCTCAACTGTAAGACCCCTCTGGCATTTAGTATTGTTAGGATTACATAGATTTCAAGTCTATTACATCTCTGTCGTCTAGGCTAACACAATCACTATACAACAAACACCTTGGTCAATAATTACATAATAATCCCTTCTGAAGCGGATACAACTGAACACATCAAAAGCAAATACAAGGGTTTCTTAACTAACGGTTCCCTAACTAGGGACTTGACCGACTATGACCAAACACAAGCAACCAAACGACAGGGTCCTAACACTCCTATCAAGGTCGTTCCATTACTATAGACATATCGATTTCAAAAAAAATAATGAAACCATGCACAAGCTTTAACCAAAAAAAACAATCATTTCTCATGTTGATTTAAGCATCAAAATAGGTTATTTAACCTTAGATAAACATCATTGACATGTTGGTTTAGTTACCATACTCTGGTCCCCTTTTCTAGCAACACAAAATTTACCCTTTTACAAAGAGGAACAAAATATATTAAATATTAAATAAGGTAATGGGAAAAACATCTCCCAACAAATTAAAGTTCCCTAGCATACAATTTAAGAAACATTCACCATTCAATTTATTCAATAGCATATATATAAATCCTAGTATTCACCAACTTATAATAAAAAAATAATAGCCACATTACAACAATTGATATTTCAATGAAAATAATAGCTATAATGGAACCAATGATTAATATATAATTAATAATATATACTAATTAGATATCATCTAAATTAGCATATATTTTAATATATATATCATTCCATTATTAATGATTATTACTTGATAGTAATTAAATCTCCACCAAATTCTAATAACAATAAAACATATTGCTTTTTAATATATTTATATTATTATTTTAAACTTTGTTTTATTATTTCACTAAACTAAATTTATACAAAAAAATTTAAATATTTAAAAAAAAAAAAGAGAGGGCAGCCAAACCCTAGGGCGACAACCCTAGGTCGGCTTTGCCCTAGTCGCTAGGCCTTCGGCCGCCATGACGGACGCAGCCCCTCAACCTCACCACATAGCGGAGTCGGAGGTTATTGCAGCTGTCGTGGGGGTCGCACATAAAACCCCCTTTAACCATTTATCACAGTCATAGGCATATTTTTTTCAGAATGTTCAAAACAACATAATGGAAAATATCCTCAACTAGATCATAAATCTCAAATACCCAAATGGATTTAATCCCATTTATCTACTCTTTTTAACAATCTTGCCCGAAACCAACAATATTCTCAAAGCTGAACTTGAATCTAAGAGTATTCATGGATATTTTAAAACCAACATTTCATGGAGAACAACCAAATACCATTTTTTTTTATTTAGTCAAAGAACAAAAGGGAAAACTGGAATCCTACCTCTTTAGCATTCTTGGTAAGATTCGAAGAAGAGCCCCCAAATCCTCCAGCTGTAGAAATCCATCCTTGCGAAAATCCCCAAATCTCCATCCCCATATTTTTTATTTTTTTTCCCAAAAATTCAACAACCCCCAACAATATTTTTCAACCTAGGTTAAATGGGAACCAATTTTGACCTAATTTCTAATTTCAAAATTTAAGCTCTTTTAAAATAAAAAGAAATAATAATTCTTTTCAACTATTAAATTATTTTAACTTGATTTTCTAATTAATATACTTATGTCTTATTTCGCCTTAATTTTAATTTCTCAATATTAATTAAGCCAACATTTATATTTCAAACTATTGACAAGGGTAAAGTATTTAAATTAAATTAATTTCAAAAATCAATCTTTTACACTATATCAAACTTTACAAATTAAAAATGATTTTCTTTAAATAATAAAATTCACCCTTTCTTTTCCAAAATGCAAAAGTGGTTAAATTAATTATATTTCAAATAACTTTAGATATTTCCCTTTTTTTTAAAAATGCATAAACTAATTAAATTCATTATTAAAACTAACCATTAAATTAAATTCGCTACAACATAAATAAAGCGATCCTTTTAATTAATGATTAATCACCTAAAAGAAACCTATTTATTTTGATTCCTCAACTACTAATGCGTAAATGAACACATTAATTCAAATTACATTCTTAAGCTTTCTACAAATATAAATAAAGTGATCTCTTAAATTAACGATTAATCATATAAAAGAAAACTATCTATTTTAAATTTTTCAATTACTAATACGTACATCCACACATTAAATTGAATTAAATACTTAGGTTAAAATACTCCATTTTCCACACGCAAGGCACACAAACCAAGAAAGTCCACCAACCACACAACACGCAATCCAAACGACAAAGGAACCCTACAGACCACACACGACGCTCACCTGATCATGGCTAAGGCAAGACGAGAGTTTTATGGTCACCTAATCCGAATTCTAAGGATAAAGGAGGTATACTCAACCCTGCGAATCCTGAAGGAGATGAACCCCACACCAAGGTGATATAGTACCTACAATCTCCTGCAACCATGAGTCACGCAAGTATACATATATATACATATTCAATGAAGGCATTAGCTCAAGATTTATAACAAGAATTAGGGAACAAATACATTTACACGAGAATCGATGCAAAAGCACAATAATAGGTATGCATAATATTCATATAGTCTAATCTACAACATTACATAATGGTAAATCCACCATTCAAGAATGCCACATAGGAAGTCAACCAAGGTCAAACAGGTTTTACAAGGCTGACTATAGTAGGGCATTACATGATGACTATTCTAAAATGATGTCGGTGACATTTTTGAGAGAGAAATCAGAAGCATTTAGTAAATTTAAATCATTTAAAGCTCTGGTTGAGAAGGAAACTAGTAAGAACTTGAAGTGATTAAGATCAGACCAAGGAGGTGAATTTGTTAAGTATTGTGATGAACAAGGTATAAAGAGACAAATGTCTGCTCTGAGGACACCACAACAAAATGGCATAGCAGAAAGGATGAACAAAATAATAGTTGAATCTGGAAGAACCATGCTATTACAAGGTAATGTATCCAAAATGTTTTGGAGAGAAGCGGTTAGTATTGTTATATACACTTTAAACTGGGTACTGGTAAAGAGAGTTTACAATAAGACACCCTATGAGCCATGGTATGGAAAAACACCTTGTGTAAGTTATTTTAAAATCTTTGGAAGTCAATGTTAAATTAAGAGTGATAACTACACTGAGAAATTTGATGCAAAATCTATTGACAAATTTTTTCTTGGTTACTCTTCTAAGAGTATAGCATATAAATGTTACAATAAGAGAACTAAGAAAATTGTTGAAAGTGCTAATGTAAAAGTTGATGATCTATCCGATAAGTCTGAAGGTACAAATAAATCAGAACCTGAAAAGGATGATAATAAGGAAAAATTTGTGATCATTGAACCAGAGGCAAAAAATAATGAAGAACTGAAAAATATAGAATTGGACGCTCAATCGGTAAGTGATGACAGTAAGGAAGAAGATGAAGAACCTGATGAAGAAGATGCAGAACTGGAGCATACAATACCTAGATATGTCAGATTGAATCATTCACAAGAGAAGATAATTGGTGATAAGAATGCAAGTGTTCAAACCAGGAGAAAGATCTGAGAGAACTCATGTTTGATATCTATAGTAGAACCCAAGGCAATTAAGGAAGCACTAAAGGATAATGATTGGGTGAATGCAATTAATGGAGAATTAGATCAAATTGATAAGAATCAGACATGGTCACTTGTTCCTAGACTGGAGGATAAGAATATAATTGGAACAAAATGGGTCTTTAGGAATAAATTGGATGAAGAAGGAAATATTATAAGAAACAAGGCAAGTATAGTCTGCAAAGGGCATGCTCAAGAGGAAGGTGAGGATTATGGTGAAACATTTGTACCTATTGCTAGATTAGGAGTAAGGATGCTGCTAGCATTTGCTACATATAGGGGATTCAAAGTTTACCAAATGGATGTCAAGTTAGCCTTTCTAAATCGGATTCTAGAAGAAGAAGTATACATTGAACAATCGAATGGATTTTCCTTGACTAATGATAAGGACATGGTGTGTAAATTGCACAAAGCACTATATGGTTTAAGGTAGGCACCGAGAGCATGGTATGAAATATTACATGCATATTTCATCAAAATTGGATTCCAACGTACCAGTGAGGACAACAACATTTATTTGAATACTGATGGAGACAAGATGTTGATAGCAGAAGTGTTTGTAGATGACATAATTTTTGGTGGAAATTATGATATGTGTATGGAGTTTGCTGATATAATGAAAAATGAATTTGAAATGTCTCTAATTGGTGAAATAAAGTTCTTTATTGGCTTACATGTCCAACAACTGGATGGTGGTATCTTTATTTGTTAGACCAAGTATATCAAAGAGGTGTTGAAGGATTTCGGCTTGGAAGACTACAAACCAGTAGGAACACCGATGGTGATAGGCTGCAAGTTTTCAAAGGAAGATGATTACCATGTTGTTAGTGAAAAATAGTATAGATCTATTATTGGAAAGCTACATTATGTTGTTCATAGTAGACTGGATATTGCTCATGTTGTTGGATTAGTGGCTAGATTTCAAAAAGAGCCTAAGGAGAGTCACATGGTGGTTGTGAAGAGAATTTTTTGGTATCTCAAAGGCACAGTAGAATATGGTTTATGGTATCCCTATAAAGGAGATTTTACTTTGGATGTCTTTACTGATGTTGATTGGGCAGGTAATGTGGATGATCAGAAAAGCACAACCTGTGGAGATTTTCTACTTGGAGGAAGATTAGTGGCATGGACAATAAAGAAACAAACTTATGTTTCTTAATCTACAGTTGAAGCAGAGTATGTAGTTGCATGCATGAATTGCACAAATGCAATATGGATGAGACATATGCTAGAAGGATTCAAGATAGATATATTTGAATCGGTAACTATCTATTGTGATAATACAAGTGCAAAAAACATTTATAAGAATCCTGTACTTCATTCTAGAACCAAGTACATTGAATTGAAGTATCAATTCCTAAGGGAAAGCATTCAAGAAGAGGAGGTGAAGATGGAATATGTGAAGAGTAAAGATCAGTTAGCCAATATATTTGCTAAGCCCTTGCCAAAGGCTACCTTTGAGTTTCTTAGAGGTAAACTAGGGGCTACACCGGAAGAACTATAATGATGGAGATCCATCAATCATGTGGATTTCATATTTATTTTTCACTAAGGATTGATGAAGGTGCAAGTTACTCCTTTGGGGGAGCAATTCTGATGTAAAGTTCTGAATTAATGCTCTGTTATAATTTTTTTTATTTGAGTAGCAGAGATGATGGAAGAGACAACAACATAATTGAACACAAGTGATGCATTTACACCTTTGGCATTGCTTTCAAAGGGGGAGAAGAATAGAAGTCAGATATGGAAGATATGGGAGAAGAAAAGAAATTAGATATAGAAGTTGAAAATCAGATTGAGAGAAGCATTGGTTAAGGGGGAAATGACAAAAAGGAGGAGAACTAGTAGATGATGTGATACAGGCAAGCAAGTTGCAAATGATGATTGCATATCTAATAGTGTTGGCATCAATGTCAAAGGGGGAGATTGTTGGCATTTGGCATAATTGATACAGATGCAGGTGATGTAGTTGAAGACTGATGAATGGACCGGTAAAGGATAAAAGTATATTTGTGATGAAGAGATTGAGATTCTATCATTAGATGACATGATCAGTTATTTGTGTTGTCATTGATGGAAGCTGATGTCAAATGATGTTCCTGGTGTTCTTGATATTTTGTTTTGTCATCTAAGTGATTTGGTTTACCTGAAGACATGGGTTACTGACAGTGAACTAAAGTCTGTGAAATAAGACTTTAACCGGTAAATCAAAGATGTTTTGTTTGGATCTAATGATTAGAAATGTTTGGTGATTTAAGGTTTGGATGGTGAGCTTGTATCATGGAAAGGTGTATCTGACCGGAACTGAAACTTGTGAAGATTACCAAAAGGTGTGTTTCAAATTTCTGATGAATTTTTGCTAAGGTTTTAGTAGGGTTTAAGACCGGTGAAGAAATCATCAAACCAGTAATGATTTATGGTATGACATCAATCGATGACAAGTCTACATGAAGTTGGTAACACAACACAACCCACGTGAAAATATTTGATTGGTTTTTTGGTGTGATTCAAGGAAGAATTTCTTGGGAATCAACAAAACACTTAGTAGAGTGTTTTGAGAGTTTGACTTTGGTACAGATCGGATTTTCATGATGGGTTACGATCAACCAATGGTTGATATTGCATTGTAATCTGTTGTAATGATCTATATAATGATCTATGATGGTCTCTTATGATTTGAATTGTAAATTCAAGATGTAATTAGGGTTTTGTTGCTGATCTAATTGAGATGGCTATTTAGGATGACACAGTTGATGTTTATTGTGTGGATGGTCTTAGAGAATGTGTTAAGCCATCCAAGTGAAGTGTGAGATCTTCGTGAGATTTTCAGAGTGTTGAGTATAACTGGGCCTAATCAAGCAAGTAGAGAAGTGCAAGTAACATATCATATTCTTATTGTTATTCCCTAACAGATGCAATAGGTTAAATCCGTTAACTGGGTAGGTCCTAACATGCCTTAATCATTTACATCCCCTAATAGGGTAGCTCTCAAAAAGAGTGTTAAATCCTCTCATGAGGTTTATCCTAAAAAATCATCAAGCTCCTAACTGGGATGCTAGGAAAATCCCTTAATCGGGTGACTCCTAACATGGTCTTCTCCTAACCAGGCATATTATTAGCTCCTAACAGGGCATACTTCAAAAGAGTACAAATATTTGTGGGTGCCAACTCCCACCGTGGTTTTTCCCTATTTGGGTTTCCACATCAAAAACTTATGGTGTTCATGTGTGGAATGTTTTTCATGTAATGTTCTTATTTATGTTTCATTTCATGCTTTATTTTTGAGACACCGGTTATGATATTTTATCAGAAGTTTATCACAAGTTACTATTACTCATAAGGAGTTGTTTGTTAAAGTATTTGATCTGATTGATAAGGTTAATGAGTTGGTAAATGATCAAGTTTATATGATTTCTTTGGTGGTAAAATTATTGATAGTTGTGGTAAATGATTTGATCAATGAGTTAAGCAAATCTGATAAAGAGGTTGTTATATCTGGTTAAAGAAGTTGAGATATTTGTTAAATGGTTTCATATCTGATATAAGTTTGATTTTAGGTTTAAAGTTGCAATTACTCTTAATACTGATTCACACCCCCTCTAAATATTAACCAGATCCTCATAGGATTAACAAGCCTTTCTTAATGGTGAGTTGAAAGAAGTCTACATTGATAAATGAGATGGATTTCAGTTGGTAGATGAAAAGGACATGGTTTTTAGGTTGAAGAAAGCATCGCATGGATTGAACCAAGCCCCTAGAGTGTGGTATGCTAGATTGGATAAATATTTAATGAAGCTTAAACTCAATAAAGGTATTGCTAATAGTAATTTGTATTTCAAGATTGACTAGAATAACATTTTGATTGTTGATGTTTTTGTTGATTATATTATTTTTAGTGGAAATGATTGCTTGTATAAGAAGTGTGGAAGATATGCAGAATAAATTTTAGATGTCTATGATTGGTGAAATTAAATTCTTTCTGGGATTGGAAATTAGTTAGTTGCATAAAGGTATCTTCATATCTCAGAGAAATTATGTGAATGAGTTGTTGAAGAAATTTGGTTTGGATGACTCAAAACCTATTGGTACACCTTTGTTGACAAAAGAGGTTGATTCTCCAAAAGCTAACCAGACCAAAAATAGATCTATGATTGGTGGTTTGTTGTACTTGACACATAATAGACTTGATATTATGAATGTTATAAATCTTGTTTCTAGATTTCAAGTTGATCCTAAGGAATCTCATGTTACTGATATTAAAAGGATATTCAGATATTTGAAAAGGATAGTTGATTTTGGTTTGTTGTACCCTAAGCATGATGACTTTACTTTGAGTACCTTTATAGATGTTGATTGGGTAGGTGATGTTGATGATTGGAAAAACAATACTGGTGGCATATTCTTTTTGGGTAAGAAGTTGGTGTCATGGACAAGTGAGAAGTAGAATTCTATCTCTTTATCTACTATAGAGACTCAATACAGTGTTGCTGCAAGCAATTGTAGTCAGGTAATTTGGATGAAACAAATGTTGAAGGATATAGGAGCTATTTATGATGAGCCTATTGCTATATACTATGATAATTAAAGTGTTATCAATATCTCTAAGAATTTGGTACTGTGTTATAAGACAAAGCATATATCTATCAAGTATCATTTCTTGATAGAGAAGGTAAATGAGGAAGAAGTCTGATTGGAGTATGTATCTACAAAGGAACAAATTGCAAATATTTTTACAAAACTTTTATGTAAAGATACTTTTGAGTATCTCTGAGAGAAGTTAGGGGTGATTTCCCCTTATCATGAGAACTAAGACACATGGATTTTCATTAGTTTGGTGAGCTTCACAGAGATATCTTGTGATCCAGATTGATGAGTTCTGACTGCTACTCAGCAGGAGTAGTCAATGTTGTGATTCAGATGTTTTGGCTTCTGTGCTACTTCATAGAGGGAGAGAATTATAATTTCCCTACCTTTATCATTGATGTCAAAAAGGGGAGGAGAAGCATGTGAAAAACCCTGAAGCAATTTTTTGGGAGAGAAGTAGTGAATCAAAGATTTGTGATTTGAGTTGTTTGTCAAAGGGAGAACTAATTTTTATGCTTTTAGCGAAGATTGTTGAGAGTTGATTTCTTTGTTTGCATTGATTTTTTTTCACTTTCATATGTTGCCATCAATGCCAAAGGGGGAGATTATTGGATATTGGCTGATATTTTGTCATTGATGCCAGCATATGTGAAGTCAATATGTATTGCAGTTAGATTGGTTGAGTTTGTGTGTTGTAGATGTGATAATGCAATTTAATGAGTTTTGAGATACTTATCTCCAGTTGATTCAGGAAAAGTTTCAGAGGTCTACATGATGATTTGATCTGTTGGCATTATGAGAACCGGTATGAGGACATAATGACATTGTATGTTGTCATTGATGTCAATATGTTGCAGAGGTGTGAATGGGCATATGTGAGAACCGGTATAACATTGTGAACTGGCATTTGTGCCAAAGTGAAGCGGGGTGCTTGTTCAAAGGTGAACCGACATATGGATTATGCGAACTGGCACATGGAAGCATTGAATGACTACTGGTTCGTAGTCTCAACTTTAGGGTTTCCGGTTGAAGTGCTTCAACCCTTTATGGCTCAACTGGTGACTTTGTGTGATGAGTTAACATGATAACATAGAATAGATCATGTTGCCATGTAAGCCTAGTGTGCGTGAAGGATCGTGCATGAAGAAGATCTTGCCTATCTTCCTTGAGAATATGAGAAGACTGTAAAATGGTGATAACATGTGATGGGTTATCAGCCGCCATGAAAATGGTGGAAAACGAACGATGGAGATTAACGCAGTATGCTTAATGATCAGGATTGAACCATTTGAATTCCTTAACCTATTAGGTTTAGGGTTTAGGGTTTATGCTATTGACCTAACTATTTTCTATAAGGTTGATGTTGTGACTCTTTCTAGGGTTGTTGGCAAAAGTTGTGTGTGAGTATCCAAGAGAAGGTATACATGATTCTTGCTAGACCAGAAAGAGAGAAGTGATACCTGCAGAGTGTAAGTGCAGAAGGAGAAGAGGAGCTTAAGTGGATCTGCATTGGCATTGAGTACTGTTACCAGATCATTGTAATACCTGTTGATCTCTAACCACCTCAATAGTTGGAAAATCCCTTAACAGGGTAGCCTTAACCAGCTTGCTGTAAATCCTTTAACAGGGTAACTCTAAGCTACTAAGTTTGAAGTCCTCTAGCTATTGAGTTCTTGAAATCCTCTAACAAGGTAACCTTTAACAGGGTTTAACCCTTAATCAGGTATTGTAGCCATCCCTTAACCGGATGATCTCTAACAGGATTGGTTCCTAGTAGAACCTATTGTAATGTCTCTAACCGGACAAGGCTCCTAATAGAGCGGACTTCCAAAGAGTTCAAAAATAGCTTGTGGGTACTCATCCCCACTGTGGTTTTTCCCAGTTGGGTTTCCATGTCCATGTGAAAAATATGTGTGTCATGTGTGATGTTTTTATCTTGTGATGTTTTGCTATTTTTTGTCAAGCATATGATGGTTCTGTGTTTTATGCATGTCAATAAAACATGTTGAACTAGCTGCTATTATGATCTGATGATAGATTACCTGTTTATGCATAAGGGTGAAATGGTAGTGTAGTCTCAAGTTGAGTGAAAGGCTAAGTGAATAACCAGTTAATGATTGTCTCAGAAATTCTTAGCTTTACCGGTTGCACTCTATTTCAAACTCGTATCTCTGTCTGCCAGTCTTTTGAAGTGTTTTCTATCAAACCGGTTTAAGATGGTAGTTTTGCCTGTACTAATTCACCCCCCCCCCTCTCAGTACTGGTTTGGTACTATTTGCTCATCATTAAGTTATCAATTGGTATAAGAGCATCCTCTAGGTCCTCTGTGTTATAAGCTCAACCGCTTAAGGTAAAGATCCCAGTCAAATAATGAAGAGGGAAGGTCCAAAGTTTAACAAGGAAAATTTCAGTATATGGAAAGACAAGATGAAGATATTCATCAAAAGCATGGGTGCTCAACACTGGAGCTATGTTGAGAATGTCTATGCTGCCCCTACCGGTACTCTCACCGTTGACCAAAAGAGAGAGATACAAGAAAATGGGCAAGTCATGGAAGACCTAATTAGTAGTTTATCTAACATTGAGTTTATTGATGTTCAGGACAAGGTAAATCCCAAAGAGGTATGGGATGCTCTTGAAAATATCTATGGCGGTGATGAACATGTAAAACAAGCTAAGGAAGAAAGCCTGAGAGGGAAGTTTGAAGATATGCAGATGGTTGAAGGTGAGACCATTCAACAGTATGGAATAAGAATCAAAACCGTTGTTGGAGATATCAAGAGTGCAAGTGGTAAAATAGAATATTCCACTATGGTAAGAAAAGTCTTGAGATCCCTTTTTCTAGTCTATGCAATAAGGGTTGCTGCTATTCAGGAGCTGAGATCAATAGACAAGACTAAGGTATCCTTGGACTCCATCATAGAAAGGTTGACAGCCTATGAGCTAAATAGTTTTGATGGCAGTGTTCAAAATTTGAATCAGCTTTTAAAGCTTCTACTATACCATCCAGAAAAGGAAAAGAAGCTAGCACCAGTGGTGAACCAAGACAGAGTAGAGAAATGGATGATGAGGATATTCTGATGGCATTTGTAGCTCTCCTTGCCAGGAAGATTCCTAAAGGAACTGGTAAATACAAAGGTAAGCTACCTTTGAAATGCTTTTCTTGTAATCAGATAGGATATATTGCTATAAATTGTCCTAATGGCGACATCAAGGATAAATCGGAAAGGTTCAAAAAATTCAAAGGAGGAAACCGGAGAAACTATTTTGTGGCAGTTGATGAAGGTGTCACAGATGAAGAATCAGAGGATGTAGAAAATGAAGATATTGTGTTTGTTATTGTCAAAGAAGATGTGTCAGACAAGAAGGCTCTTGTCTCTTGGTTTGATAATTCCAATGAGTGGATCATTGACAGTGGCTATTCTCACCATATGAATGGTGACTAGAGAAAGTTTCTATCCTTGGAGGAGTATGATGGTGGTGTGGTTCATTTTGGCAATGATGCACCATGCATGGTCAAAGGTAGAGGGTCCATCTCTCTGAATGGAAAGAGTAGTACTAACAATGTGTATTGGGTTGATGGTCTCAGAAACAACCTTCTGAGTGTTGCCCAACTGAATGATAGTGGCCACACTCTAGAATTCAAGAATGGAGTTTGCAGAATCAAAGGAAAAGATGGTGAATTGGTGGCCACCGACATGCAGACCAAAGGTAACCTATTTCATTTGAATGCAAATATAAGTACATGTCTTATGGCTAAATTTGATGATAGCTGGATATGGCATAGGAGACTCTGCCATGTAAACTTTGATAACATTATAAAGGCCAATAAGATCAAGGCAGTTAGAGGGTTGTTGTTGCTAAGCAAACCAGATAATACCTTGTGCAGAGAGTGTCAATTGGGGAAAATGTCTTCATCAACCTTTAAAGGTAAATCTTTCCCTGCTGACAACTTGCTTGATCTTGTGCATACTGATTTGTGTGGTCCTATGAAAACTAGGAGTATGCAAGGTGATTGGTACTTCATGATTCTCACTGATGACTACTCAAGAATGATGTGGGTCACATTCTTGAAAGACAAGTCTAAAGCCTTTGTAAAGTTTAAAGCTTTCAGAGCATTAGTGGAGAAGGAAAGTGGTAAAGGGATCAAGTGGCTGAGAATTGATCAAGGAGGGGAATTCACTTCTAGTGAATTCAACAAGTACTGTGAAGAACATGGCATCAAGAGGCAATTGTTTGCCCCCTGGACTCCACAGCAGAATGGCCTAAAAGAGAGGAATAACTGGAATGTGGTTGAAGTAGCTAGAACCATGTTGATTCAAGGAAAGGTAGCTCACACCTTTTGGAGAGAAGCGGTAAGCACTACAGTCTACACAATGAACCAGGTACTCATCAAGAAAGGTAAGGATAAAACTCCCTATGAGTATTGGACTGGTAAGACACTTGTGGTTAGCTACTTTAGAATGTTTGGTAGCAAATGTTACATCAAGAGAAGTGAACACCAGAGAAAATTTGATGTGAAATGTGATGAGGGAATATTCTTAAGATATTCCACCAAGAGAAAAGCTCTCAAGTGTTTCAACAATAGGACTCAGAGAATTATGGAAAGCATCAATGTAAGAGTTGATGAAACCTTTGAGAAAACTAAGGAAACCGGTAGTGAGCAAGCGGTAAGTGAACCGGTTGCAACCTTCTGGGAATCGATTGTCAGTCAACTGAGTACGAGTAATAGTGTTCCTACACCGACAAATGTAGATGCTAATACTAATGGAGATGAGGATGAAGAAGAAAAGCAAGAGGAATCTATCAAGACCATTCCTTGGTATGTCAAGTTGAATCATGATCCTAAATAGATCATAGGAGATAAGGATGCAGGAATCCTTACAAGAAGAAAAATCAGAGAAAACTCATGCATAATCTCTGAATTCAAGCCTAAAAAATTCAAAGAGGAACATAAGGATGAAGACTGGATCAAGGCAATGGAAGAGGAACTTGACCAGATAGAGAAAAATGGTACATGGTCCATGGTACCCAGACCTGAGCACAAAAATGTCATTGGTACCAAATGGGTCTTCAGAAATAAGCTGAATGAGGATGGCACAATGATTAGAAACAAAGCCAGACTAGTGTGCAAATGATTTTCCCAAGAAGAAGGAGAAGACTATGGTGAAACCTTTGCTCCTGTAGCTAGATTGGAAGGAGTTCGTATGCTTCTAGCATATGCAGCTTTTAAAGGCTTCAAAGTATATCAAATGGATGTAAAATTTGCATTCCTAAATGGTATAATTGGAGAGGAGGTGTATACAGAGAAACCAAATGGGTTTTCCCTATCTGAAGACAGTGACATGGTGTGTAGGATACATAAAGCCTTATATGGTCTAAAGCAAGCACCTAGAGCATGGTATAAATGCCTGCATTCCCATCTTGTGAAGATTGGATTTGAGAGAACAAGTGAAGATAGCAATATTTAATTGAAGTCTGAAGGAGATCAGATCCTGATCTGTGAGGTATTTGTTGATGACATTATCTTTGGTGGAGATGACAAGATGAGTCATGAGTTTGCTGCTGAGATGAAGAAAGAATTTGAGATGTCACTCATAGAAGAGATTAAGTTCTTCATTGGACTGCAGATCCAACATATGGGAGATGGAATCTTTATCACTTAGTCCAAGTATGTCAAAGAGGTGTTGAAGACCTTTGGCATGGAAGATAGCAAACCGGTTGGTACACCTATGGTAACCGGTTGTAAACTATCCAAAGAGGATGACTTAGCTTTGGTTGATGAGAAGGAATACTGATTAATGATTGGTAAATTACATTATGTAGTGCATAGCAGACCAGATATTGCACATGTAGTTGGCATTACTGCAAGGTTCCAAAAAAGTTCAAGAGAATCCCACTTGGTTGCAGTCAAGCAGATTCTTAGGTATCTAAAGGGAACTGTTGACTATGGATTATGGTATCCATATAGCAAGGATTTCAACTTGAAAGTGTTCACAGATGCTGATTGGGCTAGTAATGTAGATAACCAGAAGAGCACAACTGGTGGTGCATTCTTTCTTGGTGGTAGACTGGTCTCATGGATGAGTAAAAAGCAGAGTTGTATCTCTTAGTCTATAATGGAAGAGGAGTATGTTGCAGCTTTCATGAACTACACTCAGACAATTTGGATGAAGCATGTATTGAATGGCTTCAAAGTTCCTGTATCTAAACCAGTAAGCATATTTTGTGACAATACTAGTGCAATTAATATCTCCAAGAATCCGGCTTTACATTCTAGAACCAAGCACTTTGAGCTTAAGTATCATTTCTTGAGGGAAAAGGTTTAGATTGCACTAGAGCATGTTTCTAGTAAGGAGCAGTTAGCAGACATATTCACCAAGCCTCTCCCAAAGACTACATTTACATACTTAAGAGGTGAATTAGGGGTAATGCCCCTTCAGGAGGTGAACTAAAAGCATATGATCCACATCAGTCAGGTATTGCATAGTCAAATTTATTTTGGATTGATGTGTTGAAGGATGCTACTCGTCAGGGGGAGCAGCATAATGGAACAGGGAAGCTTATGCCTCCACTTTGGCATTGTTGTTAAAGGGGGAGAAGATGTGAAGTGAAGAAGATATCTGCAGTAATTAGGGGAGAAGATGTGAAGTGGAGAGATATCTTTGTATATTTCCATCAATGCCAAAGGGGGAGATTGTTGGCATTATGACAACTGGAATGAGGACATAATGACATTGTATGTTGTCATTGATGTCAATATGTTGCAGAGGTATGAATTGGCATATGTGAGAACCGGTATAACATTGTGAACTGGCATTTGTGCCAAAGTGAAGCGGTGTGCTTGTTCAAAGGTGAACTAGCATATGGATTATTGGAACTGGCACATGGAAGCGTTGAATGACTACTGGTTCGTAGTCTCAACTTTAGGGTTTTCGGTTGAAGTGCTTCAAGCCTGTATGGCTCAACTGGTGACTTTGTGTGATGAGTTAACATGATAACACAGAACAGATCATGTTTCCACGTAATCCTAGTGTGCATGAAGAAGATCTTGCCTCTCTTCCTTGGGAATATGAGAAGACTGTAAAATGGCGATAACATGTGATGGGTTATTAGCCACCATGAAAATGGTGCAAAATGAATGATGGAGATTAACACAGTATTCTCAACGGTCAGGATTGAACCGTTTGAATTCCTTAACCTATTAGGTTTAGGGTTTAGGGTTTATGCTACCGACCTAACCATTTTCTATAAGGTCGATGTTGTGACTCTTTCTAGGGTTGTTGGCAAAAGTTGTGTGTGAGTATCCAAGAGAAGGGATATGTGATTCTTGCCAGACCAGAAAGAGAGAAGTGATACTTGCAGAGTGTAAGTGCAGAAGGCGAAGAGGAGCTTAAGTTGATCTACATTGGCATTGAGTGCTATTACCAGATCATTGTAATGCCTGTTGATCTCTAACCACCTCAACAGTTGGAAAATCCCTTAACAGGGTAGCCTTAACTGGCTTGCTATAAATCCTTTGACAGGGTAACTCTAAGCTACTGAGTTTGAAGTCCTTTAGCTATTGAGTTCTTGAAATCCTCTAACAAGGTAACCTTTAACAGGGTTTAACCCTTAATCAGGTATTGTAGCCATCCCTTAACTGGATCAGTTCCTAGCAAAACCTATTGTAATGTCTCTAACCTGACAAGGCTCCTAACAAAGCGGACTTCCAAAGAGTTCAAAAATAGCTTGTGGGTATTCATCCCCACTGTGGTTTTTCCCAGTTGGGTTTCCACATGAAAAATATGTGTGTCATGTGTGATGTTTTTATCTTGTGATGTTTTGCTATTTTTTGTCAAGCATATGATGGTTCTGTGTTTTATGCCTGTCAATAAAACATGTTGAACTAGCTTCTATTATGATCTGATGATAGATTACCTGTTTATGCATAAGGGTGAAATGGTAGTATAGTCTCAAGTTGAGTGAAAGGCTAAGTGAGTAACCAGTTAATTCTTGTCTTAGATATTCTTAGCTTTACCAGTTGCGCTCTGTTTCAAATTGGTATCTCTATCTGCCAGTCTTTTGAAGTGTTTGCTGTCAAACTGGTTTAAGACAGTAGTTTTGCCTATACTGATTCACCCCCCCCCTCTCAGTACTGGTTTCTTACTATTTTCTCATCATTAAGTTATCATGATCGAGTTATGAGATCTTGTATTATGGTTGGTGATGCCCTCCTAAATGGCACAATTGTTAGTTCTTGATCAATCAAAACAAAACACACAAGATGTTAACGTTAGTCAATCAAAAACTAAAACATGAAGGCATTCCAAAAGAGACACTAAAAGAAACATGCTAAATATATCTAATAAATAGAACAAATGATCATGAGACATCTCCAACTGCCTCTTAGCATGGCCTTAGCTTCTTCTCCCTTGTTCCTCTCCTCTCCAAGTTCCAAAATAGTGTAGCTCTCAGCAGCTTTTTGCACTATGGATGCTTATGGAGGATTGAGATTTGTATAATAGCTCCAAATATGAAATGAAAAGCTAATAGTAATGCTAAAATGATGTATTTTAACTAAAAAGACAAGATTTAGTTATGCTATGCTAAAATGCTCTCTAAAATGGCTATAGTCTAAATGCTTACAAGTTTTCAAGATCTGGATTATGAAGGAATGGGCTCTATTTATAGGGAAAATGGAGCAATGGATGGCCAGGATTGAAAGGTTTAATCAAGGGTCAAGCTTGAAAGTTGGGGATCCATGTGCACAATTGGCACCAATAAAATAGTGACAAGTGTCAACACAGGATTGGGTTGAAAGAAAGGGGTTGGAGGCATTGAATGCCTGAGAAGACTTCATGGTTAGCTAAAGGCTAAGTGTCAAGCCTAAATTAGGATTACCCACTGGATTAGGAGTTAATCCAAGGATAAACCTTTGTGCAAATGATTAAGAGATAATCATGGTCAAAGCATTAATGACCTGATGAGACCCTTGGGTTGGGTAGAGGTTGAGTCAAAACAAATGTTTTAACCATGTGGGAGAGTTGAATTAACCATTAATGGTTATTGGAGACTTTGGGGATTAAGTGGTTGAAAGTTGGAAGCCTTTAATGGTTTTCAAAGACTTTGGGGTTTTTGGTGGTTGAAGGTTGAAAACCTTCAATGGTTATCCAAGACTTTGGGCCATTTGAGAAGTGACTCCATTTTGCTTATGAATGTGACAATATTTAGGGGATGGATTAGGCTAATTAGGAAGGGGTTAGAAGAATCTAGAAGGGGATTAGATTTTGCAAGTGGATTTGGTGGGTGAGGAAAATAGGATTTTATTTAAAATAAAAATTCATTTATTTCAAAATGTGTGCAAGTTGCATTTGTAGGAAAATGCAAGTGGGGGGGGATAATGATTTAAATAAATGTTTTATTTAATTTATTTAAAAGAGGAAAAAGGGATTTAATTAAATAAATTGATTTATTTATTTAATTAATGGGAATTTGATTTTAATGAATTAATTAAAATAAATTGAATAATTTATTTAATTAATAGAAGAATGTTTGGGGATAAATTAATTAAATATTAATTTAATTAATTGATGGCTAGTGGATTTTTAATCAAATAAATACGAAATATTCATTTAATTAAAATGGACAGATTTGTGTGACTACATTTGCCCCTCTTTGAGATGGTGCAGTTTATCGCATCGTTTCAAAGAAAGAAAAATTGGTGTGAAGAAATGCCCCATAAAATGTAAATTTAATGGGTGGTATGCCCCCTCGAGAGATGGGCCGAAATTTTTTGAAAAATCGGGCAATCTCTCGAAAAAGAATGAAAAGTGGAGGGGAGGTAGAATAGAAGAAATTAGAACTAATGATGAAAGAATGGGAGAAAATGGAGTGAATATGAAGAAACAACAAGCCAGTGAGTACCCTGAGGTCATGTAAGAGATACATAGTAGATGTAGTGTGGGGTTTGGATTGATGCTATACAATTGATCAAAATTGGTTGGACAATCTGGTGCAATCGGTTTAATTGCCCCGGTCAAGTCAAAGCGTGACGGTTGATGTCAGTTGGTCGCTTGGACAAGATAAAGTCTGAGTAAGTGAAGCAAAGTGACCTGATGAGACTTAGGCAATTGATGCAATTGCCCGATGAAGTCAAGGTATATGAAACAAAAATACTCGTTGAGACTTAGACAATTGATGTAATTGTCCGATGGATTGTGTTTGATTGGTTGATCAATTGATAGTGTGTGCGTGTGATGGATGGTTGTGGGGAATCATGGCAACCCCGTTGAGACTAGGTCATTGTGATAAATGCCTGATGTAGTCTAGGATTACCATAATCGATTACCTGTTGAGACCCGAAGATACTTGATCAGAGTATCTGTTGATAGTCTAGGTGTGTGTGAGTCAATGTACCTGTGCAGACAGAGTAACTTGCTTGGCTTATTGGATGACTTAGGATAGGAAACACAATCCCTCCTATTTAGAGATGGATGGTGATGAACGTGGCTTGATTGGGTTGATTGAGAAATGATGTAGGGTATGTGATGTTGATTATTGAGATGGGGAGGGTTGGGGGGTTCGATGTTAGAAGAAATGGAGGACCTATGACTCATTCCTATGGAAGAAGAGGAAAATAGAGTATGCATTATTATGACTATGTATGCATGATACGCAGCTATTATGAATGTATGGATGGGTGGAATGCAACGAAATGCAATATATACAGATGAGATGAGATGACGATCCATAGTGCTCTATTTTCATCATTGAGCTTTAAAATGTTGGAAGAGAATACAAGCATCTTGACATAATGATTCAAGATGACCTGAGTATTCCTTTCATGGATTTTAATATAGCAAGTTAATACAAACGACTTGATATAAGGGTCAAGTCGACCAGAGTATTGCTTGCGGAACAGACAAGGATTATCTCCTTTCGTGCATGACTTGGATCGTCCTCCTTGATCTTAGGCGTGATCAGATCCTGAGACAAGTACATACCGTACTAAAAAATGAAACCTTTATCCAATTTGGAGGAAGAGGAACCAAAGGATGAGCATTGTACCTGCAACCAAACAGCATATTTACATAAAGAATAAAGAATAAGGATCCTTGGTAATGGCTCATGCTCATATGGTCGAGGTATACACTGTAGTCAGCAAGCCGTAGTGATCTATGACTGCATTTTGCATAAGATTACGTAGCTTAGTGAACTTCCCACGTAGACACCATTAGTACATGCCCCAGAACTTCATCGGAAATGATGCGCAAATGATACAAAACAATGCTGAAAGATCCCGATATAGATAAACGAGCGATTGTACTCACAAATCAACCAAGTATTTGATAGCCTAACATAATTTTCTTGTCAAAGAAAAATGTCATCTTGTCTTTGTTTTGGTAAGGAAGGATGCATCCTTGGTTAAAGACAGGTTTGGATTGTTGATGTCGATTGGTTTGGTGTGATTGGTAAATGGTCATTTGTGTGAGTAGTTTGTCAATGTTTGTTTTGCATCTGATTGGATGAATATGTACAAGGTGTTGTCATGTTTGTGTGTGATTTTTGATGGGTTTTTCGATGTTTTTGGATTTTGTGAGTCATTTTTGAATGTTTTTGTATTTTGCGAGACATTTTTGAATGTTCTTGGATTTTGCGAGACATTTTTGAATGTTTGTGGATTTTGCGAGACATTTTTGAATGTTTTTGCCAATGAATCATCAGTAATGTAGAATCCACTTCCATCATCTAGATTGTAAGGGCATTGCCCCCAAGTTGGACATGATTTATGAAAAAGCGGGATGCTAGACGCATGAAGTACTTTCTTGGATGACAGATCAAATAACAAGCCATAGTTTGGATGGATGGATGGGTGTGTGTATGAATGTGATCGCAACGAGCCTGAAAGATAATGGAGCTATTGCCTTTACGAGTGGCGCCTGTTTGCCAGGTTTTCACCATCGCACTTACCCAAGGTGCCACCGGAGTGGTTGTTCACCGTTTGGATGCATGATTTTTCTTTACTTTTTTGAATGTTTTTGTATTTTCTTCAGGACATTTTCTGAATGTTTTTGGTATTTTCTGATATGCAAGGGAGTTGGATGCCTTGTACACCTTAGGTATAAAACTGTTTGAGGTGCATGCTATTGATTGGATCTGCGAGTGGTTCTCCATCTGATGTAGCCAACTGATATGCCCCGGACCCGAATACAGCAGTGACAACATATGGGCCGAGCCAATTTGATTCAAATTTGCCTTGATGTTCTCTGTTTGGTTGGTTGCGAGGATTCTCTCGAAGAACAAGATCACCTACCTCAAATGTACGAGGTCTAACTCGGTGATTGTAGCTTCTACTCATGCGCTGCTGATAGGCTTTGAGATGGTTGTATGCAGCTTGTCGCTTCTCATCAAGTAGCTCCAAGTCCTGAAGGCGTGAGACTCTGTATGCATCATCATCAATGAGATTGTGCAAGGAAACCCTTAATGATGGTATCTCGACCTCAATAGGCAAGATAGCTTCTGCACCATAGACCAATGAATAAGGAGTTGCACCTGTAGGGGTTCGAATGCTAGTTCGATATGCCCATAGCGCTGGATTCAATTGAACATGCCAATCACGACCGGCATCATTGACTGTCTTCTTTAGGATTCTCAATATGTTTTTATTGGATGCTTCGGCCTGACCATTGCCTTGTGGGTAATAGGGAGTGGAAAAGCGGTGTTGGATATGAAATTTCTCACAAAGTTCACGGACATCCTGATTTTTGAAAGGGAGACCGTTATCTGTGACAATAGACATGGGTACACCATACCGGCAGATGATGTAATTGAGGATGAATGAGGCGATCTGCTTGCCGGTGACTTGGGTAAGTGGAACAGCTTCGATCCACTTGGTGAAATATTCGGTGGCGGTAATAATGAATTTATGGCCATTGGATGAAGATGGATGGATTTTACCCACAAGGTCAAGGCCCCATTGACAAAAAGGCCATGGTGTTGTGATTGGTTGCAGTTCTTGAGCTGGTGCATGTATTAGGTCGCCATGAACTTGACATTTTTTGCACTTCCTGACAAAGTAGTAGGAATCCTTTTCCATAGATGGCCAATAGTATCCAGCTCGCATGATCTTCTTGGCTAGTGATGGACCACTTGAGTGAGTCCCGCAAATTCCTTCATGTACCTCTTCCAAAGCCTTTGTTATCTCACCTTGTTCTAGACATCGAAGGAGAGTACCATCAAGACCGCGTCGGTATAGGGTTTCGGCAATAATGGTATATCGAGCAGTTTGGCGAATGAAGGTTTTACGTTGGTTATTTGATTGGTTGGGAGGAAGGGTGTGATCGCGGAGATAGGTGTAGAACTCACCGTACCATGGGGATTCAGAACCGACAAGGTGACATATCATGTCGGATTCGGGGATATCATAAGTGGGAATCCAAAGCTGTTCTACCAAGAACTCGTAGCGTGTTGAATTCTGTGGAAGATCTAGTAGAGATGCGATGGTAGCCATAGCGTCAGCAGCTCGATTCTGATCTCTTGGTATCTGCTCAAAAGTGATAGTAGTAAATGATGTCTTTAGAGTGTCCACCATTTGCTTGTATGGCATGAGTTTATCATCTTTGGTCTGATATTCATCAGTTGCTTGTCGAATGACCAGTTGTGAGTCGCCATATACTTGAAGTTCTTTTAATTTCCATTGTATGGCTATCCTGAGTCCTGTGATCAAAGCCTCATATTCTGCTATGTTGTTTGTGCATGGAAATGTGAGCCTGTAAGACTTCGGGATGCTATCACCTTGAGGTGTGATAAACAAAATGCCTGCCCCCGAGCCGTGCCTAGTGTATGAACCATCAAAATATAATTTCCATGGTTGTACTTCTGTGATCATGAATATCTCTTCGTCTGGAAAATTGGAAATGAGGGGATGATCACCTATGAGAGGTGCATCAGCCAACTGATCTGCAATGACCTGCCCTTTGATAGCTTTACGGTCCACATACTCAATGTCAAATTCACTTAGAATCATTACCCATTTGGCCAAACGACCTGTCAATGCTGCTTTGCTGAGTAAGTACTTGAGTGGATCAATCTTTGCGATGAGTTGTACCTTGTGTGTTAATAGATAGTGCCGCAATTTAGTGGCTGCCAAGATTACTGCTAAGCAAGCTCGCTCAATAGGTGTGTAATTGAGTTCATAGCCAACCAGTGTGCGAGAGATGTAGTAAATAGCACACTCTTTTCCTTCTGCATTATGTTGTGCCAGTAGTACACCCAATGCTGTACTTGTTGCTGAAATATAGAGTAACAACGGTCTACTTGGATCTGGTGGCATCAACAATGGTGGATTCATGAGATAGTCTTTAAGTGCCTGAAATGCTTGCTGGCATCTGTCATCCCATTGAAAGCGTATGTTCTTGTGTAGCAGGTGTGTGAAGGGGTGACACTTATCAGCCAATTGTGCAATGAATCTTCGGATGGATTGAAGCCGTCCTTGTAATGTCCTTAGCTGACTGATATTCTTTGGAGGTGGCATGTCCATGATTGCTTTAACCTTTGCTGGATCGACCTCAATGCCTTTGCTTGAGACAATGTATCCTAGAAGCTTCCCGGAGGTCACTCCGAAGACACATTTCTTTGGGTTGAGTCGAACATGATACTGTTCCAGTCTATCAAAGATTTTATCTAAGATGTGAAGATGTCCATCTCTTGTGAGTGATTTTGCTAGTAAATCATCCACATAGTCTTCCATCATAGTATGCATCATGTCATGGAAGATGGTGGTCATTGCTCTTTGATAGGTCGCTCCTGCATTCTTTAGACCAAAAGGCATTACATTCCAGCAGTATGTGCCCCATGGACATGTGAAGGCTGTCTTATGTTGGTCCTCTGGTGCGATCTTTATTTGATTGTATCCTGAAAAGCCATCCATGAGTGAAAGCATGGCATGTCCTGCTGTCAAATCCACTATGATGTCGATATTTGGTAGAGGGAAGTCATCCTTAGGACATGCCTTATTCAGATCTCTGAAGTCTGTACAAATGCGGATGCCCCCTTTTGGTTTGCCAACTGGTACAATGTTGGAGATCCATTCTGCATAATCAATTGGTCTAATGAAACCAACATCCAGGAGTTTCTTGAGTTCTGTTTTGACTAGCATGGCAATCTGAGGATGCATCTTACGAAGCTTCTGCTTGACAGGTTTGGCTCCTTTTGCTACTGTGAGATGATGCATGACTAAATCAGGATCAAGCCCAGGCATGTCTGCATATGACCATGCAAAGTTGATCTGACGCTTCTGGAAGAACTCTATGAATTGAGGCTGTTCCTCTGGAGTGAGAAGAGATGCCAGATGTATGATATGAGGGTTTTCAGGAGTCCCCACATTGTATTCTTTAGTCTCCTCAATGAGAATAGTCGATCATTCCTGTTGTGTACTAGTAGGGAGAATGTCAAACCCTTCATCCTCAGGCGCCTCAGAGAGGTTTTCACCGTTGGATACGCTCTTTCTTTTTACTTTTGTTGGATCAAACAGTGCCACAGTGTGGTTTTCACTGGAAGATCCATGTTTTAATGTTATATTTTTGCAGCTGAAGGGTTTGGCATCCGCTCCGAAGTATGCTGCGCTATTAAGTTGAATGGCAAATCCAGCTTTGTGATCCCCGCTTGGTAGATTATCCCTTAATTCCAAAAAGTCAATGATAGCCTCATCGTTTTGGAAGAGGTCAAGACATGGGGGATTTGGTTGGTTCCATTCGATGAGTTCAGGGTGGATAATGGGCATTACTTCATCGATTAAGTTAAGTGCGGGAGATGTATCAATGAGGGTTAAGACAGTGTGGTGAAGGTCGTTGATGGTACTTTCCCTGTCAGAATCCGGCGTAGGATGAGATGTAGGGTCTGTGGAAGATGTTTCCAGCTCAGGTACCCAAGTGGTCTTTATCTGTGCTTCTCCGTAAACAGGGATGTCTTTGCGGGGTGGAGGTGGTGATGTGTCTTCCTCATCTGAAGTGTTAAGTTGCACTGAATCGAATTCCCACTCATGTGAGTCGGTCTCTGAATCACTCTCCAGCATCCGATTGCTATACCATACTGGGATGTCTTTGGAGTTAAACACGGCAGGTGTGATTGGTTTATGTATCCTTGTAGTGATCGGTGCTGCAGGAATTGTGATGGGGTTTAATGGATTTGTCACTGGAAGTATCGGTAATGGTGACTCAATGGCTTCTGCTGGAACTACTGGTGCCATAGATGCTGCTGCGGGTTCCAATATAGTTGTTGCTACAAATGGTGTTGCTGATAGGATTACTGGTTCGTTTGATGGGATGAGTGACATTGGTGATGGTGGAGTTGTGAGCCTTGAGGGGGCAGTGGGGATAGTGCTTGATGGTGCTTTGATTATGAAAGGTGTCCTCTTTGCAGTAGGTGGGCACAATGGTGTATTGGGTTTTCCTTTGAATCTGAGTTTAGGAAGGATCTCTTTTTCAAAACCTAGGCCTGTATTACCTTTGGGCTTGAACTCTGGCAACAACGGTTCTTGTCGTCCTTGTTTGCAGGATCCCAAAGCGCTTTGACCATCATACCCCATTCTTTGCATAATGAGGAGGCCTTTGCCATACTGTTCTGTAGGAAGCGTAACTCGTGGTTTGTCAGGGGTGATGGGATCTTTATAGATCCAGTCTGCTAGGTCCTCATCTTGTGTTTCTTCCTCTTGACTCTTTCCAAGGACGAAAGGCGTTAAAGCACATGCGGGCGTGATTATGGATTGTTGGAGCAACTGCTGGGGTTTACCATGCGTTCTAGGAGAAGTGGGCATTTGTCCCACACAAAAGAGCTGACTCAAGTTATATTCCCCGGGACCTTCCTCTGTGTCTTTCATTTTAAGCTTTTCTTGCTTGGGTATAGGAGTGTTTGAACTGGCAAGAGAGGCGGGATTTACATATGATGTGGAGGAAATGGCTTCCCTATTATTAGGAACAGTAATCTCTGGTTGATGGCTGATATTATGGCAAAATGCAAAGGGATTTGCATCACCCAGGATTGTGATCTCTGCACCATTATGTGGGAACTTGATACATTGATGGTAGGTAGATGGAACGGCTTGCATGGCATGTATCCAAGGTCTCCCTAATAATAGATTATATGGCAGAGGAAGGTCCAGAACCTGACAAATGATGTGTTTTACCACAGGGCCAACCCGGATTGGTAGTACCACAGCTCCTTTGGATGAACGCTCTGCATCATCATAGGCCTTGATGGTGATCTTCTTGCGAGGATCCACTGATTCTACTGCATAGCCCAATGCTGTGACCAACTGTAGTGTGCAAATGTTTAGGCCTGCTCCATTATCGATCAAGACTCGCTTGATCCTGTGTTGGTTGACGAAGCCTTCAATGTGGAGTGAGGCGTTATGAGGTTGCTGGAAGGAAGAGTTGTCACTTTCAGAAAAAGTGAGACAAGGTGATGACTTTAGACTTCCAACCATGGCTTGAAATTGGTCCGTATTTAGATTTGCAGGGACTGACGCCTCTTGGAGTGCTTGATCCAATCAAAACAAAACAAAACATGCCCTCCTAAATGGCCCAAATGATGCCCTCCTAAATGGCACACCAAATGATGCCCTCCTAAATGGCACAATTGTTAGTTCTTGATCAATCAAAACAAAACACACAAGATGTTAACGTTAGTCAATCAAAAACTAAAACATGAAGGCATTCCAAAAGAGACACTAAAAGAAACATGCTAAATATATCTAATAAATAGAACAAATGATCATGAGACATCTCCAACTGCCTCTTAGCATGGCCTTAGCTTCTTCTCCCTTGTTCCTCTCCTCTCCAAGTTCCAAAATAGTGTAGCTCTCAGCAGCTTTTTGCACTATGGATGCTTATGGAGGATTGAGATTTGTATAATAGCTCCAAATATGAAATGAAAAGCTAATAGTAATGCTAAAATGATGTATTTTAACTAAAAAGACAAGATTTAGTTATGCTATGCTAAAATGCTCTCTAAAATGGCTATAGTCTAAATGCTTACAAGTTTTCAAGATCTGGATTATGAAGGAATGGGCTCTATTTATAGGGAAAATGGAGCAATGGATGGCCAGGATTGAAAGGTTTAATCAAGGGTCAAGCTTGAAAGTTGGGGATCCATGTGCACAATTGGCACCAATAAAATAGTGACAAGTGTCAACACAGGATTGGGTTGAAAGAAAGGGGTTGGAGGCATTGAATGCCTGAGAAGACTTCATGGTTATCTAAAGGCTAAGTGTCAAGCCTAAATTAGGATTACCCACTGGATTAGGAGTTAATCCAAGGATAAACCTTTGTGCAAATGATTAAGAGATAATCATGGTCAAAGCATTAATGACCTGATGAGACCCTTGGGTTGGGTAGAGGTTGAGTCAAAACAAATGTTTTAACCATGTGGGAGAGTTGAATTAACCATTAATGGTTATTGGAGACTTTGGGGATTAAGTGGTTGAAAGTTGGAAGCCTTTAATGGTTTTCAAAGACTTTGGGGTTTTTGGTGGTTGAAGGTTGAAAACCTTCAATGGTTATCCAAGACTTTGGGCCATTTGAGAAGTGACTCCATTTTGCTTATGAATGTGACAATATTTAGGGGATGGATTAGGCTAATTAGGAAGGGGTTAGAAGAATCTAGAAGGGGATTAGATTTTGCAAGTGGATTTGGTGGGTGAGGAAAATAGGATTTTATTTAAAATAAAAATTCATTTATTTCAAAATGTGTGCAAGTTGCATTTGTAGGAAAATGCAAGTGGGGGGGGATAATGATTTAAATAAATGTTTTATTTAATTTATTTAAAAGAGGAAAAAGGGATTTAATTAAATAAATTGATTTATTTATTTAATTAATGGGAATTTGATTTTAATGAATTAATTAAAATAAATTGAATAATTTATTTAATTAATAGAAGAATGTTTGGGGATAAATTAATTAAATATTAATTTAATTAATTGATGGCTAGTGGATTTTTAATCAAATAAATACGAAATATTCATTTAATTAAAATGGACAGATTTGTGTGACTACAGTTGGTTATTCAGTTGTTTAGTATTGGCCATTTGGGTAAATCCATTTGTTGTGCTTCGGAATTGTAATATCTTTTGTTGGAGATGTGTGGGATGTATTTTAGATGTTGATGTGTGTTATCATTTTGAGTGGTTCATGATTTGGAGATGGATAAGCAAATATTTTAGTCTGATAGTCAACTATGTTGGTGTTCTTGAGCTCTGGTAGAGAGATGTTGATATTTTAAGTAATGCGAGTTGTTGCAATGTGATTCAAGATATGTATAGATGTTTATAGATCATGTTCTATGTGTGTTGGTGGTTAGCATTGATTGTTGTGTGATATTTCTCTAATCCAATGATGTTCTTCTTGTTGTGCAATGTTCACGATGTTGTAGCATGTTGCGGATGATTGAGGCATAATTATTGGAGGTGTTTCATATTTGTGGTGGTTCTTTAGGTCCACACTATGTCTTAGCCGATATTGTTTTGGTCCGCATACATTATTGTAGAATGTGTAGTTATATTTTTGTAATAAGTAGCATATGGTGAGCTGACCTATCTTTCATAGGTTGATAACTTGTATAAATAATCATTGTAATCATTGTGTAGGGTATCTATGTGTGCAAATAATGATCTAATCATTCAAGAGTTGTGAAAAGTTGTGAAGATGTGTGTTGCAGAGCATATCAGATAGTGAGCTTAACCACAACTATACTCAGGCATGTGTAGATGCTATTTCATCAGTTCATGATTCTTTGGATATAATCAGGATGTTTTTGTAAGTGGGTGAGACTTCCTATTAGGTAGTGAGCCTTTCCTAAAGTTTGTAGCCTTTTTGGGTTTTGTAATTTGTGAAGTGAGCTCTAGGAAGTGTGCTTGAATGCATGTGCATTCCCCATTGTATTATTTCACTGACTCCTAACAAGGTATTATCTCATTATTGATAGGTTCCCACCATGCTTTTTCCCTTAACTGGGGTTTCCACCTCAAAAATCTTGGTGTTATATGTGTTATTGGTTTGGTGTTGTTTCATGCTTCAACTCTTGATTATTAGATCAGAGTTATGGTTAAAGTTGCAAAAGTTTTTATGCAAACTGATTCACCCCACTCTCAGCTTGCTACATTTTTGCCAACACCTTGGTCCCTGGATAGGTTGACCAAGGGTAGTCAAAGGATCAGTCTTTCAGTGTTGAATTGATTGATCGAATTTGTAGACATAGTATTGATTGTTGATTTCTTGATTTTGCAGAGATTACCATATATGCGAGAGCACACTATCAGACGTACATATCACAATTTGCATGACCAGAATCACTAATTTTCTTAGGACGATAGAGGGCTAGTTCATGCAATAGGGTTACAGTACATATGCAATATGTTATTGATCAAGTATCACCTAGTGATGCTTATGGAACTTATGGAGAAATGGAATACAGACACCTCCACATTTATCCTACCTGTGGGTGAGTGACGGTCACTCTGGAGGATGTGGACTGCATACTTAGACTTCCCATTAGAGGATAGATAATGAGGCATCAAATAGATCATTCACCATCATCATACATGAGAGAGCATATATACTATGTTTGAAGTGAGATGCCTAGTGAGATGAGGGGTCAGATTATGATACACTAGTTACTACATCCCACTGGTGCCATTCCACTTTGTGAGGAGATTGATGATAGCCATAGTGGGCCTAGCCATATGCCTTGATAGATGGGGTACCCACATGCATAGGGGCCTGATGGAGGAGCATCCCCGGTTGGTGAGAAATATTGCATCAACCAAAAATATTTCCTTTCAAATTTGTTCTTGTTTCATTCTTTGTGCAGTTTCAATATTCTTACCAGTATGTATCGGTAGTTGCTAGTTCTTCATGGTAGATCTTGTTTGCAGTTTCATGTGGTTGATTCCATATTTCTAGTTCATTTGGGTTCTTGTTTGGTCATTTATTTCTTTTGGTTGGTTGTTTCTAGGTGAAAGCGATGGTTCTTGTGCTTACCAGTTGGTTTTCCTTCATTACCGATGTGATTCTTGGTATGTGGATCCATCTTGGGTCTTGTCTGGTATTCTTTAGCATGTGCTTGACCTTCCTACCCAGCCGCATCAATTGGTTGTTATTTTCCAAAAATATTTCTTAAATCTTAGGGCCGACCTAATTACACGTTTCATTTTCCTGCCTTTGTGAATATAATATTTTGAGGCCGACCCAGATATGTTCCAGTGGGTATAAATATGATGTTATGTAATCATTTGTAGGGGGAGGGGAAGTATAACTAAGAATAAGGATTGAGATTAGCATGTTGTGATCTGGTTGATTCTTAGAGTCTCGATTGGATTTTATCTAGCTTGAAGCTTGCATGTAACCAGTTAACTAACGGATGTTCTTTGATGATAATATGGAGATTGTCGGATGATTGACAAAAGTTCTAAGGGTATAATCTGATCTATTTATGTGAATTTGTTATGTTTTCTTACTTCTTTCATTGTGTCTCTCTTGATGCATAAGTTGGTTGACTCTTTTGAGGGTTTTTACCAATTATGGCTACATCAATTGGTATTAGAGCTGGTTATGGACCGATTGGTGGAAGAATTGTTTGTGAACATTGAGGAATTCCTTGAGGTGGATAGATCTCTGATTGGAGGTAGGCTGCATGTGTGTTCAATAGATCACCGAGGGGAGGAAATTGAAACCAAGAGTCAGATCGCCGAGTTGAGGCAGTTCGCTGGAGTGGAAGAAGAGATGCCACCTAGGAGAACAAACCCCTAGAGGGTAGAACAGATGATGGAAGACTTCAAGAATGAAGTGAGGAATGAAATCCAGAATGCTTTGGCTTGTTTGAAAAGAAACCCCAATTCTGAGGATGAATATGAGGAAGCCAGTGAAGAGCTTGAGGAAGTTGAAGGACCAAAAGATGAGAGATAGGAAAGATTCCTAAGAGAAGTGGCACAAGCAAGTAAAATGTATAAATTTGATGTTTCTAACTTCTCCAGAATGCTGAACCCAGAGGATCTAATCAATTGGATCAGAAATTCGGAGGACTACTTTGCATTTGAGGATTTCGAGGACCCATAGAGAGTCTAGTTGGCATAGACCAAGTTGAAAGGACATGTTGCCTTGTGGTGGAAAGAGTTGCTAGAAGGTAGAGTGGATAATGGTGAATTGAAGATCACTCGGTGGAGATAGATGGTTACAAGGTTGAAGGAAAAGTTCATACCAGGAGACTATGAACTAGAGTTGTTCAAGAAGTTACAAAACCTAAAACAAAGAAACATGACTATGAAGTAATATACTGAGGAATTCTACAAGGTGGTAATTAGATCTGGACATAGAGAGATGGACAGATTAAGGTGGTGAGGTACATCAATGGGCTTGCTTTTGACATTCAAGGTGAGATGAATATGTTGAAGATTTAAACAGTTGAAGAATCTTACCAATATGCTTTGAAGGCTGAGGAGAGGATGATAAAAAGACAATCGAATAAGGGAAAGGAGAAATTAAAGATGAATGATAGTATGAAGAAATTGTTTGAAGAAGAGGAGGCAAAACCTAACTAGACTAAAGAACCAAAGTAGAAGACACCGAGGAAAGGTAGCAGCAGTACCGATAGAGAATTTCTTGGAAAATGCTTCAAGTGTGGAGAAACCAGACATAGATTTTATGAATGTAAGCAAGGAATGTCAATAAGTTGTGTGGCAAGTGAATGACCGAATGGTACCAGATCTGACTATGCACCAGAGCAAGGAGAATCCATTATGTTCAGAAGAAAGAATACCATATTTACTCAGAGGAGGAGTCTTTTCTAAACTATATGCCAATCAGGTGGTAAGTGTTGCAAGGTCATTGTAGATAGTGGAAGTATTTATAATTTATTGAGGAGATGGTTGAGAAGCTTAGGTTGAAGAGGCTTGAGAATCCTTGTCCTTATGAAGTAAGTTGGTTACAAGATGATCAAAAGATAGAGATAAAGGAGCAGCGTTGGGTGAGTTTCAATATTGGGCCTTTCAGAGATGAAGTTTTATGTGATATTGTGTCAATGAATGTTTGTCATGTCTTGTTGGGAAAACCTTGGCCATATGATAGAAGAGCTATTTATGAATGTAGAAGAAACCTAGTTACTATTGAAAAGGATTGGTAGAAGTTCACATTTATTTCTTTGAAGGAGAAAGAGAAGGAGGTGAAGAATCTAAGTCCTACGAAAAGTTGTAAGAAACCAGTGGCAAAAGTTATACCAGAAGGTTTGAAAGAAAAAATGTTAGAGGTTATATCAGAAGGTTTGATAGAACCAGTTGTAGAGTTTATACCAAAGGTTTTGAAGAAAGATTTGATAGAACCAATTGCAGAGGTTATACCAAAGGATGACATGAGTTTGCAGAAGGATCTAACAGATGAGTCTGATGGACTGATGGGATCGGTCAACGAAGAGCTCATGGTGACAAACTAGATAAGGTCTTGTGGTAGAACCAAATCAGAATTGGAGAAACAAAGGCAATGTGAAGATCTAAAGCAAAGAGAAACAAAGAGAGTCATAGGTTACATAAGCTGGTTGAAGCAACAGGAGAAATAGAGCATATATTGGTAGATAAAGAAGATGTTTGGATCAGAAATGAGCTTGGGAAATTCATTACGAATCCTTTTAGATGTTCATGAGTTGTCTCTCATGGAACAAATTTTTCTACCTAGTTTATCTGATGTAGGAGCATCCCCGGTCGATGAGAAATCTTGCATCAACTAGAAACATTTCCTTTCATCATTGTTCTTGTTTAGTTATTTGTGTAGTTTTAGTATTCTTACTAGTATGTACCGATAGTTTCTTGTTCTTCGTGGTAGATTTTGTTTGCAGTTTCCTAGTAGTTTCATATGGTTGATTCTAGATTTCTAGTTTATTTGGGTTTTTCTCTGGTCAATTATCACTTTTGGTTGGCTATTTCTGGGTTCCCGAGATAGTTCTTGTGCTTACTGGTTAGTTTTCCTTCATTACCGACATGATTCTTGGCATGTGGATCCATCTTGGGTCTTGTCCAATATTATTTGGTGTGTGGCTAACCTTGCTACTGAACCACATCACTTGGTTGTTGTTTTTCGTAAATATTTCTTAAATCTTAGGGCCGACCTAATTACACATTTCATTTTCCTACATTGGTGAATGTAATCTTTTGAGACCGACCCAAATATGTTCCGATGGGTATAAATATGATGTTATGCAATCATTTGTAGGGGCAAGGGAAGTAGAACTGAGAATAAGGATTGAGATTCACATGTTGTGATCAGCTTGATTCTTAGAGTTCTGGTTGGATTGTATCTGGCTTGAAGCCTGCATGTAACTAGTTAACTACTAGATGTTCTTTGATGATAATATGAAGATTATAAGATGATTGTCAGAAGTTCTAAGGCTGTAATATGATTTGTTTATGTGAATTTGTTATGTTTTATTACTGCTTTCATTGTTCCTCTCTTGCTACATAATTTAGTTGACTCATTTGAGGGTTTTTATCGGTTATGGCTACATCGGGGCCTCACCTATGTTATCTGAGTGATGGACAAGAAGTGAACAATGTTCTCCTTGGGACAAAGCATGTTAGCTCATCTCTACTATGATCTAGGATAATATGTTCATGGCGAGGGGAGGAGATTGATGACATGCACCCTTCTGTAGATTTGGATGTTTGAGAACATCACATGCACTAGGCCAACACAAGTAGCAGTTGATGTGGATATCCATGTGCCTAGATCATATGGTTACCCACTTACTAGACTATGGCAAAATGATGATTTATTATATGGAAGGGTTGTCATAGATAGATTTAGATCGGATGACATCACATAGAGGCCATATCGACATATCGCCACTTGGTCAGGTCAGTGTAGACAATTTTGGCTTATGTAGAGGAACCACCTCTTAGAGGGGCACCACAATTACATCATAGTCCCATTATACTTTGATTGAGTTAGGCAACAATTTGGGCTAGTGGAGGGCATTCCTTTATATGTCTCGATTTACATTCGACACTCTCAAGTTATCACGAGACCTACAGTAGGTTTTAGGCCTACTATTCATTATGTAGAGCTTACAAATTCAGATGATGATGAGAGATCATTTGTCGAGGTCCCTTTGATGATGATGCAGGAGCCCATCACAAGTTTGTCACATGGTGGGAGAGGACTTACCTTAGAGCCATATTTCCTTTAGACTATCTGAGGGGTAACCCTGGTCCATGGATGCAAGCGGTGGATTCCACTAGTGAGGAGCACAAGGCATCTAAGGATCCGAGTGATAGATGGAGAGGATTACCAAGATTAGGGAGAAGAGGAGGGAGAGAAATATGATATAGGGGTTCGTGGTGATGGCGATGATGATAGAGGTGGGGAGGTAGGACAGGGGGAGGACAATGAGAAAGATGCTAGGGAGGATGATTGGGGAGAGAAGGAGGAGGAGGAGAGCGATGAGAGAGGGTGACAAGAGGAGGAAGATGACGATATCCCCCATCACTTAGGATATATAATCATATCCCTAGATCCATTAGAAGCAATGACTAGAGGGGAGGTGATAAACCTAGTGGGGCCCATCTCGAGTTTGTACTGATCATATCTAATAGTACCACCTTTTAGAGTACGGAGACAATACGAGCGAGGAGAGGGAAGCGGCTCTAGATCAGAGGTGGCTATAGTAAATGACCCACACTAGTAGGAGGGAGATCTAGGTAAAGACACTTTATTATTTAAATGAGTTCTTTGATTGAAAAAATTATGTCTATGTGATTAAGCAATATTATCTCTTCTATAGCCAAAGTACAAGAGTGGTGATCTATTATGTAGCAGACCCTTTCCGATATCGTCACTATTTCACACATTTCTTGGTCTTCACAAATCATGCATAGACCTCAGAGGAGTTCCAGACATTGTGAGGACCTATTTGATTCGATTCAAATAGAGCTAGAGATCAGACAAGAGGAGAGGGAGCAACTACAACGCGAGCTATCAGAGGCCCGGGAAGAGTCAGCCATCTATCGAGGTATAGTCGTGGATCAAGATCAGAGGATCTCCTCTAGTAGTCATTCACAATCTTCTTCTCATTAAATTCCCATGGGACCACCACAACAGGGACCAGAGTGCTTGGGTAGCCACCATCGGTAGATATTGTTGACATAATAGAGGCCACATTTTGGGTATAGTGGTCTATTTTGTATATATGATGTACTTCAAACTCTTGATTATATATATATATATATATATATATATATTTGGTCTCAAATGTGTTCTTTTCATCCTCATAAGCAATGTATATTTCTTTGATTAACAGTAACAAATTTGGAAATGTACATGTATGTCTAATTTAACTCTCATGTGATTGGTTTCTCAATACTCTATGGTAAAATTAATACATGTGTGATCTAATTAAATAACTAAGTATTTAATTAAATACAACATTTGATAATATAAATAAATGTGATGTAGTCAAGTACTAAATAACTAATGTGATCTAATTAAATATATAATCAAGCACAACATGATGTACTTTAACCCAAAGACAAAGAAAATTGTATGATAGTCTAGCATAAAAACATGCAAATTCCTAAAAATTTACATAATGAAATAAAGACAATCTAAACTTTAAAAGATGTTTGCAAACAATGAAGCATATAGATCAAATTATTAGGATAACTTGTGACAACTGAGAGTGGGGGGGGTGAATCAGTTGTCAAAAGATTATGAAACTTTAAGCACACAAAACCTTTTACCAGAATAGCAGATATATCAGTTACGCACAAACATAAATCATAAAACAAATACCATGCATCCACAACACATAACACTAAGATTTGTATGTGGAAAACCTGGTAAAGGGAAAAACCATTGTGGGAAACCCTACA